>NC_089580.1:76840331-77182197 GCF_019320115.1 Miscanthus floridulus
CACTGCCAGACAATTGCAATAACTTTTGTGACTGAGGGCATCTGCAACCATATTTGCTTTACCGGGGTGATAATGTACTTTCAAGTCATAATCTTTAATCAGCTCTAACCATCTTCTTTGTCGCATGTTCAACTCTGACTGAGTAAAGATATACTTTAAGCTCTTGTGGTCTGTATAAATATGGCACGCATTACCAAGTAGGTAATGCCGCCAAATCTTCAGAGCATGGACCACAACTGCTAATTCTAGATCATGGGTCAGATAGTGTTCTTCATGCTGCTTAAGCTACCTAGATGCATAGGCAATGACTCGGCCTTCTTGCATCAACACACATCCAATACCAATACCTAAAGCATCACAATAAACATCAAACGGCTTCTCGATATTAGGTTGGGCTAATACTGGTGCAGTAGTCAACAGTCTCTTCAAGGTCTGGAAAGCCTCTTCCAATCAGATGGCCAGACAAACTTGACTTGGTTCTTCAACAATTCAGTTATGGACTTTGATACTTTAGAGAAATCTAGAATAAACCGACGATAATACCCCGCCAATCCCAGAAAACTCCGAAGTTGATGAACTGTGGTTGGCGGTTTCCAATCAAGTACATCCTTCACTTTGCTTGGATCAACTGCAACACCTTCAGCTGACAAGACATGTCCGAGAAATTGTACTTCCTTAAGCTAGAAATCACACTTGCTGAACTTGGCATATAGTCGGTGTTCTCTCAAGTGGGTCAGAACAATTCTGAGATATTCCGCATGTTCTTTCTTATTCTTGGAATATACTAGAATGTCATCAATAAACACCACTACAAACTTATCTAGCTCAGGCATGAATACTGAATTCATCAGATACATGAAATGAGCTGGAGCATTTGTCAAACCAAAAGACATCACCAAGTATTCATATAATCCATATCTTGTGGTAAATGCCGTTTTGGGAATATCTTCCGGCTTTATCTTGATTTGGTGATATCCTGACCTCAAATCTATCTTGGAGAAAACTTTGGCTCCGGCTAATTGATCAAAAAGCAAATATATCTGAGGTAAGGGATACTTATTCTTGATGGTCACTTCATTCAACGGACGATAGTCAACACATAACCTCAGGGTCTCATCTTTCTTTTTCACAAAAATTGCCAGACATCCCCAAGGTGAGGAACTAGGTTGGATAAACCCCTTCTCAATCAATTCTTGTAACTGAGTCTTCAACTCGGCCAATTCCTTAGGTGCCATCCTATAAGCTCTCCAAGAAATTGGAGTTGTTCCAAGTTGCAGCTCTATGTTAAACTGGACATCCCTATCAGGTGGTAGACCGGGTAAATCTTCAGGAAACACACCTAGAAATTCACACACTACCGGGATATCTCTAATCTCTTTGACAGCAGTTGCACAAACCTTGTCCACTGATCTTCTTAAGGTTGGAAGTTGGATGAGAACTTGAGAATTATTATCAGGCAAACTCACCCTTAATGTCCTATTCAAAGCATCTATAACAGCCTTATGCTAATACATCCAATTCATTCCCAAGATTACATCTATATCTTGATCCTTAAGGATAATCATGGTAGTGGGAAAATATGCCCACCCAGGTTTATAGGTACCTGGTATACCATTTCCTTAGTACACAGACGTCCCCTGGGCGACTGTATAAATAAATTTTCCTTTGTTGCCCCAATTGAAATTTCATGCTTTACCATAAATGTTCTATTGATGAATGAATGAGATGCACCCGAATCAAAAAGTATAATTGCAGGGTGATTGGCAATAGGAAACATACCCACCATCACTGGCTCCCCTTCTGGGATTTCTCCAGCTTGAATATAGAACACCCGTCCTGTCTTCCTCTCATCTTTGCCCTTCTGAGCATTCTAATTGGGGTTCTTGTTTGGTGCCTGACCCTGTTGTTGATTGGCAGGGGCCTTCTGATAATTTTGATTAACCTGCCTGGGATACGAACATTCCCTAGAGAAATGACCGGTCCTTCCACAATTGTAACACGGATAATTGTGACCCTAGGATGTTGGAGTATTGCCACCAGGAGCATTGGTCTACTGTGGATTTGGCTGGGTTATAGCAGGACGGACATTTGACTGTGGCCTGGCTTGGAACTGTGGTGGACGATAAGGACGATTATGATTTATTGGATGATAAATCACCCTCTGCCTCTTCTTATTTCCCCCAAAAGATCTAGATGGCATACTCTTTTTCTTTTTGAGCTCCTTATACTGCTGATACTTTGCCTCTGAAGCAATTGCAATATTTATAGCCTCATGATAAGTAATATTAGTACAAGTTGTCATCATTGTCTACAGCTTGGTATTCAGGCCTCTCATAAACCACCTCTTCTTCTTGGCATCAGTATTAACATGTTTAGGTGCATATTATGACAGGTGATTGAATCTTCCCACATACTGCATCACGGTCTGATCCCCTTGCTTCAAAGCAAGGAATTCATTCAGCTTCATAGCCATCACTCCTTCCGGGATATAATGGGCTCTGAAAGCAGTACGAAACTCCATCCAAGTTAACGGAACACCTGTGGGTTGCATGGCCATAAGATTTGCATACCAAGCACCGGCTGCACCTCTAAGTTGCTGAGCAGCAAAGATTGGTTTCTGAAACTCTGTGCAGGGTATAAGATCAAATTTCTGCTCCATGGTTCAAAACCAGTCATCAGCCTCCAATGGTTCATCTGCCTTAGTGAACACCGGTGGTCTTGTGTCGATAAAATCAACATATGTAGCCTCCTATCTATTATGGTGTCGACCATAGTTTCCTTGCATCTGATTCTGATTACTCTGAGCTATCTCATGAAGCAAACGAGAATTTTCGGCCGTCACATTGACAAGTGCTGTTATAGCATCAGCCAGATTTGTTGGAACTAGTGGTGGATTTGGAATACCGTCCTCATCTTGTGAAGTTCCTAGAATATACGAACCCCGTGTACGACGCATCTGCTCATAACAAACCCAACTTTATTCAAAAATCTTTATTTGAATTGCACAAAAGCTTACTCTAGACGCATTACATAGAATTTACTAATATAAACACAAACCCGCATGATTCTAAACAAAACTACTTAACTAGAACTAACTATATACAACTCTACTCCTTTCCTCGATTACTTCAAACTTCAGGCTCGGTATCCATTCCAGAAATATTACCGCCTTCATTATCACTTTCATCGATCATTACTAATTCTTCAGGATCTTCTTCTTCTTCCTCTTCTGACTCGTCATCATCAGCAAGGATGACACTGGGGTCCATGGCATCAGCTTGGGGTTCATGATTTGGATCTAGGAGATTGCTTAGCCTATGAACTTCCTCATGCAGATAGGTATTATGTTCTTCTAAATCTTCTACATAGAATTCTAGCTCATGAGTTCTAGCTCTAGCTACATTTTCCCTATGCCAAGCTTCATTCCTTCCTTCCACCGTATGAACTAACATACGTTCATAGTTCCTATACGTGGTGGTGAGACGTCTCAATTGATCCTGTAATTCTCCTACCTGTATAGCATCCAAAGCCCTATCTCTAGTAGCTTGTGCTAACTCTACAGAAATCCTCTGTATCTCTGCCTGGGGATCAGGCCTAGAGCTGCTACTACTAGCACCGTCATTCCTAGGGGCAAGTTGGTGATGAGGAACTCCTTTGGGTCCTGTGGACTTACGGGGTGTCTTCTTGGTACGAGCCATACTGTAGGAAACTAATTTAATCCAAGTAAGACCATTTGATTAAAGTCTAAAAAGTAGCTAGGATGGATTACATTACACAAACCAGACTCACTACTCAACTCTAGACTCAGAGGTGAAGGAAGAAACAAGTGGATTAATCATGATGCATGAATCGTTCTTACGAACAAAATCATCAAAGCTTATAATGCACATAAACAACATTTGTTTTTATATAGGGCATAGTAAGATTACTACTCCACCACACAAAACCTTTTTAATCAAATAAGGAATGGTGAGAAAGAAATAAGATAAGTCAGAAGTAATTTGGACCAAATTATCAAGTTAAATTTAGTCATCCCAAATCATTTTGAAGTTTTTGTAAACCAATACGACAAAGTCTTTGTAACGATCGCTCTGATACCATTCTATGGCAGAACCTCCTAAATTCTAGGGCCCACATGCACCTGTCACTGTCCAACAACCTTTGACATCTATGCATATGTTCCTAGTAACTTAAGAAGACTGTCGGGTGTCCTCGAGGAACCCTAAATCATCCATGATTTCCGAGCAGGATCACATTACAGAGTCATTGCAGTATTACAATATTTATTCAAATATCTACACCAGAGTAAAAACATCGAAAGTCTTACAATAACATAATTTACAAAACAGTAGTTTCCAACCTCACAACTAAGTTCGATGATTAATACAAAACGAAATGGTGGAGTGGCATTATAATATAATACAAAACACATAATAAAACTGCCCTGCCCAAGGGCCACACATTTACTTCTCATTGTCAGATCGAACAATAGTCATGCAGCACGATCCAAAACAGATCTGCTCATGAGGCTCACCTGCAACAAGGGTCAACAAACCCTGAGTACAAAAGTACTCAACAAGACTTAACCAAAATAAAAACTGATAAACTCAGGAATGCAGGCTCAGGGATTCAAGGTATGGCTTTACAATAACCAAAGTTCTTTTGTGTAAAAGCTTTTTAACAAAATTCTTTATTTCGACATTTAAAACTTCATAAAACCATATACAAAGATGACACAATCCATATTGAGATCATGAAACTTCGTACACAACACTTTCTCAAACCACCTCAAGTTTTAGTTATTATCTACGATGATGAACATAGAAGTGAGTCTCCATAATCGAGGAGCAACGACGATTCAAACCGATTAAAAACCCAGCTGGGGATTCCAGACCACACAACATATGCAGGTCCTCGGCCTACATATACCAACCTACCCTTGGATCCTCTAAACAAGAATAGGTCCGCGCCACCCGAGAATACAGTACTCCACCAATCCAGCCCAATGCCACGTGGGTACACGCTATTCTCGCCATCTCTCCACTCCTAGTGCATGAGTAGCCATTCTCATAATAGATTAGCCAAGTTAAGGCTTACTGGAGTATGTGGTTAGTACTACAAAGTCTCACCGCACACAGTTCAACAACGGTACGGACCTTAACTGACACAGACGGAAAGAATCCGCTCACAAGACCTCCATGTCTCGTGGCTCACACACACCAAGTCCGTCCGGTCTAGATTTATTACTCCACATGCTCATATCACATGATAACATAAGTAACCAAAGTTCCATTAAAAACTTGCAGATGATAGGTAATCACCCGACTTTGATCTGTCTAAGCAGGGCTAAGCATAACTAGACATTTACGACGTAAAACCGGTAACAAGGTATATACGGAAAAACAATGTTGGTAATGCATCAATTAGGCTTTTACTTAACTCTTAATCACTTGATGCAGTAAAGAAAAGCAAAAGTGAAATTAATTTATAAAACACAAGGTAGGGTTGTATGCATCCGGGGCTTGCCTTCGTTTCGGTTCCTGAGATGTTTCACAAGTATTCTATCCGACCTCAACAGACGGATTAACCTCCTCCGCAACTTGATTAACTACCACGTGTTCACCTTCATTCACTACACATAGTAATAATGCCATGTTTAACATGATGCGGAACATGAAACATGATGCTCGATGATGGATGCAAAACTTAACAACTTGAATACAACTTTCCTTCGCGGTATAGTTACAAGTTAAACTAACTAAACCTTTCCGGAATACTAACATCAATTGCTAAAGATCATTACCAACTAATGACCCAAGGACATCACTCAATCAAAAATTCAAACAAAACATAAATCATCAAAGGTTACTATTTGCTTTTATGAATTAATTAATTAATTAAGAATTATGAAATAAATCAACTTGTTCCAATTAACCTCAAAATTTTTGTAAATGTTCATCACATGATAACTAAGTGGCAAAACAATTTTCATAATTTTTAGCTAAATAAATAAGCCTAGAAAAATCATGGAAATCCATTTATTAATAAATTGAGCAATTTTCATCACATTCAAAAAGTACTGAAAAACATTATTTCATATTTTTCTTAAATACTATACATCACAGAGAAGTCACACAAAAATTTTCATAATTTTTGGAGCTCTAAATAAATCTATACAAAAATAACAAAAATAGATACTATTCATTTATTACTGAAAATAGAAAAATACATTTGAACGCTAAGTCACTGACAAACGGACCCCACTTGTCATCCCCAACCTCTAGCTCTGACTCCGGTGACACGCGCGCTGACCGGTGAAAACTCGTCGACGGCGAGACCAACGGCGACGGTCAAGGTACCAAAATGTTCACATCATCACGTCGCACCGATTGGGGACACTAGCTAACTCAATTACTACACGACTCATGCCTAACGTCGACCATGGCGGACGTGACTGCACGACGGTGCTATGCCAGTGATAGGAGCTCGGTAGTGATCAAATAAATGGCATAGGAAGGTCCAGCAGCTCACCCCGAACTCGATTGATCAAGAAGCGGGACCGTAGGAGCAGCGGAGAGGTGGGTCGAGGATCACAGCAGCTGCGGCGGCGCGAGCAACGTTGACGGTGGCGCTCCGGTTGCTGTGGTGGACAATTTGGTCAATCAACCGGTCACAAAGCACCACGGCATCATGGCGAAGCTGAAGCAAGGCTTAGCAAGGGTAGAGGCTCACCGTAGCGCACTAGCCACGGCGATGCGCACAGCACGGTGGTGCTACTGGCCGTGAGGAAGAAAGCGACGCATAGCGAGTTCCCGGCGAAGACAAGCGACTAGAGTTGGTTGGCTAGGTGTGCAAGGAGCGGGCGAAACTATTTAGCGCTATGCTACGACAGCACGAGCACTGGTTCGATGGTGGGAGCTCGCCGGAGATGAGCAAGGCGACGGGAAAACAGAGGAGGAGGAAACGGCAAGGACGACGATGGCTCAGGTTAAAAAGGATGGCCAGGAAGCTCAAGGAAGCCACGATGACTCCATTTCCCTCATTGGCGCGATGCCTAGACGGCCATGCGCGCGACAGGAAGCAAGCCGAAGAATCGCCGGTAATGTAGCTAAGGCGGTGAACACTGTTCATCGAATTTACAGATTTGCCATTCATTTTAAAATCCAAATTACTCTCAAATTTATATAACAACTCAAAAATCTTCAAAAATAAAAGTTGTTCAAAATCAAAAGTTCTAGAACTTTTCTTTTATAACCAACCCCTAATTCGGTCTACATTTTGAAATGAACTTTTGAATTCAAATAGGGAATATTTAACGATTTACGCCTTTTCGAATTACTTCAAATTTTTCATAACAACTTTGAAAACTCCAAAAACAAACTTTGTACAACACAACAAGCCTTACAATTTTTCTTTAAGGCTCAACCCCAAAATGTGCTTTGATTTTGAAATGGGTTTTCAGGGTAGGGTTTAAATATTGAAAATCAGGATTTTAGGAATTTCAATTCAATACAAAGATTTTGAACTTGATTCAAACAATACCAAGCAATACTTATAACATAAATGTAAACTTGTTTTAGTGAATGAATATCAAAGTTTGCAATATGACCCATGACTTGCAATGCATATGATGATATGTCCAGTTTTTAATACTTAAACACCCGAGGTGTTACACTGGAGGCACTGCAACACCAGTTCTCCGTCTTTTTGGCGGGTGGACAAGGATCCCTTCCAAGATTGAGGCATCCTACTATTCCGCCACCAGTGTCCTTTGCTTGGCCCTGGTGACAAGATAGGCATCACCCAGCTGATGAACATGCCAGTCTTTAACCTCCTTCAGAGCTTCCGACATGGTAGTCTCTCGGCTCTCAGCAGCTGACGCACTGGCATGCGCTTTGGCAAGTTGGACCTGGAGCATCCGGGTGAAGATCTCGGCTTCCTCCCATCGGAGGTAGATCCTCAATTCCAAGGCTTGTCGGTCATACTACTCATCTAGAGCAAGCAGGTACGTGGTCAAGTGCACCATGGTAGGACTATCTTCTTACGCATCCCGCATTTGCAAAGCCTCCGTGCGAGCCCTCCATACCCGCCGATTCTTGTCCATAGGTGGAAAGAACCTTATGGGGGTATGGGCAATGGGCTCTTCATAGATCTGGCAAAGGTACCGCAAGGCTTTGCAGGCCACAACCTGGTAGGTGTCGACGAAGCTAAACCCGGTTGCGGTCACATTCTAGGCTTTAGTGAGGTCAGGGAACTCTTCACTCTTCCCGATGTAGACGGTAACCTCACACCGCTCGGTGCCATGCTCCTCATACTCACGGCCCTCATACTTGGGATGATCTTTGACTCTGAGCTTTTGTAGGGTGGCATGTAGGATTCTGGGAAAACCCTTAATATTCAGGTAGTAACTACTAACCCAGGCTCCTGCCATTTCTGGCGGTGGTTGCAAGGAAGGCTGAGCGAAGAGCTGGCTCAAAATAAAAGCTAAGCGAGCTAAAGTGCGCTGAGTGGTGGTACCAATGGCTAAGTTAGGCTCTGCTTATAAAGGCGGAGCGGTCAGTGGTCCTAACATGGTTCACCAGGGTTCCTGCGTAGGATCACTATGAATGAATCGACCAAATTCCACGTGTCCGAGGCGAGCGACGTGCGATGCCATTACTGACTAGTACGACTGCAGGGCAAGGGTCCGACAAGAGCGCAAAAAAGGGGTATGGGGAGACATGGGTCACGACCGGCGTGAACTATAGGCGAACACGGAACATGAAGCCACAGTGCAGAAGTACTCCAGAACAGGAACGAGTCAGTCGTGCCAATACGACACGCGTGACACCTATGTAGGGCGTATCTACAAGCAATATGGCACTAAAATGCATAAATAGGATATGCATGAATGCACGTCCTATACGTCCTTCCACTGTTGCCAACATATAGGGTAACCGTTCTTAGATTTTTGGCACATCGTTCTCTCCCTGTAACTAGTCGATACTATCGGACTATGCTCGGGTCAGTGCACCTGCAGAAAACTTGATTAAGCCTACCTAAGTCAGCAAAGTGCCATCTATCCTAGATACATAACCATAGTAATAGGGCTACTTATATAACTTCGCATAAAGATGTCCTAACTTTTTGCAAAAATAGGTTGTCAAATTTTAGTTTAGAAAAGGTTTTAGAAGCTTTATTTCCTTATTTATGCTCTGATACCACCTATGGCAGAACCGCCTAATCTAATACCTCCCAGGAGTGCTCGTCTTCCATTAGGCACTAAGCACTCAAGGGAGAACACCAAATTACATGGTCCCGTCGGGCACACCCTAGGGGAGAACCTGAAAATCCACATTTTTTCATCAGGATCACAATGAGAGAATAAAGCTTACATTATTCTTAACCATTTCTTACATCACTTTTCATACAACATCAGAGTATAATATTTATTGTTATAACAACGGAATGTAATCATATTATCAGAGTTATGAGCAATTTAATTGAACGATGGGATATAAACATGAGATCAGAATTATAGCAAAAATAAATATCTATTCATGACATGATAAAGTATTGATATATAAAAACTATGACAACAAGTTATAAACTTTCATTTATAAAAACATTTGGCAAGAGTTATAAATAAAAACTATGATCGCAGCATAAAGAAATCCTCTCTGAGCCCACTAGGAGGAATCCACACACAAAGGTCAGCTTAAGCCTCCACCTGTCATCTACAACAGGGGGAATAAAACCCTGAGTACTCAATTATACGCAGCAAGACTTACCCGACAGGAGGAAAAAAAGACTCTAAGGATATGCAAGGCTATCTGGCTTATGGGTTATTGCATCTGCAGGAAGCATTACTAAATGTGTGTCCTTATATTCGATTTTTATTAGCAGTGCATTAGTTCATTAACTAACCATTCTATGTAAGCACCTGTGCTACTTTCAAGCAGGTGGTAAGCAATCAGATTTCCTTTTTCCATCTTCCATCTTTTAGTTCTTACTACGGTGCTAGACCACAGACAAATCGTACTGGATTTCTCGGTGATTCACGAATCGATGCCCCTAGCTGGGTACCCCAAAAACACACGCCCCGCTTGTACCCAAGGCACAAGCAGGACCAACCCACTACCCTCCTGTCACGCGGTCTAGGCCCCTGTCCAAACTAGGAATCCAAGCCCCCGTCGCTGAGTCTCGGACTCAGTGCGGTGCAAGGACCTCCTAAACCCAAAAACCACCAAGACAGTCAGTCCGAAAAGAGCGAGAACCCATGACAAAAGAGCAACAAGTCTTTCAAGCGCCCATACCCAAGTATGTGCTCGGAATAATAAGTCTGTGACTTGCCTAGAGTCTTATGCAATGGCCGGTCCTTAGCCGACACAGATAGGGAAAGCAGTGTAACCAAGCTATGCCCCACGGCCGCGGCGACACAACCTCTTACACCCACCAATACCCAAACCATATCCCTGCCCGGTCACTATTTTTTCTTTCCACCATTTATATTTTCCAAGTGATAATAATACAGTAATATATTTCCTATCTCTCACGAGTGACAGGCAATCACTCGACTTCTATCGGAGTCCTGTAGCACAGCATTCTACACGATCCATTAATACTAGTAAGACTCATAGGATAAGATATATATATATATATATGCAATTGAGTTTCATTCAACTCCTTAAAACTTAATGCACAAATATAATTTAAAGTGCAGCAAAATAGCGGTTATGCACCGGGGCTTGCCTGGGTAAGATATATACTAAAAAGTTAGTATCTACATCTTCAGATCATCCACCATCAACTGAATAGAGAGCCCATTGCATCATCTTTGGATTCCCAATCATCCTTCAATTTATCTGTTGACCCATCATCATACCTATATGATATGCATTGATGCAAATGCATAGATGTAAATAATCAACGATATCCGAAATGCTTAGAAATCCGATCACATCTCACAAGCTAACGAGCTAGTTCTAACAACGACCATACTTAGGCTACATATCCATGTTGTCGAATAAGGCGTTATTTCCTAATAAATGTTTTATTTATATAAACCCAAGTTGTTTTTTATTTCATTCTATCAATTGAATCATTATTCGAAATAGGGCATTATTATCTATCTAGTAAAATAATTATTCTGGTGCTACAGAAATTACAGTGAGTAGCTAATACTATTAGTAATTTACTGTAAAATTTTTAGAGTTAATACTATCACTGATTTATCACGGAAATTCCTACAAGTTCTCCTTTTAATAATATTAAGCATTTTAAAATAATTAGAGCAAACCTAAAAGCATACCGAGTCTATGTGAACAAAATACACTACTAGGTAGATCATGATTTTAGAAACTTAAGAAAATTAGTTTCATAATTTTTGGACTCATAAATGATTTTATATTTAAACAACAAAATCAGCTCAGAATTTATATTATGAAATCTTTTCTCATTCCTTGGAAAAAACGAAAGGAGTATCGCGGCCCGCGACCGGCGAACCGGCCTGGCCCGAAGACGCGCAGCGCGCGGCATAGGCACGGGCGGCACCAGGTCGGCCCAGCGGGCAGGTAGCGGCCCAAGCACGGGGATAGGGCATGCGGCGTGAACAAGAGCGGCCCAGGCGCGGCGGCGAGTAGGCCTGCCCACGCGCGGATGAGTGCAGCCCACACAGCTAGGGCCAGACAGTGGCGGTACTTTTTGCGATGAGGCCCCCGAGCTCTCCTCAAATTAATCTGCGGTACAAAGTCACTATTCCTGAGAGTCATGTATTTTGCAATAAGAACCCTGTACAAAATGTCTACTCCGATTCTTACCCTTCTCTTCATCCTCAAAAGCAGAGGAGGCACGGGACGGGCGCGGCGACCGGTGGCTGACGGCATACCGGGGGGCTGCGGCACGGCGGCTGGCGAGTGCAGGCCCTACGGCACCGGGTGGATCAGGCATGGCCTCGGCTAGGGAGATGCTATGGAGCGGAGCCCTGCGGCGGCATCAGCAGCAGGCGGCCAGCACGGACGATAGCTGGGAGCGCCGGTGTGGAAGAGCAGCGTGCACAAGGTGCGACTTGGCGGCAGCGGAGGCGCCGGCACGCGGGCACGAGGGAGCCACGGGGAAACCGTCACCGACGGCGTCTAGCCAGAGCGGGTCGTGGAGGTGGACAGGTGCAGCGGTGGCCGAGGAGCAGGCCAAGGCGACAGCGCTCCAGGGGCTCAGTGGCGCGGCTAGCTCCGGGACGGCGTGGGGCATCGGCGGCTCCGGTGCTGTACATGGCGGGGGCACGGCGCGGGACCTGGGTGGGCACGACAGCCCACAACGCGCGCCACGGGGAGGAAGAAGAGGGAACAACGGCCTGCGGGCGAACAGGAGGAGCCGCGGTGGGCTCGAGCGCGCTGCGCCTGCAGAGGCAGCGAGGGCGCGGGACAATGGAGGTTCGCGCGCTCATGAGGGGAAAGGGAAAGGCGATGGGCGGTGGCGGTGCTCGCACTCGAGGCTCGCGGCCAAGGCGAACGGGAGCGGCCATGGCGTGCTGCGGAACAGCGGCGTGATGCTGCGGTCCAGAGTGGGGAAGGGAGGGACAGCACGGCGATGGGGCGCGCTGGCGGCAATACGGTGGTGTGGGGCAATGTGGGGGGGTCTCAGAAGTGGCAGCGCCATGGAGCCGTGGGACCAGCGCGGCCGAGGGGCGCACACGAAAAGCAACAGCGAAAAAGAGGGAGGGAAGGAGAGACAGGCCCGGCACGACTTGACTTGGCCCGAAAAAACACTTAGAGACTGAGGCAGACAGAGGCCATAGGAAAAACAAGGAGACGCGTGCAGGCTCGCCATCAATTTCAAGCACGACGAGGGGAGCAGGACGGGACGGCACAACACGGCCAGTAGCGGCAAGCAAGGACAAGGCCGGAGCCACAGAAATAGAAAAGGAGTTAAACAAGAGTGTTCGGCCAACTTTCATTAGTGCGAGAGCAGCGTGGCAGCAGCAAGGACGACACATGTTTCATGCGCTACGGCACGGCAATGGCGCCCCTGTGCACGACTTGTGCACGAAGCAGTAGCGGCACGGCTCTTTCTGAATAACGCGCGCCAGGGTACGTACGTGAGGGAACACGCTGCAGCAGAACACGTGGGCACCGTGTGGCTCTACTGGCTGCCTGCCCGCACGTGAGACGACACGACGCGAAGGTGGCAGCGATACGTTGCCAACAACTATAAAAGAGCTAAATCCTATAGACTTTCACCAATAAACATCGCACACGATAGCTCATACTCGTACCAAGCCATGGAACAAAATATTAAGGCGTTATGTAATTATTTTGCGTAAAACAAATCGCCACAAACAACGCTTTAAAAATATAATTTCTGATTTTTACCGTTGACGCGAAAAGCTGGTTTTTATTTTTTTTAAAATCCGAGAAAATCGTTTCGATAATTTTTCTTAGGCCTAAATCGCGGTGCTAAACAAGATCGTAACACCAGGGGTGTTACACATACTCATCTACATCATCAAGTATTTCGCCATCAGGATCAAACTCTGGATCAGAGGAATCATCATCAGAGTCGGAAGATGCAGCTAAATCAGTGTCATAGCTGCTGTCAGAGAATATGCCATTATCATCATCTCCAACCTCCTCCTCATCTCCTACCCCCTCATCATCACCATCATCATTTGTCGCTCCCTCATTTGTGGTGGCTCCCTCATTTGTGCTCCCCTCAATTAGGTGTATTCTACTCCTCACATTAGGATGACACCTATGTTTGGTTGGTGAAAACTGCAGTGGCCCTTCAAAATCATTTATCTGGGCATTGATGCAAGCTACCCCTTTGTCTACATTAAGTACAAACCACTCTAAAATATGTTCATCAGTTTTCATCTCAAATGAATCATTTTCCAAATCACGCCATAAGGTTATGTATTGCTTAGACCACCACATGCAATGCTCAGCTACGAAATCAACCAACTACAGCAGCCCAAAGCTATGTATGTCATCAACAACTTTAGTTGGCAAAGTTTTACCCTACTGCCATGACTTTGGAGCATTGTCTGGCAAGCTAAAAAAAGATCGAATTCTAACTACAAGTCGTATACCCCTGTGGTTTGGCCTACAAACCACAGAAGTAGTATGCGGTTAGTTTATCCAACTCAAACCATCAACAATGCACTCACTCTGGCAAAAAAAAAAACCCAACAGTAGATAATGGTTAGGGTTTACTGAAACCATCTTTGCTCTTCCACGTTGGTCGATTTGACAGATCCCGTGCGTTAAGCTGTCGTTGGCGCCATCCACGTAGCAAAACTGAGCCACGCGGTTATCTCGCACCTTGACGCCCCTCCCGTGCCCAGACTGTTATATAGAAATGCTCAATTATTTGAACCAATCAACTCAAGGTTCATATAAGTTTGATTTGGACATCAGTCTGAAGTCTGAACAAGATACTAACAGAATCTATGATAGTCTGTAACAAAAAATGGCATGAAGAACACAACTAAGCTGTGGACTACCTAGTTAAATATTTAGTATTGATGATCCAGAATGGGGCATCATATAATTATTTCTCTGGAAATGTTATTTCAACATCCACTCAACAATGACAGCTCAAACAATTTCTGGGAGCAACTGAATGACAGTGCTAAGAAGAAACATATCAGATGAGGTTGCTAGCATCAAAAGATGCTGTCTTTCTCCTTCTTGATGCGCAAAACTGTGAAAGGGACTGGTGCAGAGAAGGATTGAAAAGCATCATGATCCCTCATTATTTGTCAATGAACATGGCACAGCATGATGCTCACGGTACTATATTGAAGTTAGGACTTAGGATGTCAAATCAATAGCCACAAGAATAACTAGCGATAAGAAAAGAATGGCCAGTTTACTGGTATCCCTTAACTGGTCAGACGTCAGAGACTCTTTTGTAAACATATTTACATATAGACAGCTAGAAGTGCAAGCAAAGTATGCAACATGGCAGCAGTGTCCGCAACAACAACCTGAAGGGCCAATTTAGGCGATTGACCAATTAGCCCATTATACAAGATGTCGTCGCGAAAACCACATCTAGGTGAACCTACTACCAGTTGCACAACTGAAAATATGCAACCGGCTAACGAGTCACCATGCTGTTCTGTACCCATAAACCTCAAGATAAAACACAAGAGACAGTACAATGGAACATCAAAACGAATAGTCCGTTTGCATCAGGTCCAAAAGAACACTACAGAGTCTAAATTACAGCATCTCCTTTTTTTGGCGAGGAAAAACTCTTGCCTTTTGATGTCAAAACTAAACTCTTGGCTCACAACGAGTTGTGAGTTGATGTGTCAGAAAAGGAACCACTAGGCAGAGTATTCCCTTCGATTGGCACAACAACACGAGTTAATGTAGGTGGGCTTACTGACCATCCACACAGGGAGTGCTGCCATTGAGGCTGCGGTGTGTGGTTGGCTAATTAGCCACCAAGGCCAAATACAGACTTAACCATAACCTTCTACGTTTTTTCAGCACAATATGTCGGCCATGGACATGGGTATTGAACTGAAGTTAAAAGTGTCCCTCCATTACAAATCCAACAAACAACAGAGCTAGCTTCAATCAATAATCAAATATAAATAGCAAGAGCACAATATATCAGCCATGGACATCGGTATTGAACTGAAGTTAAAAATGGCCCTCCATTACAAATCCAACAAACAACAGAGCTAGAAATTTCAATAATCAAATATAACATAGCAAGATGTTCACCACGAGAATAAGAGGGAGAGGGGGACTACCTAGACCAAATCCTGACTGCTATCGCAGCCAAACAAGGGGCCAGGCGCCGCCGGGAGCCGCGTCCAGGCACCAGAGCCGCCCGCTCCGCCCGCCCTGATGCCGCTCCGCGCGCCCCTGCGCCCCGGCCCGCTCCGCGTCCACGTCGCCAGGCGTCACCGGCAGCCGCGGCTAGGCACTGCCACCGCCCGCCCTGATGCCGCGACGCCCGCCCCCGCGTCCCGGGCCGCTCCGCGCCCACGTCGCCCCGATGCCGCACCTGCTCCGCCCGCCCTGATGTCGACGCTGCTTCGAGCCGCCGCAC
Organism: Miscanthus floridulus; assembly: GCF_019320115.1. NCBI lineage: Eukaryota > Viridiplantae > Streptophyta > Magnoliopsida > Poales > Poaceae > Miscanthus > Miscanthus floridulus. The sequence continues at coordinate 76,856,379 of NC_089580.1, forward strand.
CCACGCCGCACGCTCCGCCGCCTGGAACCACGCCGCCTGCTCCCTCCCTCTCCGATGCGGTCGGTGTCTTGGCGGAGTCGAGAAATAGCCAGAAAGGGATAAGGGGCAGTGTGGACATTTGGACTTTTCTTTTCAGGTTTGGAATTTTTTTAATTCATTTATTCAATGGGCATCTGACGAACATCCAAAGCAGGGGCAGACGGACAATTCAGTTCAAAATAACAAGGACAAAAACACAAAGTAAAAAAAATAGGGGCAAAATCACAATTGAAGTACTGGAGAAGGGCAAGAACACAATTTTCCCAAAATATTTTTGCATTGCATTGTTATATGTATATACGGTAGAAATAGGGAAGACATATGGGACCCACTCAACCACCACCCGTCACTTCCATCTCCACTCAACCTCCATTATTCACCTCCATTCTGTCGTTTCACCACCGAAAAGAGCACCCATGAAGCTGATCACTTGTTTAAGGATCAAGCAAAGAACCACCGGGACAAGGAGGAAGCCACTTGGCCATTGTGTGGGGCCAGCCGGCCCCACTACTAGGCTGGCCGGCCTCTGCGTCCCTATCGACGAAATCATCCTCATAAAACTTAATTCTTCTCATTTTTTATTAAAACATTATCATATCATCAAAAATATATATATGGTAAGCTATTAAATACAAATGAAACTTTAATGAAACTTTCACTGACACTCGCCTTACCATCACCTGTTAAAATGATCCTAACGTATAGAATCAGGATCCGTTTAGTTGGGCTTTTGGCTTTAGCTTTTGGCCTCAAAAACCAAAAGCCCAACCAAAGGGGCTGCTTTCAGAGGCTGCTTTTTCAGAAGCAGTTGCTTTTTCGTAGTACATTTTTGAAAGCTGGTTTGACCCTGCTTTTGGTTTTTGGCTTTCTGCTTTTCGAAATTGGTAGAATAAAAAGCTCTTCCATAGTTGTTTCAAGAGAGATAAAGATAGAAGGTATATTTTATACTTGTTTAACCAAACAGTTTTTAGCTTTTCTACATCTCACAGCCCACAGCAACTTTCCCATAGATCACAGACCCCAACAACTTTTTTCCACCGTCACAGCCGTCACAGCTCAACCAAATACACCCTCAGTGAATTTATAAGCGGAACGCATAAGAATAAAATAAAATAAAATAGCCATCACCACACAGGGAAGAGAAAAAGAAGCAGGGGATGAGAGCGGGTTCTGAGCAAGGCGCTGTTTGCAGGATCGAGAAGCGTGTCACGTCCCATCGGCCATACGTAAATGTGACATTTTTAACCACGAACCACCTCGCCACTCGCCAGTCGCCAGCAATAAAACCCCGGCCGGAGTCGAACGAACCCGCACTCCTTCCCTCGGTCGGGTCCCCCTCCAAAACAGCAAGGCGCCGAAGCAGCAACCGCAGCTCCCGAGTCCGCCGCCGCCGCCGCGCCTCTCCAACCGGTGAGCGATCCTACCTTGCCCTGATTGATTACTCCGTTCTCAATCGAACCCAAATCTTTCTCTAGCACTGCCAGCTTTGGATTCGCCATTCGCGTGCGGCGTCTTGGTCCTCTTCTTGCGAACCCTAAACCCTAAACCCCTGGTTGGACTTTCCGTCCATTTTTTCTCGATTGGACTTTCCTGCTTCTCCGGCACGGGAATCCACTGGTCGATCGTAGTTGATGGCACACTTGTTGCTTGGCTTATTTTCCTATATAAACTGAAGTTTTTTGGGGTTCGCCTGTTCATGCATTGCTCATAGGAGATGAAAACGGATTTGATGCATTTTAGATTTGGGAAAATGTCCCCTTTTTTTAGTTTATACTTGAAACCGCATGTCTCTGTTGAAAGTTTACTTTCTCAACTTTAATCAGGTTCGTAGAAAATATGCGCAATATTTATATCTCTAAATAAGTTTATTTATTATAAAATTATATATTTCACGATCCGATGCTAGTTATGTATTAGTATAAATGTTAATATTCTTTTGTATATAATTAGTCAAAGTAAAAAAAAAATGACTTCTCGAGAAGCAAGAACGATTTCTATTTTGGGACCGAGGGATATTTGCAGTCCTTTAAGAAAGCTAGTTCAAAATCTAGGTTTCAGGCTTTTTGTTGGCTGATTTCTACTTTTCCTTTACTTTTGAGGCTCTGAGTCCTGGTAATTTTCTTGTCCTCTGGAGACTTCTTATTTCATGTATATTATTAGTGCCGTGTACTTTCCATTGTCCTTAGAAAAAAATGCTGGTGCATTAATAATCTATATGAGGGGAAAAAGGTCAGTACCACAAAATCGAACAGAGCAACAAGTGAACGTAGAACAACAAAGCTATCAACCCTTTATATACCTTCTAAATGATATCACCTTGTGCTGTTGAGGGAAAGTGTTACATGTGGACAAATTAAGTCTGCATTCTTGCATACAAAAGATTCTAGCTAAAAGAGCTTTATGGTAGTGATAGAAAACAATTACAACTCAAGGCTCAAGTACTAATTTATCTTAGCTACATGTTTTTATGCACTTGCATGATTCAGATTCATGTCTTGTGATGCTTCCCAGTTACCATCATATATGATATTTATTTTCATGCACAAGCTGATATTGGGTTTTGCACTTATCTGGTTGTTCAGATGGCGGGTAAAGGTATTCTTCATTTTGATGGTGCTTCAAAAGGGAACCCAGGAAAAGCAGGTGCTGGAGCTGTGCTTATGACTGAAGATGGTAGAGTGGTATAATCAAATACTTACTGCACTTGAAAAATTTCTTGTTTGCGGTTGCTCCATCTATCACTGGGTTCACTGATGTCGTCACATAACCATGAAGCTTGAGTAAGAATGGAGTTTCATGGGGGGTTTCATGCACAATTAATAAGGTGCCACGTCAGTTTTTGCATGAAACTGGGAGGAGAGAGAAGAGATTCGTTTCATGGCCATGAAACTTATCCGCACTGTTTCCAAAACTTTGGAAACGCCGTGAAACCTGCACTGAGGCCCTTCCTTCGTTTCATCGCGACTTTTCTTCTCCGGGACCACGCGGGGAAGAGAGGGATGATAGGGATAGGTGGGACCCGTGAATAGTAAAATAAGGGATGAAACCGTGCCATGAAACTTTGCACTGTGGGAGAGACCCGTTTCATATCAAAGTTTCACGTGTTGGAAACTGGGAGGTGAAACTCTCCATTGAGACTGGCCTAAGCCGGCTGGTTTCGGTTGATTTAATAGTATTCTCTGTGTGAGAATAAGCTGAAAACGGTTGACTTGGTTGGAAACTAGTTCAAGCGAACAGTCCCTCTCCGAATAAATATTTGACCAGAGAATTATGGTGTGAAGAAAATGTTGTTGCTGCTGCTGCTGCTTACGTTCTTCTCTATCCTAAATAGGTGAATGGTGTCTGGCAAACCAGGAACCAGAACATGAAGGAGCTGTGCAATGAAGTGACACAGCTAAAAGGGAACTTTGACTCCTTTAAGATCAGCCATGTTCCACGGGTATGCAATGCATTTATAGTTTTATATATATATAAGCTTGCATCTTTGGTTTTGCATCATAGACATTTGGTCAAATAAGATATTCTTCGCACCAAGATCGATGTTACTTGCATGTGCGGACCACTTGTATATGCTTTAGTTAAGCAAGCTACCACAGCAACAGTTGCTTTCATCAGATTGAAAGAAAATAACAATAAAAAAGAAGCATTAGTTTCCATTGTACTGCTAATTGCTCTGCTGATTTTACCCCTTTCCTGCTTCTGAATGAAGGAGTGGAATGCTGAGGCGGATCGCCAGGCGAACATGGGTATCAAGCTTGAAAGTACAAAACATACATCATCCCTCAATTCCAGTTTTCTTTTCTTGTTTTCATAAAAATCACTGGCTACACTACTGTACATTGCAGGTGGCGCCGTGTCTGAGGAGCGTGGTGACATCTGATACATCAGTTACCAACGTAAACCTTTGCCGAGCTGCTAGCCTGCTCTACAGCAGGAGCTGAGGTGATGGCTTGCCGTTTAGTAGAGGCACTATCCAATAATATATAGCACTAGTTGGACCTATTTCATCGTCAAGCTTCCACGGAAGTCTGATTTCTGTATCCAGTTGAAGGTGATGCATGTTTAATTTAGAGATGGTTTAGACCTTGATATTGATGTGAAACTCTGCTTTGAAAGCTTGGCCCTGAATTTAAGGTTGCTTCGATAAGTTGATGAATTTTCATTAGTGAGCTAGCCTTTAGATGGCTATTTAGATTTTGGATTTGATGCACTCCTTGCTCACTTGTTTCGGAACAGAGCACACAGGTTGTGCAAATATGCCTTATCGTATGGGTGTAGAGGGTGGGTTCAGACACTGGGCGATGGTGTTGGTGCCTACTGTTGGGCCCAGAAGGATGCGATTGGTGCACGATGCGCTTTGCTTGGCTAAAATTATGAGTCGTAGCGGTGGATGTGGAGCATATGCAGCTCAGTGGCCTCTCTCAACCGTGCTTCACAGGCACACAGTTGCTTTGTAACACGGAGATTCCAAGAAGCTCCTTGGATTCCTGCGTCTACGTGAGAGCCCTTCTGATGCTTCAGGTGGAGTCTTGTCTGGTGGTCCTTTTTGCCTGCTACGTCTAGTCATCTCAAGACTGCATGCGGGCTTTTTCCCCCTTCATTCGAACTCTGCCGTTGCGATGAAAGGCTGCGCCCCAATCCTCCACCAGCGAGGCGCCGAGGCCACCCACCCGAGTACCCGACCCATACCTCGCCGTGGCCACAGCCTTGTGTGGCGTCCTGCGCCACGCGACGGCACGGAAGTACAGGTCATACAGCAGCATCCGGTTAAAGTTAAAAAAAAGTTTGATTGATCCTAAATCTGAAAAATGTTTTTCAGACTGAGGGAGTAAATTACTAGTACGCGCTGATTGAAATTATTGTTCCATCTATCTCTTTTTAGAGCAACTCTCACGGCTCGTCTATTTTTATTTTGGAGGTTAGAATTTGTATAACAAAAAGTAGACTCTAACAGATTTGCTATTTGACTTTGTCAAATAAGAAGTTGGTTATCTCTTGACTTTTTGTGGCCATATAAAGCCAACCACGAGCACTAGTTATGTGAAGATGAGAAATCGGAAGACTGTTGTAGACCTTTTCTTTTTATGAGGATTTTTCTATTTTACAAAATCGTTAAACTATGAAATTTGGCTACTAATTTTAGCCAGGCCCTTGGAATAGCTCTTCCTATCCTTTATTTACAACTGTATACTCATGGTATATGGAGCATCTCTTTTATCGTTTGTCACTCACCTCGGTGGCCTCTCTCAACCTCACGGACACCCAGCGCTCCCTCGGTTCTAAAAAATATAACTTTAAAATAATACTAAATTAAAACATCTTAAGTTTAAAAATATATAGATAATAATAATATTAATCGAGAGAATAAATATTATTAGACTCATAATGAAATATATTTTAATGGCAGGCCTATTTAAAATTATATACTGATACTATTTCTTATAAATTTCTTATAAATTTAATTAAATTTAAGGTAGTTTGATTATCACAATTGACAATTCAACATGCCGGAAGATATTACAAGTACTCCCCCTGTCCTTTCAATAGATTAATTTCTAGAGTTGTTTTAAGCAGAATTCTTTTAAGGCCCTATTGGTTCCGCTAAAATTTGGGTGTTATCGACGCTTATGCTAATTTGTTGTGAGAGAAAAATAATGTTCCTTCAATGCAGGTACTACTGAAAACATAGTTTAAGTTTGATTAAAATTATAGAAAAAAATAAATATTTAAGATATTAAATATGCATGATATGGAAATATGTTTTATGATGTATATAATAATAATACTTATTTGATACGATAGTTTTCACATTTTTTATAAATTTAGTTAAATTTGAAAAGTTGACTAAAACAATTTTAAAATTAATTTATTGGAAGAATACTGCTGTACTAGCATGGACGGACCCAACCCAAGTCCCAACAAGCTCCTGTCCTGGATTCCTGCATCTGCTATTCCGCGTGGTTCTCTCTGCCTGTCGAGTCTTGTCCATCCTTTTCTGCCTGTTGCCGTGCTGCGTCTTGTCTAGGGTGGTGCCAAAGCCTACCTAGGCATGATTCTAGGAGGACTAGGTCCCGTCCGATTCCCTTTGGATTTTAGGATCCAGATTCTAAAATTTTCAGAATCTGAATTCTGGATAATAAAAAACCCTCCCTATTTGAATTATTGGATCGTGGATTCTAGGAATTTAAACTCCTCTTTCCCAAAATGCACCTCAACATTGTCCTTTTTTTTAATATATCCTGCGCTTATACAAGTAACAGTCATACATGCATGCTGACCACCTATGTCCATTGAAAATACACCCTGTCCCACCAAAATACATGCACACATATACTCTTATAATTTACATGTCCACAAAAACCAACCCCAACATTTAAAGTTCATACAAATATCCACTTATATTCACATACGTATTGTAAATAAAGCATTAGCAAGATTATCTCGCGATACATTCATGTCTTCGTCTTCGTCGGCTACTTGCCCATTACCACTACTTCGTTGAGATGAGGAAGCCATTGTAACTGGCATACAGGGGATGTTTGGTTGGCCGCCATCCCTCACCACGCCATAGTTATGGCTAAGGCTGGACGAAAAACTCGAAGCTCGTTAGCTCGCTCGGCTCGTGGCTGGCTCGACTCGGCTCGGCTCGGCTCGTTAAGATAACGAGCCGAGCCGAGCCAAGATTTTAGCTCGTTAGCTATAACGAGCCAACTCGAGCCAGCTCGTGAGCCGCTCGCGAGCTAAACGAGCCAAGCTTTCAGGAAAAAAAGTATCATTTAAGATAGTTAGATGCATGAATACTATAGTATTTTATTATACTTATATATATTAGCGCATATTAATTTTTTTATTCGATTTAAGGTTGTTAGATTCATTTCTTTTGTATTATTATTATTCTCAAACTTTAGATAAATGTAAATATTATATTTTGTGTTTTTTTATACCTGGCTCGCGAGCTTAACGAGCCAGCTCGAGCTTTTAACGAGCCGAGCCGAGCTGGCTCGTTATCTTAACGAGCCAGAACGAGCCGAGCCGAAACGAGCCGAACTGGCTCGTTATCCAGCCTTAGTTATGGCTGCCACCGTTTAATGGCTAGCTTTTGGTTCCCCTGTAGACTACGTCAGCCACAACTGGTCTGTGTGTTGGATTCCGCCACAAATGTGGCGGCCATATGGCTCACCACCACACCACAACTTCGGTGGCCGCTCCACACTTACATGGCGTGTTATGGCGGGGCACCAAACAGGCCCATAGTTTTTATCACAATCACACATGTCAAAATCTGCACTTCTCGAATGAAGTTGTGTAGGGTCATACATGCAAGTATTATTTTGGATTGTGTTCTCATTGGATACGCAGGTATCCCTAACAATATCCGTCACTTCATTTTTAAAATACCAAATGATCTTTTAATTAGGTTGCCAAGCAACGAGTGCACAAAATTAAATACCTCATTTTTCCCACTTGGTCTTGGTCCATGTCGAAACTCTGGTAAGTGGTACTTTGTTCCCTTGTATGATGCAAGGTATCCAAATCGATTTGGGTAGCCTACGTCCACAAGATAAAAATTTCCTAAATACAAACAACAGTATATGTAAGGAATAATCTTGAAAAAAAAGGGACAAGCTGAAATAAAGACACAATGTACAGAAAGATAAAATTTTCCTAAATACAAAACAGCACATATAAAGAATAATCTTGACAAAAAGCGACAAGCTCAAATAAAGACACAATGTACAGAAAGATAAAATTTTCCTAAATACAAAACAGCACATATAAAGAATAATCTTGACAAAAAGTGACAAGCTCAAATAAAGACACAATGTACATAAAGATAGAATTTTTCCTAAATACAAACAATAGTACATATATGGAGTAATCTTGACGAAAAGTGACAAGCTGTAACAAAGACACAATGTACAGATAAGTGATGGTACCTGCTGGTGGGTGTGGGAACTTGTCACCATATTTGCGTATGGCATCGGTACCTGCAGGTTTTGTTTTGTTTTTCCTCCAAACTCAGCTATCGCGGGAGGCTACTCCCTGCGTCTCCGTGAAAAAAAAATATAACTATAGATTTATTCAGATAAATCAATTTAAGACTAATTAAAATTATAGAAAATAATTTTATTGTATGTATTTTTAAATATATTTAACTATAAAATATATTTTATAATTAATCTAATAACATTTATTCGACATAATAAATATTAGTGTTCTATTGTATATCTTTGGTCAAACTTAATGTGTTTGATTCTTGACAAGTGATAATTGCATTCTTTAAAGACGAATGGAGTGATTCCAGCTTCCTCAGATCACGTTAAGAGAGAAGCTCCCCTATTCCAAAATATTTGACCTTATAAGATTTAAATCTTATATTTTTATTTCTCGGTACATCTTTCTCTTCTCTTAATACGTTTTTTTCTTTTCTCAGCACATCCCTATCTTTAATTTTCTCTATCTCTCGTTTTCTTACTGTCGGTGTTTTGAGTAAACATCAACGAGTAAATTTGTATTATTGCGCGTCTGGCTCGGATGGTGTGCTAAGAAAACACAAGGTTTATACTGGTTCGGGCAGAATGTCCCTACGTCCAGTTTTGGGCTGCTCATGTTATCAGCACTGAGTTTGTAGTGGGGGGTTATAAACTAGCGAGAGAGGGACAGGTCCCAGGTCTCTGGTGGAAAGAACGAATCAGTCCGAGAGCTTGGTCGTTGCTCAGCTATGTGCTTGAAGTTTGACGCTAGTGCTCTTGATCTGATGCGCTATGCGGTGTGATGCGATGCGTTTGTTCGATGAATCGATCTCCCTTAGTGGGAGGTCATGCTTTACTTTTTATAGACCAAGGGAAAGCAGGGGTTACAACGGAAGGGAAGAGGGAAAAAGAAAGAGAAATAACGTTCCTGGGGGTGTGCTGTCTTTCTCTTCACGTGGGTCCCGTCGACCCTGTAGATCGTGGTGGCAGCAGCGTCGTACAGGGGTCCTGTTGACTATTGCAGTATACGTGCGGGCGTCGTGCGTCGTTCTTATCTTCCATCCCATCCGAGCGGACGGAATGGTCAAAGGGTCCCCTAACAGAGGTCATACGGGGGGCTGGAGGTACAATACCAGTCAACTGACGCTGGTTGACTGACGTTGGATAGTGGTTAGGTAGGGAGTTGGTAGCATAGTGCCGCCATGTCGTCGCAGTGGGCAACGTGTGTCTCTCAGCATGGCCTGATGGGACCGTCAGTTGCATCAGGATGCGCCCGAGATGTGCTCCCAGGCGTGTGCCTCCATGTCGTAGTGGTTGGAACGGTTCGGGTCCCACTCGGGGGTTACTGCTTTTGTCCGATAGCAAATCTGACCCCTAGGGAACGGGCGAGGCGGAAATCTTGCCCTAGGGGTCGGGCGAGATGGAATCCGGCCCTCGGGAGTCGAACGAGGCGGAGCCCTCTCCGTGGGACCGGGTGAGTCGAAACCCACGCCTTGGGGTCGGACGAGGCGGACCCCTCGTCCTCGGAGTTGGAGCCCATGCCTTGGGGTCGGATGAGGCGTGGACCGGCCCCTAGGGGTTGGACGAGGCAGAAACCTCGTCCTCGAAGTCGGACGAGGCGTGGTTGCGTCCTTAACCATCAGATGAGTCGACATGACGCCCGGGTATAGATATCCGATAGTAGCCCCCGAGCCCTCGGGCGATTCGGGTAGAATCGCCTAGGGGATTTTTCGATCCGCCAATGGGTGTGCGTGAGCGCACCCGGTGGGTGTAGCCCTTGACACTTTGGAGGAATGAGACACTCCTGCAAAAAGGCTTTTTGTGATTTGTCGCTTGAGGGCGCAACCGGAGGTGACTCATCGTTTATCTGCGACCGCGTGTTCGGTCTCTTTGCGATGCCGAGCCCCTGAGCTCCCGTGCGTAGCATGGGTCCGATCGGGGGTTGGTTCATCTTGTGATCGTTGTCCTTCATGCGTCCATTTGGTAGAACAGAGGGGCTGAGCCATGCTGTGCTTTCCTCCCTGGACGGAGCACAGTGCTCGGTGAGTTGTTAACGGGCTTGTTCGAGTGGAGCCCCGGCATCCCCTTCGTGGGGGCCTGGTTTGAGATCAGCTGGTGACTGACTCTAGATTCTTAGTGGCCAGTCCATATAGTTCTCAGATCTGTTCGATCGGTCTGAGGGCTCGATGCCTTTCTTTCAGGGAAAAACCATGGACCTTGCATCATCCAAGACTCAAAATGAGGGTCAGGATGCCCACGGCGCTTCACGTGCCTCGGGTATTGGCCACTAGCGGGCCCGTCCTTAACCTTCCCTCACTCTAGGGTGCCCTAGAGCGGCCGTGAAACCACTGGTGGGCTAGCCTTCGAACTCCTGGGCATTAATGGGACGTAGGAGCATTTTTAGCTCCGTATCCCACTTACCTGCGGTGGCCCGTAGCCTTTGAAGTCAAACCATCACCCGGCGGATCCTTCGCGTGGAAGATTTGGATAGGCATGCGTTCGTCTCTCGAGGCAGCGATACGACTGATGCGGCATGAAATAATGAGGGCACGAGCCCCAAAGGAAATGGACCTAGCGAGGCGTGGGCGCATTAATTTAGGCGGATGGTTCGCCCCTCACCCGTTCTGGCCTTACCTTATAAACGAGGCAGTTTCTCCCTTGCCTCCGTATGTGCAGCCGCATCCTTGCCCCTCCAATCTTTCTGCCTTTCGCTCTTGAGTTCCAGTCTTTGTTCCCCTATTTCTGCTCCACCGCCAGTGAAGTTCTCGCTCTCTGACCCTATGCCACCGTCGGATCTCCTGCATTGCCATCCCCTTTTCTTGATGGAGCCATGGCCTCGGTCCGACGTTCTCCATGCGCACATGGAGGGCCTGGTTAAGAAGGGCCTTCTCTATGCAAGGACCACGATGATGGAGTGGATCATACCTGGTGGTGAGAATGAGCCATCGCCGCCCGATGGCTACGTCGTCTCTTTCGTCCCCTTCCATGAGCAGGGGTTCGTGACTCCTCCCCACCGATTCCTTCGAGGGCTGCTGCACTACTACAGGCTGGAGCTGCAGCATATGAATCCCAATGGGATTCAGCACATCTCGGCCTTTGTCACGCTATGCGAGGGGTATTTGGGGATTGAGCCCCACTTCGAGTTGTGGAAATACTTCTTCGCCGTTGAGCTGCAGAAGAAGGAGAAGAAGCTAGACTTGGCGGTGCCGATGGGATGCGCGAGCATCCATCTTCGGGGCAGCCGGGTGTCGAAGTATATGTCCATCCCATTGTCGAAATCCAACAAGGGGTGGCATAAGCTCTGGTTCTACCTGAGGAATGACGCCGCCGCCCCCTTCCAATCTTCACCGACCGCCTGATCGAGGAGGCGCTGGACATGTGGAGGTTCGGGCCCATCAGGAAGGAGCAGAAGAGACTTGGTGACCTTCTCCAGGCCCTCGCAACTCTGAGGTGTCGTGGTCTACATGGGACCGGCATCATCGGAGTGTACCACGTCAGGAGGCTGGCACTGCTGATGGCACGCGCTCTTCCGATGTATAAGATGACGTCGGATTCCGCGCCCAAAGGGACAGTGATGGTCGCCGGTGAGGCCCTCAGCATCAGCGAAATGGCACAGCATATCAAGGAAGCAATAGAGTGCTTGGCGAATCCATCGGTGGATCTCATCCTGGTGTACCCGGTCCCAGGGCATCCCGTGATGCAGCTAGACATGGGTTTCGATGAACTGGTAAGCATTTTTTGAGTTTCTTTCCTTGCCCGACGCTCCTCTGTTCTTAGATTCTAATCACTGGGATTTGCAGCCTGGCCTTATCGCCCATGATTCTGACCCACCATTGCCAGAGGACATGGCACGGAGAGCGGCGAACCACGCCGTGGCTGAGGTGGCGAAGGCGAAGAAAGAGCGGAAGAAGGCTAAGAAGGAGCGAGTAAAGCTCCAGCGTGGAAGGCGTCGGTAAGGCTTAGAGGAGAGCAATGGCGATAAGGAGGAAGAGGAGGACAAATCCGACCCCGACTTCCCATGGGGCACGCTTATGCTCGAGGATGAGCAGGCCGACACGGGGCAAGTCAACTTGACCCCGATTCCACAGCATGCCTTGGTGCAAACCGAAGAGGTTGCACCTCTAAGATCGGCAGGGGAGGACGCGCCCTCGAGGTCGGAGGAGCAAGTCCGCCCACTCCGATCGACCCCTCTGGGGGATCGAAGTGGCCAATTGCCAACGTGGTAGAGTCAGAGTTGAGCGCCCAGCCCCCAAAAAGTTCTCGGATAATAGCGTTGAGGTGAGTTAACCACTTCTTCGTCCTTTTGTTGTGTTCTTGGATTTCGTTGTGTGACCTTGGTGCTTTCTGTAGGACCATCTCTAGCAACTTCCTGGCTTTGGCACCGTAGAAGAACCTGGCGCATCGGTCAATCCTCCAGGAGCCGACTGGCGTGGTGCTAGGGGCATGCTGTGATGGAGTCGAGACGGGCATGGCGCTGCCTGAGGAAGCGGGGGAGGCGGAGGCGCTGATTGTGCCGGGGGAGGCGCTCGTGGAATCAGCGCCCGCGTCGGTCGATGCGTCTGAGGTGGGGGAGGCATGACCAAGGCGTCACCTACAAATGCGGCAATGGCTTAGACTTTGGAGCCCGAGCTGCCAGCCTCTTCTACCATTGGAGGATCCGCTCCCGAGGGAGCGTCGATGACGAAGGAGGTACCGTCGGCCCCCGTTGGGCCGATGCCGACGGTTGCGACGGCTGACCCCTCGGTTGGGGCTAGGCCCTCCCGGTCCCTTGTCTGGTCGAGCGATGATCCACTCACATGGGAAGGAAGCCAGCTCCACTGGGCCAGGCGGCTAGACCCGAGCGACTCGGTGTTCACCCTCAATGACCCGGCGAAGGAGAAGGACTGGATGAGCATGCGCTCGGGACTTGAGTCCAAAGTCCGCTCTCTGATCGACGTGTTGGGGGTGTTGAAGGATGACATCGCCCTGCCCGGCCAGGTTTGTCGTGTCTTCACATTTTCTACTTTTGAGCCCTGTTTATATAATTCTAACCTGATTTTTCCACAGTCCCTTGCGATGCGTAGTCGGGAGAAGTCCCTATTCCTTCATCGCGAGAGGGAGGTCTAGGGGCTTGCTACCGAAGTGTCGTGGCTGCAGGAGGAAGTGGCGAGCATCCAAACCAAGGAATGGGAAGCCCGTCAACATGCCGATGAGGTCAAGGACAAGCTCAAGGCTATGGTCACCTAGGCCGAGGAACATGCCGTGGAGCTTGGATGACTTTACGCCGGCCCTCGACCTTGCTCGGTGCGCGCTCGAAAGTGAGCAGAAGTCAAAGGAAGAAGCTAAGGGCCTGGCTGCTGCCTTGGCTAGGGATGTTGGTGTGCTCCAGAGCGAGAAGACGGTCCTTGAGGAGCAGGTGAAAGGTGAGGAGCTAGTTACCTTTTTTGCTTGACATTTGCAGTCGGTTTTCTGACGCTCTTTGATGTTTAGCTTGGGTAGCCCTACAGAGGCAACTCTCCAAGGTGAAGGGTCAACTCCAGTCGGAGAGTGACGACCACGACGCCTTGCGCGCTGCCATCGGGTTGGTCTTCGATGACCTTGAGGTTGCCCCGGCCATAGGGACAAGCTCGCTTGCAGTCTGGGTTACCCAGATCCTAGACCGGGCGCGTGCGCTCGCAAGGGAGGCCCTGTACACCGGCATGCATCGTGCATTCGCCATCACCCGTTCCCACTACGCTAACATCGACCTACCGGTGATCAGTGAGGGCTTCGCGCCTGGCTACACTGACGCTGAGCTGGATGAAATTAAGAAGGAAGCGGCTCCCCCGACGCAGGACCTGGCGAGGAAGATCGGAGAAGACATCCTGCCCAAGAGTGTTTAGTTAGATAGCTGAGTCCGATGTTGGTTTTTTTTGTAAAGACTTTTTTTTGACCGGAAACGTTATTTGGCTCTTCTATATATATATATATATATATATATATATATATATATATATATATATATATATATATATATATATATATATATATATATATATATAAAGTTCATTGCAATCTGACCCTTGTTTTACGCTAAGGTATTTAGAAACTTAAGTTGCGAGCGACTAAGTAATGATCATGCTGGTGAGCAAGCGATGCCGTAGCCATCGGGGCATAGACTTATTGCATTCTGAGAAGTTTTACTCATCATTAGTTTTTGGCAACTCTTATTTCTAAGTCTTGTCATAAAAACAGAAGGGTCAGATGGAGAAAATGTTCCTGAGTAAATGTACTCCTATCAGCCCCTGAGTAAGACCCGACCCTAGGAAATTGCTGGGGTCGGATGTTACTAAAGACCGATCAGATCAGAAGTGACCCCGATAGGAGGTAACATTTTTCGGTTTTTGCAGAAATATTACTTAGTTTGATAAGCGTACTGAAAGCTTTGGAACAGGAAAACTAAGGGTAAATGCGATGTAGCTGTTTGATGTTCCAGACGTTGGCGATGGCTTTGCCATCATGGGTCTTGAGCTTGTAGGTGCTGGGTCAGATTACTTCCACGATGATGTATAGTCCTTCCCATGGCATCGAAAGCTTGTGGCGATTTTTTTGCTCTGGATGCGGTGAAGGACTAAATCGCCTACACCGAAGGCGCGACCCCGCACGCGTCGGCTATGGTACCGTCATAGCACCTGTTGGTATTTGGCCGAATGGAGCAGGGCGATGTCGCATGCTTCGTCAAGCAGGTCCATGGCGTCTTCCAAAGATGCTTCGTTTCCCTACTTGTTGTAGGCCTTGACCCTTGGCGCTCCGTAGTCGAGGTCGGTCTAGAGGATGGCTTCGGAGCCATAGACCATGAAAAACGGCATGTAACTGGTTGCCCGGCTGCTGGACGTCCTTAGGCTCTAGAGTACTACAGGAAGCTCGGCGACCCATCTTCCGCCAAACTTGTTCAACCAGTTAAAGATCCTAGGCTTGAGGCCCTGTAGGACCATGTCGTTTGTGCGCTCGACCTGCCCATTCATGCAGGGTGTGCTATGGTGGCCCAGTTGACGTGGATGTGATATTCATCGTAGAATTAGAGGAACTTCTTCCTGGTGAACTGCGTGTTGTTGTCCGTGATGATGGAGTTTGGGACTCCAAATCGATGGATGATGTCCGTGAAGAACAACACGGCCTGCTCGGATTTGATCATGGTGATTGGCTGAGCCTCTATCCACTTTGTGAACTTGTCCACAACAACAAGTAAGTACGTAAAGCCCCCGGGCACCCTCCTGAGGGACCCTACTAGGTTGAGCCCCCAGACCATGAATGGCCACATGATGGGGATCGTCTAGAGTGCTTGGGCCAATAGGTGAGTTTGCCGAGCATAGTACTGGCATCCTTTATAGGTGCGTATGACCTGCTCAACGTCGGCCACCACGGTTGGCCAGTAGAAACCTTGCTGGAATGCATTTTTGACCAAGGTTCTAGGTGCAGCGTGGTGTCTGTAGACCCCTCCATGGATATCTTCTAGCTGGTCCTTCTCCTGCTCGGTGGGGATGCAATGCTACAGGATTCTGGTGTGGCTACGCTTGTAGAGCTCCCCTTTGATGACGATGAAGGACTTGGCACGACGCGCGAGCCGTCGGGCCTCCATCTTGCCGACAGGGAGCACCTCGTGGAGGAGGCAATCGAGATAAGGTGTTCTCTAGTCGGTCGGAGGGTCGGGCTCTGCTACTGGGTCTTTGACGAGTTCCATGACCTCAGGGTTAGATGGAACTGAGGGTCAGTCAGTCCCTGAGCCCAGAACTAGCGTCTCGTTGCCGGCCTATTCTGGTTCCTCATATCGGACTGAGGGCTTATGCAGGTCACTAGCGAAGATTCCTGTGGGGACCGACTCTCGGCTCGATGCCATCTTTGCTAACGTGTCAGCTGCTTCATTGAGGCCATTGAACTTGTCGTCCATCTGTCAAACCTTATGACAATACGCAGCCATCTTGGTGTTGTGGCAGCTTGACTCCTTCATGACCTGGTCGATGATCAGTTGTGAGTCCCCTTGGACGTCAAGCCATCGGATGCCCAACTCAATGGCGATGCGTAAGCCATTAACGAGTGCCTCGTATTCAGCCATATTATTTGAAACCGGGAAGTGGATACAAAATGCGTACCTCATGTGCACCCCGAGAGGGGAGAGAAAAACTAGCCTAACCCCAGCGCCCTTCTTCATTAGCGACCTGTCGAAGTACATTGTCCAGCACTCTTGATCGATGACCACCGGCGACATCTGGATCTCGGTCCATTTTGCCACAAAGTCAGCTAGTACCTGAGACATGATGGCTATTCGTGGGGCGTACATGACACCCTGATCCATCAGCTCGAGCGCTCATTTCATGATTCTCCTTGTGGCCTCCTGGTTCTAGATAACCTCGTCGAGGGGGAAAGACGACACGACGGTCACTTGGTGTGAGTCGAAGTAGTGGCGCAGCTTCCTCTTGGTGATCAGGATGGCGTATAAGAGCTTCTAGATCTAGGGGTAGCGTGTCTTGGAGTCAGATAAGATTTCACTAATGAAGTACACGGGGCACTGTACCTTGAGGGCGTGTCCCTCTTCTCCCCGTTCTACAACCAAGGTGGCGCTGACCACCTAGGTCGTAGCTGCAGCTCTCCCTCAGCCGGTGGGACTAGAATTAGGGCCTTCGTTAGGAGCGCTTTGAGCTTGTCAAGCACCTCCTAAGCCTCAAGCGTCCACGTGAATTGGTCGGTTTTCTTTAGGAGCTGGTAAAGGGGGAGCCCCCATTCACCAAGGCGTGAAATGAAGTGACTAAGCGCTGCGAGGCACCCGGTAACCTTCTGAGCCCCCTTCAGGTTTGGAATTAGGCCCATCTTTGTGATGGCTAAGATTTTTATTGGGTTGGCTTCGATGCCACGCTAGGAGACGATGAATCTAAGCAGCATGCCCCTTGGGACCCCGAAGACACATTTCTCGGGGTTGAGTTTGATGTCGTTCTCCTAGAGCTTCCTAAAGGTCTGCTCTAAGTCGGCCATGAGTTGGTCGGTCTGCTTGGACTTGACTATGATGTCGTCCATATAAGCCTCAATGGTCCACCCGATGAGGTCCCCAAAGCATTTGGTCATGCGCGTTCTTGAGTCCGAATGGCATCGTAACATAGCAGAACGATCCAAGCGGGGTGATGAAAGAGGTCATGAGCTGGTCGGACTCTTTCATCATGATCTGATGGTATCCGAAGTACGCACCAAGGAAGCATAGGGTTTCACACCAAAGTCGAGTCAACTATCTGATCTATGCGTGGCAAAGGAAAGGAATCCTTTGGGCACGCCTTATTGAGGCTGGTGTAGTCAACACACTTTCTCCATTTCCCACTTTTCTTTTTTATAAGAACAGGATTGGACAACCACTCTGGGTGGTATACTTCCTTGATGAAACTGGTAGCCAAGAGCTTAGCGATTTCCTCACCGATGAGCCTCTGCTTTTCCTCGTTGAAGCGGTGCAGGCATTGTTTGACCAGCCTAGAACCTATCCTAATTTTTAAGGCATGCTTGGCGACTTCCCTCAGAATTCTAGGCATGTCCGAGGGTTTCTACACAAAGATGTCTCTATTGGTGCAGAGGAAGTCGACGAGCACGCCTTCCTACTTGGGGAAGAGGGTGGTGCCGATGCGCACCATCTTATCGGCGGAGTTGTCGGGGTCGACGAGGACCTCCTTGACGTTCTTAGCAGGCTCAAAGGATCTGGCCGACCGCTTCGTGTCGGGCACTCCTTTAGCGATGTCCTTCCTAATGGCTGCGAGCTCCTCGAAAGCGAGGGTTGCCGAAGCAATGCCCTCTGGAAAGAAGTGCCGACGGCGATGACCCCGCATGGGCCCAGCATCTTGAGCTTGAGGTAGGTGTAGTTGCGGACGACCATGAACTTCGCGTAACACGGTCGCCCTAAAATGGCATGGTAGACCAGGGGAACCCGACTACCTCAAAGGTGAGGGTCTCTGTCCTATAGTTGGACAGATTCCCAAAGGTGATGGGCAGGTTTATCTACCCGATAGGTATGGCCTGTTTTCCCAGCATGATGCCATGGAAAGGCGCCCTAATCGGCCGAATGCGTGATCGGTCGATGCCCATAGTGTCGAGCGTCTCGATGTACATGATGTTGAGGCCACTGCCTCCATCCATCAGTACCTTGGTGAGCCGCTTGTGCCAACGATAGGGTCGACCATGAGTGGGTACTTGCCTAGGTGTGTGACGCTATCCGGGTGGTCTGATCGGTCGAAGGTTATGGGAGACCCTGACCATTTGAGGAAAGCGGGCGTGGCAGGCTCGGCTTCGTAGACCTCTCAGCACGCGAGCTTCTATCGGTGCTTGGAGCCATATGCCTTTGGCCCATTGAAGATCATGAGGTATCCATTCGGTGATGGAAAGCCGCCGTCCTTCTCTCTGGCGTCGTCGGCTTCTGCCTCGGACGTCTTCTTCTGCTCCCATTTCTTAGAGCCATCAGTTCTATTTGACTCTGGAGCAACTTGTTCTTACATATCATCCAAGTTTGCACGAGAGCATGACTTACCTGTAACCCCGCATGAAAAGCCTATCATCACCAGCTCACCTTTAGGAGACCTAAAGTGCACCCACATCTGTAAGGGAGTGAGTCTTACCATTGAGGGTCTTATCTTTAAAGCCGACCTAACCCTATTACCTTCCACAAACCTAGATGTCATCTTAGGCATGGATTAGCTAACCCTTCACCGAGGTATCATATCATGTTCACCTAGATACGTCCAAGTGACCCACCCATCAGGCTAAGTCATTAGATGTGAACCCCAGTCCGGAAAGTCCACCTCTATCCTGTGTGCCCTTAAAGCAAGTTTAGAATCATAGAAAGAGGAAAAGATAGTTCATGATGTGCCTGTGGTCAGAGACTATCCCAATGTATTCCCTAAAGAATTACCGGGTATGCCACCAGACAGTGATGTAGAGTTCATCATTGATCTTTTGCCGGGAACAGGACCCATTTCCAAGAGACCCTATCGCATGTCAGTTGATGAACTGGCCGAGCTCAAGAAACAGCTTGATGAGCTCATCTTGAAGGGATATATTAGACCCAGTGCTTCACCCTAGGGATCCCCTATTCTGTTTGTTAAGAAGAAGGATGGCTCAATGAGAATGTGCATTGATTACCGGAACTTGAACGCAGTCACCATCAAGAACAAGTACCCCCTGCCAAGGATCGATGATCTGCTTGATTAGCTCAGAGGTGCCAAGTATTTCTCCAAGATTGATCTCAGATCTGGCTATCATCAGATGAAGGTTCGAGAGAGTGACATCCCGAAGACAGCTTTCGTGACTAGGTATGGGTAGTTTGAGTTCACTGTGGTATCCTTTGGACTCACGAATGCCCCCGCATACTTCATGAACATGATGAATAAGGTTTTCATGGATGATCTGGATAAGTTTGTGGTAGTATTCATTGATGACATCCTTGTCTATTCACCCACCGCTGAAGAACACGAGCATCATCTGAGAACTGTACTTGAGAAACTAGCCCAACATCAGCTCTACGCAAAGTTCAGCAAATGCGAGTTTTGGCTACAGGAAGTTGCCTTCTTAGGCCATGTACTATCAGCTGAAGGTGTCGTAGTTGATCCAGCCAAGATTGAAGCCATGAAAGAGTGGGATCAACCCCACAATGTGACAGAAGTTTCTTGGGATTGGCCAGATATTATCGCCGATTCATTGAGAACTTCTCCAAGATAGCCCATCCAATGGCCAACCTTCTAAAGAAGACTAAGGAGTTTGAATGGACACCCAAGTGTGACCAAAGCTTCCAGGAATTGAAACAGATGCTTACCACAACTCCTGTGCTAGCATTGCCTGATATCAGCAAAGATTTTGTGGTCTATTGTGATGCGTCCCGTCAAGGCCTTGGTTGTGTACTGATGCAAGATGGAAGAATGATAGCATATGCGTCTCTACAGCTGAAAGAACATGAGAACCGTTACTCTACTCATGATCTTGAGTTAGCAGCAGTTGTGCATGCCTTGAAGATCTAGAGACACTACTTGATAGGCAACAAGTATGATATCTATATGGATCACAAGAGCTTGAAGTACTTTTTCACTCAGGAAGATCTAAATATGAGGCAACACCGATGGCTTGAGTTGATCAAGGACTATGACCTGGAAATTCACTATCATCCGGGAAAAGCTAATGTAGTCGCAGATGCTCTCAGTCGCAAGAGTTACTGCCACACCTTGATCACTGAATCCGTACCACCTGAGCTCAAGGAAGAGATTGAAGATTTCTAGCTTGAGATACTACCGCATGGCTTGTTGAATGAGCTCTGCATACAGTATGATCTCACAAATCGTATCCGTCAAGCTCAGAAAAGTTGTGAAGAGATCGAATATCTTTGTGGTCTGATAAAACTAGGCTACAAGCCAACCACCAAGAAGATGAACAAGGAACCATCTGGTTCAAGAACAGAATCTATGTTCCATCTGACCCGGTACTATGAGAGGAAATTCTATCAGAAGCTCATGATTCCAAGTACTGTATTCATCCTGGAAATTCAAAGATGTATCAAGACTTGAAGAAACACTTTTGGTGGAAAGGCATGAAGACAGACATTGCAGGACATGTGGCACATTGTGACACCTGCAATAGAGTCAAGGCTGAACATCAAAGGCCTGCAGGTTTGCTAAAGCCTCTTAACATTCCTGAGTGGAAATGGGAGAGCATATCCATGGATTTCGTGGTTGGATTGCCCCGTTCACAGAAGGGCAATGATTCCATCTAGGTGATTGTTGATCATTTGACCAAGATTGCTCACTTTGTACCAGTTAAGACCAAGACCAATGCCGAAAAACTAGCAGATCTATATGTTGAGCATATTCTCAGACTGCATGGAGCTCCTTCTAGTATTGTATCTGATCGTGGTCCTCAGTTTGTGTCCCAATTCTGGGAAGCTCTGCACAAGTCTATTGGAACCAAACTTGATTTCAGTACCGCTTACCACCCATAAACAAATGGACAAACTGAACGAGTAAACTAGATTTTAGAAGACATGCTTCACGCTAGTGTACTGAACTATGGCTCTGATTAGGAGAAATGCCTACCCTATGCAGAGTTCTCTTACAACAACAGCTACCAAGCTAGTATCAAGATGTCGTCATTTGAAGCTCTATATGGCAGACCTTGTAAGACACCTTTGATGTGGTCCCAACCGGGGGAAAGATCATTCTTTGACTCCAATAAGATTCAAGATGCAGAAGGAGTTGCGCAAGTAAAGGAGAATTTGAGAATTGCTCAACGTCGATACAAGAGTTATGCTGACAAAAGGAGAAGAGAACTTGAGTTCAATGTGGGAGATTTCGTCTATCTCAAGGTATCCCCGCTACGTGGGACTGTCAGATTCCATGTGAAAGGAAAGCTTGCCCCTAGATTTGTTGGCCCATACAAGATTAGCAAGAGGATTGGAAAGCTCGTCTACAAACTTGAGCTACCTGAGGAATTGATGGGTGTACATCCCGTATTCCATGTCTCACAGCTACGCAAGTGTTTGAGAGTGCCTGATGAAGTAGTTCCAGCTGATACACTTGACATTCAAGATACACTTGAGTATAAAGAACATCCTATTAGGATTCTGGGTAGAGATACCAAAGAGACCTGAAGCAAGACTATCCCTATGTGCAAGATCCAATGGACCAATCACACTAAGAGAGAAGCAACGTGGGAGAAAGAGTCTGACCTCCGGCTACGATATCCTTACCTCTTCGAAGAGTACGTTACGCTTTAATCTTGGGGATGAGATTCTGTTAAGGGGGTAGGACTGTAACAACCCAAAAAAATCCATACACTAAAAATACCAACCACAAAATTTTTTCTTAAAAACTCCCATGTGATGATGAGTGTCATGTATAGAAACCCAACCCAAGAGATGCATTAGGTCTAACCCCAACCCAACTCCACACATAAGCATGGCATGCCATATGTTAAATCCTATTTATTTAAATACTGACAAATAAAGTGTTGCGTACATTGTTAACTAAAATGGTGATTTGGATTTTCATCTGTTTTATGAAATGCCTAACAACTCCTTTAAAGAAATACACCATAAAGTAATTAATACTCAAACCAGAGAATAAAGGTTTAAAGAGAAAACTAAATCTATTCTTGCATAACAAAACTACACCTATTTTTGTTATACAAAATAGATAAATAAATTCCTAATATTTATATAAGTATGTTGTGGGCCTCATATCTAAAACTCCAATGAATACGGTGCACCAATTTGGAATTCAAATTTCAAACCAAATTTGAAATCAAACAAAGGAGAAGAAAAGAAAACAAAAAAAGGAAAAAGAAAAGAAGAAGAAGCTTCTCGGCCCGCGCCAGCCAGCCAGCCCAACCGGCCTGCCAACCCCCTTCCCGTCTTCCCAGCACATGCGCGCGACCCACGAGCCGGCCTAGCACGCCCGCGCGCCCTCCGCTTCGCCTGCTGTCGCTGCCTGCCGAGCCCCACCCGTCAGCTTTTCCCTGTTCATCTTCTCCATGCCACGCTCAACCGCCCGCGCGACCAAGGACCGACAGTAGTGGCAGGGGCGGGCCAGAAGGTCATGCCCAGGGCATGGCCTTGCTCCCCCATGCGCCGTAGTCATGCAACCTCACGCCACCATCGGATGCGCCCCACGCCTCTCCACCGCACGATACCAGACGCCATTAGGGCATGGTGCTCGGCTATAAAGCCACGCCCGACGCCTTAGCGTCTCCCTCAGCCACCACCACCGCTTGGTGGCCTAACAGCCGCGCCGCACCGAGAGTAGAGGGCCAAGAAGGAGTTCAGGAGAGGAGGATCGGAGCCACCCGCGTACTGCCGAAGTCGCCAGAGCCGAGGGCGACGCCGTCGTCATCATCATGGTCACGGGTCAACACTGCACGGCTTCCGGAGCTACATGGCCTCAAACCGCCACTACATCACCACCCTATCGCCTTTGACACCAATGGTGAGCCCCCTCCCGGTCTCTCCCTGCTCACCGTCGGACCTCACCGTGTCGGCCATGGCGCTCCACACCAGGAGCGTGTAGGCCATGGCCGTCTTCGGCCTCTGGGAACACATGCACCCACACGCACACCTGTGACCACGCCGTGACCACCCCACCAGAGCCCCGTAGTGCACCCGCGTGCCCCGCCGTCATCACCATGTCGCCGTGGCTGCCGGGGAGCCCCTACCGGCCACCTGGAAACCCGAAGCCCCGCCTTGAGCCCTGGACGCCCTCGCCGCATCCCCACAGATCCGTAGAAGCTTACACGCCCCACTAGGATGCTTCTCCGAGGCCATAGCCACCTCACCAACGCCGCCGTCGTGCCCAGAAGACCGCCACCGTGGCCGGCACACCATGGGACCCCGCACGCCGTGTTAACCCCACCAACAAAGACACCGAGGCTCGGCGGAGCTTCCACCCGCATCAATTGCGCACCAGCGCCGCTGTCAAGGCTCACCGGGTGCTCACCGCCAGCGTGTAAGCCACCGTAGGGAAGAAACAGAGGAGAAGGGGTGAGTTGAGCAGCGTAGCCCTACACTCGGTGCACGTGAGCCGAGCCGAGGGGAAAAGATGGTGGACTCGGTCCACCATGAACCCTGCCTTAGGTCCATGGACCGTGAACATGGGTCCACCGTGAGCCACGCTCACGCCCACAGCCAGGGAACGAAGCCCAGTAAAGGCCTAAGGCCGTGACGTGGCAGCACCACATCATGCCACGTGGCAGGCCAAGCCCGACCCAAATCCAGCCCTATCCAGGCCCAGTTTGAACCCGGCCCGTATTGACCGTTGACCGGTCAACGTTGACCGTTGACCTAGCCCCACATGTCAGTGGCACGGACACTCTAGACCCACATGTCAGATGCTGACGTCATGCTGACGTCACGTGGGACCCACACGTTAGAAGCCAACACAGCCGGGGGTGACGTCATGCTGACGTCACGATGACATCAGCTGCTGACGTCAGTAGCCCTGGCCCCACACATCAGTGACCCTGACCGTTGACCGTAGACCATTGACCATTGACTCACCGTTGACTGACGTTGACTTTGACTGGACCCACATGTCAATGACCCAAGAGCCCCTGGACCCACCTATCGGAACTGATGGCGTTGATGACATCATGCTGACGTCATGCTGACGTCAACTGGACCCCACCTGTCGGCTCGGAACCAAGACGCTGACATCATGCTGACATCAGCATGCCACGTGGATCAGTCACAGCGTGACACGTGTCAGCCCAGAATTAATTCGGCCTTTTCCATTTTCAGAAATGATTTAAACTTTAGAAATTCGTAACTAATTCATATGACCTCAGAAAAATATGAAACTAGGACCAGAATTCATCTAAAATTGAGCTCTACGCAATGAACCCACGTTTGAGTACATTTGGCTCTTTTGAATTTTCATTGCTTCTTTGTACTATTCTATAGATGTCGCTAACGTGACTATAATGCTATCGTTTGCAGACTCGAAGGAGAACCGGATGGACGAGGATCGTGAGTACCGTGAGGAGTACGGAGATGACTACACCGAAGGTGCCACATCCCACCCAATCTCATAGCACCTATTACGCATGGCTAAAATAGAAGTGCTAGTGCTTTACTTTATTGTTATGATCACACTATGATAGGACTTGCATGGTAGTATGCTTACTTGAAGGCCTTTACCTTGATGGAACCTTACCCCTGCATACCCTGCTATTAGGCTAGACACACGCTTACTGCTATATAATTCATTACTTATACTTCTACTATGCTTATACTACATGCGTGGTGGAAACTGGTGTTATCTGGACTATGGGGAGAGTACTGCGTGTGTGGCTTGGGTGTGTGGAGGGTGAGGGTTGTGTCAACCAAGTTGGAGTATAAGACGAGCCTAGGGCAAGTCTTGCCATGGGGTGCTACCTGGGCACCCTTGGAATGGATACCTATGGTGGGTAAATGGTATATGAGGTGGTCTTGGGTGTGAACCTGTGATGTGAGGAGCCCAGGATGGAGGTGCTGTGGTAGCACAGTAAATGGAAACCCTGATGAAGACATTCTGGCTTGGTCATCCCTAAGGACTTACTAGTACTCAGATTCACCGGGAAGCCTTACGTACCACTCGCCCTAAATGGTACGAGATGGCCGGACTACTTGGTAGGATATTGCCACTACTGCTAGGTTGATAGTGGACAGTGTAAGGAGGTACGGAGCGCGAAGGATTTCCCCCACACCCTTCCGAGACTTCATGGAGACCATGTGGACCCGGCTCATGACTCACAGTTTCAGCCACCCCAGACCAGACTTGGGGTGTACCAGGGCTAAATGGTAGAGTGGCATTATCCTAGGCTAGCAAGCGGCCGGAATCAGCCCAGTTGACGACGGTCAGTGAAGAAGGCAGATCTTGTGGTTATATAAAACCTCTACAGAGTGTATGGTTGATCGATCGATAAATATGCCGACTTGTCGGCTATGAACCTTTCCTGGGTTTCGCTTAAACTAGATAGTGAGATGAGTCCTTCTCTTCTTTCCCTGTGAGAGAGTGTCGATCGTAGCCAGGGGCTACAGGCCTTGAGACAGTGCTGAGAGGGAGTTGGCCTGTCGACTGAGCAATGGTATGGTTATGGTATGGTGATGGTGGTATATCGATCTCAGGATCGAAACCTACCTCTAGAATGGAAATGGGGTGGGATGTGTGTGGGAATGGTGTTAAAACTTGACTACACTTTTATATACTTGATATGCTAAATACATAGGAAACCCCAGCCTTATAGGTTCCTTTTGACTATATCCAACTTGCATCCAATATCCACAAAGCAATGCTCATAGGGTTGGGAGTGGCCAGTACAAATCGTACTGATAAATTTTGGCACATAGGTTCTGCTGAGGAGTATAGCTCCGAGGAGTTTGACAGATGAGGGCTTCGTTCCTACGCTCGAGTTTGGCGATCTTATCTTCAAGCTGTTCTGAATGAATGCTACTTTTGATTCTGCCAATGCGGCGATGTAATAATTTATGTAATTCCGCACTATTTGTACTCTGATATTATCGTTGTATGGATGTGATATTCGACTAGAATTTGGGTAATATGATCTACAACGGTCTTATTACACTTCGATGCTGTGGATTTCCCTTTGCGGAAATCGGGGTCGTTTCACCGGTTGTCCTCGAGCCACTAGCGGGGGTTCATTTCTCTAGAGTATTTCAGGACATTAGTCGACAGGTAGTATCGGGGCGGGAGTGCCACCTTGAGGATATGCCAACTGAAAGCCTAGGGCCCCGTTGGCTTGGGGCTATGGCTCCGGTCCTCCTCATGGTCATAGTGTCCGCCCCATCGAGGGTGGTAACCGTGGCTGGCCCCTCCCCAGTATCATTACGGGTACACCGACGGGCATCCATGGTGTCACGTGCATCACGGTTGTGGCCGAGGCGCTACTACACTGGAATCATGACGCATGGCCTGCCATCGTGCGGCGCTTGGTGGACTGATGCATCCTTGTCGGGCTGTACTGAGGGCGTGCGCTGGCTGGCGTCGAGCTCCCATCGCTGAGACAACGAGCTCTCGTCCTGCTGCGTAGCCGCACGCTCGAGCAGCGTGTGAACCTCGTGGTGGGCCTATCGATCCTCGGGCGTCGTAGGCTCTGAAAGCCCCCTGAGCAAGGCTGCTGTAGCAGCGATGTTCTGGCTTGCCCGAGCGAAGTGTGGGAGCGCTTGATCGTCCTTGACGATCCTCCTATTCATGTCATAGGCCATGGCGCGTGCGCGTCCTCCGTCTCCTTGGCGCTCAATCTCGCGATCGAGCTCCATGCATTCTTGTTCGAGCTAGAGTCACGCTTCCTCAAGCTCTAGGTGCCGGGCCTTCAGCTGCTCCACCCACAGGCGGGGTGGGGCTCCTGCATCCCCCTAGACCTTGTTGTTGAGGTTGTTCATCGGGGTAGCCTCCTCCTCATGGATGCTCTCGACGTGTCCCTCGAGGGTACCTGTCATGAATAATTCATGAGAGGGGTGATGGCTCCCCCTGCTGGAGTCAGAGCCTAAGATCGACTCTAGCTCCTCTGCGAGGCGGTCATGGAAAGACTCCACGACGTGTTCGATCACCCCCACGAACTCGTCGATTGCGGGGGATGGGATTATGCGTTGCGCCACAAGGTGGCCAACGGTCTCTGCGGTGTTGCAGAGATCGAACAGGAGCACTGTCGGGGCGCTTCGGATGAGATATTCTAGGGAGAGCGGCTCTCCCCCGGTAAGCTACGCCATGACATTGCCGAATGAGAAGGTGAGGTGGCGCAGATCCTCCTGGGATGGTTGGGGTCCCAGGAAGACACCGAGCTGACGCTCCAACATCCCGTAGTCGAAGTCGAGGAGCTGGTCACTCCCAGGGGCTTGGGCCTCCGGTGCGTGTAGCTGCAGCTCCTCAAGCGCCTCGGCAATCGCGTCGAGCCCAGTGGAGTGGAAGGGTTGAACGACGACGGGCGCTCGCGCCAGCTCTCCCTCCGTCGTGACAATGAAGTCCAGGTCCCCGAAGCGCACGTGTGCGCTCGGGACCCAGCTGATGCCGTGACTAGCCATCCAAGGCCTGGTGTTGATGTCGACGCGTTGCGCAAAGAGACCCCTACCTGGCGCGCCAACTATCATTGTTTTGACTAAACACCAACGAGTAAATTTGTATTATTGCGTGTCTAGCCTGGATGGTGTGCTAAGAAGACACAAGGTTTATACTAGTTTGGGTAGAATGTCCCTTGTCTAGTTTCGGACTGCTCGTGTTACTAGCACTGAGTTTATAGTAGGGGTTACAAACTGGCGAGAGAGGGACATGTCCCAAGTCTCTGATGGAAAGAACGAATGAGTCCGAGAGCTTGGTCGCTGCTCAGCTATGTGCTTGAAGTTTGACGCTAGTGCTCTTGATCTGATGCGTGATGCGGTGTGATATGCGATGCGTTTGTTCGATGAATCGACCTCCCTTAGTGGGACGCCCTGCTTTCTCTTTTATAGACCAAGGGAAAGCAGGGGTTATAGTGGGAGGGAAGATGGAAAACGAAAGAGAAATAATGCTCCGGGGGTGTGCTGTCTTCCTCTTCGCGTGGGCCCCACTGACCCTGTAGATCGTGGTGGCAGTAGCGTCGTACCAGAGTCCTGTTGGCTGCTGCAGCATACGTGCGTGCGTCGTGCGTCGTTCTTGTCTTTCATCCCATCCGAGCGGACGGAATGGTCAAAGGGTCCCCTGACAGAGGTCATACGGGGGGCTGGCGGTATAGTACCAGTCAACTGACGCTGGCTGACTAGCGTTGGACGGTGGTCAGACAGGGAGTTGGTAGCACAGTGATGGCCTGTCGTCGCAGTGGGCAACATGAATCTCTCAGCATGGCCTGATGGGACCGCCAGTTGCATCAGGACGCGCCCGAGACGTGGTCCTGGGCGTATGCCTCCATGCCGTAGTGGTTGGAGCGGTTCAGGTCTCACCTAGGGGTTACTGTTTTTGTCCGGTAGCAAATCCGACCCCCAGGGAACGGGCGAGGCAGGAATCTCACCTTGGGGGTCGGGCGAGACGGAATCCGGCCATCGGGGGTCGGACGAGGCGGAGCCCTCTCCATGGGACCGGGCGAGTCGGAACCCACGTCTTGAGGTTGGACAAGGCGGAAACCTCGTCCTCAGAGTTGGAGCCCACGCCTTGGGGTCGCACGAGGCGTGGCCCCGTCCCTGGGAGTCGGACGAGGCGGAAACCTGGTCCTCGGAGTCAGACGAGACGTGGTTGCGTCATTAACCATCGGATGAGCCGACGTGACGCTCATTAATCCTTTAGCTCGATACCTAGGTATAGATATCCGATAATTACTTTCTATGCATCACATCTTTCTATATTCTTGTGCCCAAACCTAAAATATCAAATATTTTAAGATGGAGGGAGATTTTAGGACGGAGGGAGTATGTGCTCCTAGAAGACAAGTCCAGTGTAGCTATGAAAGATAAGATCGTATCAAAGCATTCATCTATTACAACTATATAAAACCAAATAGCTCACACGACATTTAGTAAATGAAAGCTAACCTCTGTTTAGAAAAGTCTGAATTATATTCTTTCTTGAACCAGAGTTGAAAAGATAGAATTACGTGCTTTTTAGAAAGGAGGGTATATTTGTTTACTTGCTTGACTGAAGGATGTGTGTGTGTGTGTGGAATTTTGTTCATATTTCAGTCAACTCATAAAAGTTCTATGCAATCCTGATGTTTCAGCACGCATAAAGACATCACATGTAACCTATGTCAGAATGGTTGGGCTTTATTTATGCTAACGATTATGAACGGTAGGAATCCCTTCATTCTCTTTTATAAGACATCATACGAATTTTGAATCTTTGATAATTATTTGTAATTCCGTTTCTTAGTATGAATGATATAAATAAAATAAATAAATAATCACTTATTTGGTTCCAAAATAAACACATAATATCTTGCTTCTTGAGGAGTCAAACTTAATAATAGTATAAACAACTATATCTCCAATAAATATTATAAAAGTATATACCATGCTCAATCTAATAATACTTATTATATATCATAAATATTAATATTATTATATATATTTAATTAATTTAAAAGATTTGACTGCTCAATAAGTGAGATGTGTGTTTATTTTAGGACGGAGGGAGTAAATTGTAATTTAGGATATCACATCAAACTACAGTTTGGCATCGACGATATATATTCCATCCGTCCCTAAATAACTGTCGTTCTCACGAGAAATAACTTTGACTAATTTTATATTAAAAAATATTATTATTTATGGTACATACTCCCTCTGTCCCTAAATAACTGCCGTTTTCGTTTTCTGAGAAACAACTTTGACTAAATATATATATAAAATACTAATATCTATGGTACAAAATTAATATCATTAGATAGATCGCAGAATCTATTTTTGTAATAATTTTATTTGGAGATAAAAATTATTGCACACATATTCTATAAATCTAGTCAAACTTATGGTAAAAAATAATATTTATTTAGGGACGAAGAGAGTAGGTTTAACTCGGAGATTTGACATCATTTATTAAAATGATCCTAGGATAGTCGAAAAAAAAATGATCAGGAATAGCCACTGCGCACGCTCAGAGCGGAGGGAGTAATTTTTTTAAGAAACAGATCGAGAGGCGTGTCACATCCCATCCGACATAAATGTGAGTTTTAACCACGAACACTTCTCCAGTCGCCAACAAATACTCCCGGCCGGAGTCGAACGAACCCACTGGCTTCCTCGGTCGGGTCTCTCCAAAACAGCAAGGCGCCGAAGCAGCTACCGCCGCACTCGAGTCCGCCGCCACCGCGCCGCTCCAAATCGGCACCGCGGAGCGGGCCTTTGCCCTTACTGATTACTCGTTCTCGATCGAACCCAAACCTTTCTCTAGCACTGTCAGCTTTGGATTCGCCATTCGCGTGCGGCGTCCTGGTGCTCTACTTGCGAACCCACAGCCTGTTTGATTGGCTGGTTCGTATCGTTGCTGGTTCGTGAAGAAGTACTGTTACCTGATTTGTATGAGAGAAAAACACTGTTCCGATTAAAAATTTACGATCGTTTACGACAAGCCACAGACAAACGAACAGGCTGCCAATCTGTTCATCCGTCCATTTTTCTCTCGATTGGACGGACTTTCCTGCTTCTCCGGCACGGGAATCCACTGGGTCGATCGTAGTTGATGGCACACTTGTTGCTTGGCTCGTTTTCCTATAAACTGAAGTTTTTTTAGGGTTCGCTTGTTCATGCATTGCTCATAGGAGATGAAAACGAATGTTACGCATTTTTAATGGGAAATTTACCCTTTAGGTTATATGAAACCGCATATCTTCGTGGCTGGGTTTTAGTTCATAATATTGGAGCACGGGGACTATCTATGTAACTGTAAATCATTTATTAAAACATGTTATGAGTATCATGTATATGTGTTAATGCATGTAATAAAGAGTGTAGATCAATTTCCGTAAATCGAAACGATCAACGAAAATACGAAATGAAAGTTAATTCAATAGTCATGTTATATCACTTAGGGTTTAAAACTAATTTTTATTAAGCAAAATGCTATAGAACATGTATATGATACTTAAATAAAGTTTGAAGTACAAACTTTGTAGATGACAATGAACTACCTGCGGTCGAAAAATGATATTACTAGCTAATACTTCCAATAGCTTAGAAATACAATTTGAAATGGAGTTCAACTCTGAACTTAGAAAATTTCTTGAACTTTGGAAAGGGTGGACATTGCTTTGTTCATCAATTTTTTGTAGAAAAATTTAGTAAAGAAGCAGAGTAGTGTCCTGGCCTATTTTAGTAGCCTAATGTACCATCTTAAGTATGGTGAAGGTGGTTTTGGTGTTTGGCCAACCGATTTGTTATTTTGGACGCTTTAAAAAGCGTGCATGGCATGTCCTTGGTCGGTTTCCTCGCGTAGGCGTGGTCACCGCGCCCCTGAGCCACAACGTCGACGCGCCGACCGCCCATGCGCGCGCCTGGCCGCGCTCGGCTGGCCGCTGTGGCCGACAGCCCTGGCGCGCGGCTACCCCACCTCACTGCCGCGCTATTACCCCGCCGCTAGCTCCCAGCCTTGTGCCGTCATGCCGTCGTTGCCCTGCCCCGTCCCGCGTTGCGCTGCCGTCGCGTCCACCACTGCTGCCTCGCGTCGCGACGCTGCCGCTGCCGTCGTGTCGCTCCTGTACGCGTGCTACATCGCGCTGTCCCTCCCTGGCTCGATTGGGTATCGGCCGTGCGTGCCGCCATCGCTTTACCATTTATGGCACTATGGCCGTGCAGGCCACGCCGGTCGGGCGCGCATGCCCGTCGGCTAGCGCCGGCGCGTGGGCATCCTGGTCCCGCCGCTCGCGTCCCGCCAAGGCGTGGACGAGCCGAACCCACTGCCGCGCACGTCTCTCCCTCCCTCTGTTTCCGCCATCGTCGTATCACGTCGCGGTGAAGCCTCGAGCACCTGTCATCAATTCCTCGTGCTCGCGTCTCCGCCTTCACGCCCCCGCTCCAGCCGACCCCACCCCGCCTTGACTCGCGTCACGCCAAGCTCTAATTTTGGAATCTTGCCGCTGCCATGCCGTTAAGGCCTGTCGCTGCCTACGTCGTGGTCAGTCTCCACCACTTTACCCCATGCCAATTCCTTTGCACCGTATTGTAAATTTATTCTCATTATTGGATCCTGGAGGAAAAACTTAGATTATTCAGGTTCTCCCTTGGGTTGTGCTCGATGGAACCATCCGATATAGCTTACTTTCGGGGTGCTTAGTGTCTAGTGAAAGACGAGCGCATCCGAAGGTGTGTTATTTCGTGCGGTTCTGCCATAGGTGGTATCAGAGCGCCAATAATGACTTACGAGTTTCATAACTCTTTTGAAAACCTAAAAATTGATTAACAAAAGCTTTGCGAAAAGTAAATGCGATAAAATTATGTAAATAAGTATAAGCCCTACTAATATGGTCTATCTAAGATAGCGACACTGGTTTTATCTAATCAGTTTTCTGCAGGTACACTAACTTAAGCTATGCAAGAATCATTTAGCAAGCGAAAAGTGAGTGTGCGGTGTACCGAAAAATCATGTGAATGCTGCTATATTGGCTTGAGTGAATGTATAGACCGATGCATGCATCATGATAAGATAATCTTGTTTAAATTAACCTCCCCACGCGTATAACTAGGATTAGTGAAGTGATAGGATAACCTAAAAGAATGCTTTAATAGAAGCCTTATCATTTCTATAAACTCTTATTCCTAATCTGGAGGGTTGTCCCTAATGGTTGGTTCTTATCTGTTTACAGATGAACCTGAGGTCTGGTCGTGGGAGTACCAGTGCTGGGGTGGACCCAGGTGATAACGGTCGCGGTGAGGGCATTGGCAACAACAATGGGGAGAGTCATGAGGCCTCACTTCTGGCTCCTCCACCACCACCTCCGATGACTCATGCGGAGATGATGGTGGAGATGCTGGCTGCTCGGCGTGAGTCAGCCCATGCCTTGGAGTTGCTAGCCCAGGCGATTGGTGGCTTCACCCATGGGGGCCATGGAGGCAATGGCGGAAATGGGGGTGTGCCCATGGTCCCGAGGGGCCCTGTTCTTACCAGGATTTTTTGAAGACGCACCCACCCATGTTCACGCCGACTGCTGAGCCTCTGGATACGGAGCATTGGCTTCGTATTCTGGAGCAGAAGTTTCTGCTACTCACTGTAACTGAGGAGCAGAAGGTGCGCTTTGCAGCGCAGCAACTGTTGGGTTCTGCCAGTGCATGGTGGGACACGTTCAATGCCATGCAGCCTGTGGATCACCGTGTGACTTGGTAGGAGTTTATTGCTGCTTTCAGAGAGTATTACATCCGTGCTGGTGTTCTGAACAGGAAGTTGACGGAGTTTCTGGACCTGAGGCAAGGGAGCACGTCTATGATGGACTATGTAAACAAGTTCTGAAAGGATCAAGATGCCCAAGAGGGGGGGTGAATTGGGCTAATTCTAAATTTTCTTGCAATAATCAAATCCTACGGATAGCCTAATTAACCTCTTGTGCCTAGAAAAGTGTTTCTATCAAACTAATGCACAAAGGACTTACAACCTATGTTCCAAACTTACTCTAGCATGGCAATTCTATGAATGTAAAAACAAGTATTTAATTGCTCAAAGTAAATGCTCAAAATAAATCGAGAGAGAGAGGAACGCGGCGATGTTTTGTCGAGGTATCGAAGAGTCGCCACTCCCCACTAGTCCTCATTGGAGCACCTGCGCAAGGGTATAGCTCCCCCTTGATCCGCGCAAGGATCAAGTGCTCTCTACGGGTTGATTCTTCGACACTCCGTCGCGGCGAATCACCCAAAGCCGCTCACAACTTGGGTTGGGTCACCCACAAGCTCCGCCGGGTGATCACCAAGCTCCCAACCACCACCAAGCCGTCTAGGTGATGGCGATCACCAAGAGTAACAAGCACGAACTCTCACTTGACCACTCGAAGCCTAATGAGAAGATGGATGCACACTTGACTACTCTTGATTCACTAATGAGGTTACTCTCTTGGATTCTCAAATCTCAATCACCTCACTAGGACCTTGCTCTTCTTGGCACTCACAAACGTGTTTCTCAGCTGTTGGAATGAGCAAAAGTAACTCCACACACGAGTGGAGCTTCTATTTATAAGGCAGCCTGAAAAATGAACCGTTATGAGCTTCTACGGGGTGACCGGACGCTCCGGTCGTATTGACCGGACGCTCCGATCAGTTCAACCCGCGAGCCAGTGAGATTGTGTTGACCGGACGCTGGCAGGGTCCTATCAGCACTGACCGGACGCGTCTGGTCGCTTGAAACCCTCACTAGATGCTTACTGGACTCAACCGGACGCTGAACCCTCAGGGTCCGATCAGTACTGACCGGACGCGTCCGGTCGCAGATTCCCTTCACTGGAACCTTACTAGAGTCGACCGGACACTGCCTTTCAGCGTTCGGTCACTTGACCTCTCCAGCGTCCGGTCGCACGGAACGCTGTCTGCTGATCAAATGAACTAACTGGACCCTGCGGCCAGCGTCCGATCGCACCAGGGCCAGCGTCCGTTCAGCATTTGATCCTCCATTCACTTCCAACTCTTGATCATATGTGAATGAAGTTTCCTCCAAAGGATCTTAGGCATTCATAGGAGCTACCTAGAGCTAGTTTTAACAAGTGTGCACCACACCTAACTCACTAGACTCAACTAGGTCAAGCTACCCGTCCATACCCCCCTTAATAGTATGGCCAAAGGAAAAATAAAGTCCTAAACTACTCTAAGTGTCACTCCAACTCCAATCGACACTTAGAACTAGTCATCCTTAACCTTGTTGTCCATCCTTTGAAAACCGAAATGATTTCCATCATAGGGGCATGACAACTTTGATTGCCCAATCGATCTCCATTACCATGACCTAACTTAATTGCCTCTGCAAAACACACGTTTGTCATAGTAATCTTGTATTGTCATTAATCACCGAAACCCAACTAGGGGCCTAGATGCTTTCAATCTCCCCCTTTTTGGTGATTGATGACAATACCACCTCGAGTATGTGAAAGAGTGAGGTTTTTTACGGGCTTGGTTCATATAAACTTTTGTCGGTAAGAACAAAAGTGTTAGTCAAGCTTATATGACCCAAGCCAACACAATGTACTCAAAGAATATGAATTAAGCATGAGTACAAGTAACAAAGCTCATTTGCATCGGAGTATAAGCGCGGAAGCAAAGGCAAATGAGCATAACACAAGTGATATGACATATACATAATGTAACGTAGAGAGCACACATGTCATAAATCACAATCACGTAGATAGCACTATCATATAGATATAATAAAGTGCATGAAAGTAGACACACAAATGCATAAGTAATAGTGTATCACACAAATAAAACTCCAAATGTATAAGCTAATACTATATAACTAGCTCCCCCTAAAACTCGCTCCCCCCGAGTCTACATACTCGAACCCTCTCCCCTTTTGGCGTCAAACACCAAAACCTAAGGGTCGGTCGGCAGGGCTGCAGCGGATGAGTCGGGCGCTGAAGTACGTGGGGCAAGCTGGAACTAGGCACCATCATCATCTGACCCTGAGCTCTGTACTGACTGACCCTCTGTGGCAGTAAGTGTTGCTAAAGCGGTCTGGGTCTGAGCTAGGGCTGGTGCTGCCTGTGAAGCTGCTAGTATGTCTATCGTAGGATCTGACAAGGCGACAGACGAGGGGAGCCTCTAAGTAATCACTATGGCTGGAGCTACTGTGGATGGACTGGCAGTATGCATATGAGGTGATGTAGGCATGCCGGTCAGCTCGCTAAAAGATGCTCCAAGACTCCTGGAGACTGACGTGTTAGGCACAAATAGCGAGGGTGACTGCTTTGGTGAGAAACCCGTGTGATATGGAGTGAACTGTGGAGCAACCACCGGTGAGGACAACCACTAGGACACCTAAACTATAGGTGAAGCAAACTGAGCTAGAGGCTGTCCCTGACTCTGAAGCCCACTGGGCTGTATAGCTGGAGTCATCGTGGTGGAGGCAGGCTGAGCAAGCTAGGGCGAAGGCTGTGGCAGTGGGGCCCCAAGTGCTAGCACTACATGCTGCATAAAGCCCATAAGCTGCTGCTGCATGAGTATCTGCTGGTGATGCATCTACTGCTGCTGCTGCTGGAGAAGCTGCTGCTGCCTCTAGAACTCATCCTGATGAGCCTAGAGCTGTGCGAAGTTGGCAGAGGTCTCCTATGCCTGTCGTGCCTAGTCCTGCTACATCCGCTTAAGAATGGCAATCAGTGCGGGGTCCATCTGTGGTGCTGGCAGAGCTGAGCTGGAACTGCTGGCCTCTACATCATGTCTGCATGGAGGCATCTAAGGAATCGGCAGATAGTCATCATCTGAGCTATCATTGGACTCGGTCATCTCCTGCTATGCCTCAAGCTGCTCCTCCTCTATAGCGGCTATGCCTCTAATGATCTCGTCCTGCTGAGCTACTGACTCGAGAACATCTGGATGACGGCTAGGCCGAGCTGGTGCCTGTGGAGTGCTGTGCCTGATCCTCTGTGCCATGTTGTATGCTAGAAACTCTATGGTGGCAGCCCTATACTCGGCAACTAACTCAAGAGTCCTGACCTGCATACACTTGAGCATCAAGAATGTGACCCAATGTGCATAAGGAAGCTATCGGCGACCCTTGAAACACTCATCAATAGTATCCTCCATCTCTGATAGAAGAAGGTCCCAAATGTCGAATACGGTCTGCTGCATCAGGGCATTAAGGAGCCAGAGCTATAAGCGAGTTAGACCCTCCCTGTATCCCAACCTAGGAAGCAATGTCCTCCTGATAATGGCCTCTAGCACTCTCGCTGTAGGAGTCAAGTCACTAGGGTTCCTGCTCGACCCCTCACCAAACGGCTCCGTGAAGCAATGTCGCACCAGATCTGTCGGGGGCACCGTCCCTCCATGAGGACGCCTGGGAGGCTCCTACTGTCCATAGCATACCTCATGTAGCTTGACAGGCTGATCCTATAGCTACAATATCTCTCAGGCTTTGAAGCTCATCACCCTGTAATCTCTGCTGTTGAATGCAAAATGAATGAAGTTGTGATGCGGATCAACGTAGAGTGAAGCATAGAACTGCCGGACCCAAGATGGTACATATACTCTTGTCCAGCCAATCAGATCTGCAAGCCCCAGCAAATATGACAAGTAGGGGCGGATGTGCTCTCCGGCTGCTGCCACAATAGACTCCAAACTGCAGACCCTCTGAGATCTGAACACTACCCCACTATTCAGATATGCGTTGTAGAAGTCCTCCTAGAGCGGTGTATAGAACCCCTCAGCTGCTCTCTCATCCCTCCTTGGAGGGAACCACACGTCGAACTCAACAAAGCGCAGCTGGCGAACCTGTCTGGCTGTGGCGGCCCTCAAGTCGAGGTGAACCACTGGAGGCGGACCCTGAGGTCTAGGCGGAGGGCGTGAACCCCTGCGCTGTGTAGCTGGCCTCGGTGGAACTGTAGCACTGGTACGACCCGAGCAGTGTAGCTGAGGTGCCGGCTTGGTCTCCTCAGTCTGTTGACCCTCCTGAGTCTCCTGGGCTGGCTGAGGCTCTACTGGTGGGGGCTGCTGTTGTGCCTCCTGCTGGGACTCCCCCTGAGGTCGAGCCTCCTCAATAGTCAGTCGACGTCCTGCCATCATGACAGTCCCAGGTGGACCACCATGACGACGCTTAGCCTCCTCAAGTGCTGCCCTCTGAACTAGTATGAGCTGTGGATCTGCTATGACAACACCACTACGAGCGCCTCCTCTCTTGGCATGCTCTACGGCCTCTGCAACAGCTACTGCTCTCGCTGTCTCTGCATCTGGGTACTTGCGCTTCTTGGATGTCACCTACTATGGGGGTATTAACCCCTATACCCTTACGGCTAAGCTTGGGCTGGCCCAGATCGATGGGTCCGATCCACCAAAAGACGACGTGCGGCCTAGCTAACCTGATCGGAGTCCCGCACAAGGAGTCAAGGCAGATTTGGCGATCAAGCAAGATCCTGGTTGGTTAGAATAGGAATCCTTATCCGACCACATATGGCAATTGTAACTGGCTAGGATTAGTTTCTAGATCTGTAACCCTGCCCCCAGACTATATAAGGTAGGTAGGGGATCCCTCTAAAAAACATCTCTCATTGACATACAGCAATACAAATCAGACGCAGGACGTAGGTATTACGCCTTCTGGGCAGCCGAACCTAGATAAAACCTCGTGTCTGTCTTGCGTCACCATCTTATTTGTGGCTTGCGCATCTATCTGCCGACAATCTACTACCTTGGGCATACCCCTAGGTAGACTGCCGACCATATTTCATCGACAGTGGCGTGCCAGGTAGGGGGTGTGCGTACTACTCTCCAAGCAAACAAGATGGTCATCGTCTCCGGCTCCATGGCTACGCCGAACGGCCTCATGTTCACCGTCGGCCAGATCACCTGGACCACCGGCTCCGACGACTTCATCGCCATGACCACGGAGGAGGCGTGGATTTAGTCTGCGCTGACCACTACTTCACCTGCATCGGCTACAGCTCCGACCACGACGGGTACGGCTCCGACCACGATGGATCTGGCTCCAACCACGATACATCTG
This sequence comes from Miscanthus floridulus, assembly GCF_019320115.1. Classification (NCBI taxonomy): domain Eukaryota; kingdom Viridiplantae; phylum Streptophyta; class Magnoliopsida; order Poales; family Poaceae; genus Miscanthus; species Miscanthus floridulus. The sequence goes on from NC_089580.1 coordinate 76,894,990, forward strand.
GCTCTAACCACACCTGCATCATCTTCAGCCATGCCGATAACTTGTCGTCCGCTTCCCCGCTACAAAGGGAAGCAGATCGACAACACCGACCTGCTCGACTCCATCGATCGAGTCGGCACCAAACTCGCTGAAACCCTAGCTCTGGTAAGTACGATTCAAAGTCAACCTAACGAGCAGGTAACCATTCCCCACAACAGATCTACCTGACCAGCTCGGACCAGTCATCCTGCATGACTTGGTACAGATCTCGTGGTCATATCTACTCCTGAAGGGTGCTCCGCTCGTTGCCGGCCAGCCTCCGCGATGGGTCTTCGGCTCTCTGAGTATGAAGCCTCGACAGAGAACCACCAGGTCTAGCCCTATGGCCTATGAAACGCTGCCTCCAGCTACGTGTGTAACCTACAACGCCGCTTGGATCTGTGTTTTATGCACCGACCTCGGCCGAAGCCGCTCAACTTTGTCAACATGATCCAGACTGAAGATTATCAAGAAGGATCCGTCCACACAGTCCAAGAGGGCGACTCCAGCTCCTCGTCTGGCATCGCATCTAATGCATCTGTCCACACCGAGCTTTAGCATCACGAAGATGACGACACCAAGTATGATCTAGATCTGCCAGACCATGCCTCGAGGTTTTCACAATTTCTGTCTTTCCCACCAAGACGAGGGGATTTGATCCATGTTGTCAGCAATGACGAACCACCAGCAGTTGGCGAAATAGAACAAGAAAGGACTACGCGCGAGGCACGCAATATTGATCGGTTTAATCGCCGATAAATCGAAGCCGAAGCAGACCAGGAGGCGCGACGCATAAGGGTCTAGCCATGCGACCTCAATGATGCTTTCGACAGGGTGGGGGACAAACAGGTCTTTAGGACTCCAAGTGCCAACATAGCCGTCGCCATGGCGACAATGCAACGGCTACCCAACACCCCGGAAACCCAAGCGGTTTGCGATGAAATACAAGCCTATCTAACGGCTGCCATGGCCCAGACCACAGAGATTGTAAATCAAGTCCGGGCTCCATCCGTCTCAGTCGAGTCAAGCCACAGCCGCCAGCTCCCAAGTCGCTCATAGCCACTCAACCCACGTGGCTCGCGCAACAATGACCCATCAGACAATCGTCAAGGCGGAAACGGTGGCCAGGATGGTGGTCAGGATGACAACCGCCGTCGGGAGGACAACCATCATGACGTCCGGGACGATAATCGCCGAGACAACCGCGACAATCGCTGTGATAACCACTGTCGTAGGGCTAATCCAGATGGCAATCGAGATCACCGCGATGGCAATAACGATCTCCGCCATTACCTCGGTGGACGCGATCTGTGCGCTCGCATAAACCAGAGAGCCGATGATCGAGCATCCTACAAAAGCTATCACCGTATGGAGTATGACACTGCCCACGGTCCGCCGGGTTTGAAGCAGTTTACTCCACACCTTCGCCAAGTCATATGGCCCAAGAATTTCAAGCTCGAGAAACTTCAAAAGTACGACGGCAAGGAAAACCCCGAATTATGGGTCATGCTCTATGAAACTGCATGCAGATCAGCCATGGCTGATGAGCACGTCATGTCTAACTACTTCCCAGTCGCTGTTGGCCATGCAGGTCACCAATGGCTGGTTAGCTTGCCGATGAACTACTTTGATTCTTGGCAGGAGCTTAAGCAAGCCTTCATCGACAATTTCATCGCTACTTGTGAACAACCAGGCAACAAGTACGATCTGCAACGGATCCGAGATCGGAAAGATGAGCCACTGCGTGAGTACGTCCGGTGTTTCTCGGAGATGCGCATCAAGGTCCCATCAATCTCCGACAACGAGGCAATTGAGGCTTTCATCACTGGCCTTTGCTTCCACAACGCCCTAAGAGACAAGCTCCTCTGGAAGAGACCTGAATCGGTCACAGCGCTCCTAGCCACCGCTAAGAAATATGCAGATGCCGACGACGCTAAGAAGATAATTATTGAAGAAGCAGCAAGGGTTCCATGCTCCAACCACCCCCCACACCGCGACGACTACTGCGGCAACCGTGGTTGGAACGACAATTTTGACCGCCGCAACCAGCGCAACGACTCTCGCGACCACCGCGACCAACGTAATCAGCGGCGTAACCACCATGACGATTACAGGAGCAAGCGTGCTCGGGAAGATGATGGCGAGGTCAATACCATTAAAAAGGGTGGCAAACGTCGTAATTACGAAGATGACTATGCCAAAGCATTGAAAGGGCCCTGCCAGCTCCATCCTAAGTCAAACCATACCATGGAGAATTGTCACGTTCTCAAGTCTATCTATACACATCAATAGGCTCCAGATACATCCGATAAGCCTAATGACGTAGGGGAATAGCGCAACGAGGATAACGACGACGACGACGTAGACCCTCGTCACAAGTACGTCAAGCCAACCGATCGCGTGCACACCATCATCGGAGGCAAAGTGTCCATCGAGACCAAGCAGGAACGCAAGCTGCTCGCCCGTGCTTGCTTGAATATGGCCAACGCCGACAACCTCCTCGCCGATCCGCGGCTCCCTCCGTGGACTCACCGCGAAATCTCTTTTAGCAGAAAGGACCAATGGGCCACAATACCTGAGCCAGGACATTTTCCCCTAGTCCTCAATCCTTGTATCAACAAGGTCCAGTTCGACAGAGTACTGATCAACGGCGGTAGCTCCATCGATATACTGTTCAAGAACAGTCTGCCCGCCTTGAAGATAGCTCAGGCGGATCTCAAGCCATATGAGGCACAGTTCTGGGGTGTTCTCCCCGAACAGAGCTCTACACCTCTCGGGCAGATCACGCTACCTGTGTAGTTTGGGACCCTGGACCACTTCCGCACCGACTACGTCAACTTTGTGGTCGCTAACTTCGACGGCACCTACCATGCTATTCTTGGTCGATCGTCGCTCACCAAGTTCATGGCCATACCTCATTATAGGTATCTGGTGCTCAAGATGCCTACTGAGAAAGGAGTCCTAACCCTCCGAGGTAACGTGTACGCAGCTTACACCTACGAAGACGATAGTTTCAAAATAGCAGAGGCCCACGACCTCTCTATTCGCATGGCCGAGACCATGCTCGACGCTAAGAAGACCTCAGCCGACCACCTAGAGATCCCAGAGCTCGAGGCTCCACGCAAGAACATCAAGTCAAAGGAGCACAAGGTGATCCAGCTGGTCGACGGCGATTCCAGCAAAACGGCCCTTATCGAGGCCAACCTGGATCCCAAATAGGAAGACGCGCTCGTCAGGTTCTTGAGGAGCAACGTGGATGTGTTCACATGGAAACCTGCCGACATGCCCGGTGTACCTCAGAACTTGATCAAGCACTCCTTGAATGTCAACAGCAAGGCCAAACCTATCAAGCAGAAGCTACGACAGTTCGCTCGCAACAAAAAGGAGGCGATTAGGGTAGAAGTTACACGGCTTTTGGCAGCCGGATTTATCAAAGAAGTGTATCATCTGGAGTGGTTAGCCAACTCGGTTCTTGTACGCAAAAAGAATAATGAATGGAGAATGTGCGTTGATTACACTGATCTCAACAAACACTGCCCTAAGGACCCCTTTGGCTTACCTCGCATAGACAAGGTCGTAGATTCAACCGCCGGTTGTGAGCTCCTTTCCTTTCTCGATTGCTACTCTGGTTATCACCAGATCGCTCTCAAAAAGGACGATCAGATCAAGACGTCTTTCATCATGCCCTTCGGCGCCTACTACTACACGACTATGTCGTTCAGGCTCAAGAACGCCGGGGCTACATACCAACGCGCCATTCAGGCCTGCCTCACAGATGAGATAAAAGACGACCTTGTAGAGGCCTATGTGGATGATGTAGTTGTCAAAACCAAGGAAGCACATACCCTTGTTGACAACCTAAAACGCACCTTTGCAGCCCTCAATACATTCCAATGGAAGTTAAACCCAAAGAAGTGCATCTTTGGTGTTCCTTCTGGTATATTGCTAGGCAACGTCATCAGTTACGACGGCATACGCCCTAATCTGGAGAAAGTCAAAGCTGTCTTAGACATGAAGCCCCCCAAAAAGGTGAAGGATGTCCAGAAGCTTACCGGATGCATGGCTACTCTCAGCCGTTTCATATCAAGATTGGGAGAAAAAGGACTACCGTTTTTCAAACTGCTCAAAGCATTTGAGAAGTTTGAGTGGTCGGATGAAGCAGATGCTGCCTTCACGCAGCTAAAACAATACCTTACATCACCACCGGTCCTCACTGCTCCCAGAGAAGATAAGACTCTCCTACTTTACATTGCGGCAACCAATCGGGTGATCTCCACTACCATGGTGGTCGAGCGCGATGAGCCAGGCCACGCCTATAAGGTACAACGGCCGATTTATTTCATCAGTGAGGTACTCAATGAATCCAAGACCAGGTACCCATAGATTCAGAAACTGCTCTACGCCATACTGATAACATCCCAAAAGTTGAGACATTACTTCGACGGATATCGTGTGGTGGTCATGACCGAGTACCCTTTGGGGGACATCATTCGCAATAAGGATGCGAACGGGCGCATCGTCAAATGGGCAATGGAGCTATGCCCCTTCTCCTTGGAATTTGCAAGCCATACTACAATCAAGTCTCAGGCACTTGTCGATTTCATCATCGAGTGGACAGACTTAAGCACGCCTGCCTCCCTAGGATTCAACGAGTATTGGACGATGTACTTCGATGGCTCTCTCAACATTGGCGGTGCGGGAGCAGGAGTCCTCTTCGTGTCACCTTCCAAGGAGCAGCTCCGGTACGTCCTCAGGATTTATTTCCCAGCATCTAATAACGCCACCGAGTATGAAGCATGCCTGCACGGTTTACGCATTGCGGTTGAGCTTGGTGTTAAACGTCTCTATGTCTATGGAGACTCGGCTCTGGTCATCAACCAACTCAACAAGGACTGGGACACGACCATCGAAAAGATGGATGCATACTACAAATCGATAAGAAAGCTGGAAGGTAGGTTCTATGGCATCGAGTACATACACGTGGTCCGAGACAAGAACCAAGCAGCAGATGCGCTGTCAAAGTTAGGATCATCCCGAGCCAAAATCCCACATGGCGTATTCGTCCAAGACCTGCTCACGCCTTCCATCGAAGAGGAAGATTCCACGGTAGATAAGCCTCCAGACTAGCAATTGGTGGCTACGGTTCTAGCGTCGAGCACCATCAAGCTGCCTCCGATCACTCATGAGCGCAACTAGAGAATACCTTTCATCAAGTACTTAACAGATGGCAGCGGTTATGCTAATCGGATAGAAAATGAGCGCCTGATACGTCGCAGTAAGCAATATCTGCTCGTCGATGGTTATGGCGCAAAAACGCAAAAGAGGAAATCTTGATGAAGTGTATAACCTAGGAAGAAGGCGAACATCTCCTGGACCAAATCCACTCTGGCTCCTGCGGCAACCACACGGCCTCAAGAACACTGGTCGGCAAGGCTTTCTGAGCAGGGTTCTATTGGCCGTCAGCAGTAGTCGACGCAGAAAAGCTAGTCCGCCACTATGAGGGTTGTCACTTCTTCACCAAGAGAATCCACGTACCAGCACATGAGATCCAGACAATACCAGCCTCCTGGCCCTTCGTATGTTGGGGACTGGATATGATCGGGCCCTTCAAACCGGCTCCAGGGAAATTCACATGCGTCTTTGTGCTGATCGACAAATTTTCTAAGTGGATAGAATACATGCCTTTGGTACAGGCATCCTCAGAGAAGACTGTCACATTCCTTGACCAGGTCATCCACTGTTTTGGCATACCCAACAGCATCATCACTGATCTAGGTACTTAGTTCACCGGGAACGCTTTTTGGGACTTCTGCGATGAAAGGAGCATAGTAGTAAAATACGTCTCGGTGGCGCACCCTAGAGCTAATGGACAAGTCAAGCGGGCAAATGGCATGATCTTGGACGCATTGAAGAAGAGGATGTACAGAGAAAATGACAAAGCTCCTGGAAGATGGCTCAAAGAGTTAGCAGCCGTGGTCTGGGGCCTCAGAACTTAGCCCAGTCGTAACATCGGCGTCTCACCGTACTTTATGGTTTACGGCGCTGAGGCAGTCCTTCCAGTAGATATAGCTTTCAGATCAGCATGGGTAGAGAAGTTCGATGAAGGAAGGGTCAATGAAGTACGGGAACTAGAAGTGAACAGCACAGAAGAGAAACGGCTCGATTCTTGCGTATGTACGGCCAAATACCTTGCTGTTTTGCGCAGGTACTACAACAAGAACGTTAAAGAGCAGTTCTTCATGGTCAGGGACCTGGTCCTGAAGTGGAAGACGAACCAGGCTAGTGTCCATAAACTCGCAACCCCATGGGAGGGTCCTTTCATGATCAAGGAGGTCACACGACCAACGTCTTACAGATTAGCTCACCTAGACGGTACTGACGTACCAAACTTGTGGCACATCGACAAGCTTAGACATTTCTATGCTTAACTACTGAGATATGTACCCCTCTTATACTTTCGATTTACTTCAATAAAGCTATTATGATTTCTCCGACCACTCTAATGCGTCACTTCGAATTTTATGGTTATTCTAACTTAGCCAGTAAAAGCCGACTACCACTCCTTCTACAGTTTTTGGAGCAGGCCCTATCTCCGGTTCCTCCCAACACATGCATGGGATCTGCTCTCTATGTTATGGGTGATCGGCAAGTCCCCCTTGGTTTGACTTGTCCACGTCTACGTGTGCACAGGTCACAAACCTCACACTCCGACCACATGGCAAACTAGGGCCGCACAAACTTTTCGGGATGATGTGTCGAGCAAAATGGTACAACTAAACAGAACGTTCACATGTCCTCACTTAGTTACACCAGCATAAGTTTCAAGCTTAAAAATGTTTTATACAAAGCAAACAAGCTTATAATGATATACAGTTACGTTATTACAAGCTTGCCTGAAGAGGCCCAAGTTTATAATAACACAACTATTCCCCCCTTCTACAGCTCTAAGCCTATTACATTGGCTGGTTGGGGCGCACGGCACCTACTGCTCGCTGCTTTCGATACCCTACTCGGGTCTTGAGGACTCTTGTGCTGGTTGAGCTGAAGGGGATGGCCCCGCCAATGCCTGGCTAGTCGAGACCGCAGGCTTCGTCGGTTGGCTCGCAACTGATGGCGCTTCCAGCTGACTTGTCGATGGCGTTCCCTGTACAGGTGTTGTCCCACCTCCACACAGGTTAATGTCGCCAATTATCTTTGACGACAGGTCTAGCTGGGCCATCTAAAGCTCTTCCACCTTGTCTGGGTCTACCTCCTTCGGGTATCCAGCCTCTAGGTGCTTGAGATCGATCAGGGGGTAGTGGGCACGCACCATGCTTAGCACATGGGCACCCGTGTACTCACCCGCCTCCTTCACGAACTCTTGGAACCATCCCCATGCTTGTCTGCATCTCTCGACCAGTCCGAGCTGGGGTGTCCTTGGCTCTTCCTCTGTGAGCGCCGGGTCGATAAGGTCGAGGACGGGCACAATGCCAGTGGCCACTTCCTGGCATCGGTTCTTCCATGTGTCCCGATCCTCGGTGGCCTCAAGGCATCTTGCTTTCCAGCCATCACGCTCTTTGATCACGGCTTCTAGATGCCTCTTGGCATTGACTTTTAAAACTGAACACCGCACAAGACATCAAATGTAATGGCACAACAAGACAAGGCGGGCAACAGAATGAGAAAGGTGGTCTAGAATACTTACTTTTCAGTTCCTCCTTCATTTTGGTGGTGTGGTCCTGGAGTTGAGACTGGTTGCGTGCTAGTTTCTCGTTGTCCTTCTTCAGATGACCACACTCTGTGGTCACGCAGCTATTCCCCTCTTGGAGGTGGGTTACTTCAGCTTCTAAGCCTGCATTACAGCTATCACTACCAACAACGCAACAATACGTGTTACACACCTACTGTGATAAAGTGACAACTTACTTATTTTTTCCCGCTCTTTGTTATTAAGCTGGCCGACCATGTTCTGGTTCTGTGCCTCTAGCTCTACCCTCTCCTAGTCGGTGGCTTCAAGTTGGCGGCGCAAGTGTTCCACCTCGGCCGCCAGTTCTTTATTATTCGCCATGATTCCCTCAATCTGGTCGAAGCACCTCTTTCGGTACTTCGTGGTCTTCATCAAGTCCTGCATATAAACAAGCTAAGTCAGACAGATCGACTACATAACAGGGTCAAGTGGTCAAGCCAAACATACCTGGACTTCTGTCACCAGACGCTTTGCCGCCCGTTCGACTCTTAGGGTCTCTTCGACCTCTGGGATTTCTTCGTGCATAACCCACTCGTCGTTCCGCCAGCGCGACACATATACATGTTGTCATTTATCTTGGGGACGGCCTAGGATTTCTTCTACTTTGTCCGCTTCGGCCTCTTGTTCAGGGGGCGGCACCGGTCTGGAGTCTGCAGTCACCGCGACCACCATGGCTTTCCCATGAGCCATAGCATCGGCTAGCGTGCTCTGTGCCAACCCCGGTTGTAGCTCCTCGGCTTGGACTGGTTCCTTTGGCACCATGGTACCTGCTTTAGCAGGGTTTGTGCTCAGAGCACTTGTACTTTGCTCGGCTGTCTTTTCGACCAGCTGCTCGGGGACTAACGTCTAGTCACCCGCCTGCTGAGGCTCTGGTGAAATTTCTCCTTCAGGTTCCTCCACAACTGGCCGCTGGGTAGCTCTTTCTGCTAGTACTGGCAAAGCCATGCCGCATTCGGCTAGCTGGTCAGGATTTTCGGTGGACGCCGACCTGATACACCACGAAAAAGTTCAGAAGATAATAATATTCAATACAAATTATAAGCTTACATCAAAGTCACAGATACTTACAGCTTTGAAGCACGAAATGACGTGGCGAAGGAGCGTCTCTTCGATCGCGCCTGCTCCACGTGCTCGGTGGGTTCCACCGGGTCTTTTCTGATGACTGGTACTAGCGCCGGGGTTTGATGCTCGACACTTCCCTCGCTAGTCCTCTGTGTTGCAGTGGTCGGTGATGCGATCACTGCTGGCACAGAGGAGCCACCCTACTTCATCGACCCCATTTGTCTCCTCCTCTTTCGAGGGACGAGCCAGAAGATGTCCGCATCCTCTGCTTCATCGTCTAAAAGGGGAAAAATGGCTTGGCGCCGTTTGTTAGCAGCCGGCCGCTTGCCAGCAGCTCTGGTCGATGCATCCTCCACAACCTCGAGTGCCGCCTAGTGGATGTCTTCGGTCCTGGCGCTGGTCTGGGCGGCTGGGCCGGCAACTTGCGGCCAATGACCACGAACATGACCACTACTCTGAGAAACATAAAGGAGACAACAGTCAATTTCTTGTTACAACATGATTCTACAGGTACAAGGAAGTATCATTTACCTTTGGGGGAGGTCGGGCCAGCTTGAAGGCATGCTCGATGTCGTTTAACCTGACATAATTGGGATCGGCTAGGTTGAATGGCTCCCCAATCCTGGCCTTGATTTCTATCTTGTCGAGCGCTTCTTTCCTAGTCCTTGTTGGATCTACGCTTCCCTGGTACTCGAAGCCAGGATGTACCCTCTTCTGGCAGGGTTAGATCCATCGGCTGATGAAGTTCTCGACCACGCTTGGGCCATCTAGCCTTCCCCATGGGATCATCCCGAGCAGTTCTATGATCTGCTCCAAGTTCTCGGGCTTCTCCGACCAGCTGTTCTTCTTCTCCGGAATTAGCCCCACGTCGCACAGGGTGATTGTGTTCGGCTCTTCATGGATGTAGAACCACTTCTTGTACCACTCGTCCAGTGAGGTGTTCCAGGGGCAGTGCAAGTATTGGGCTTTCATACCATCGCGCAGATTGAGGTAGACGCCTCTGGCTATCTTCGAGCCGCCGCTCCCTTTCTTCTGCAGACAGAACAGGTGGCGAAAGAGGTCGAAATGGGGCTGAAAGCCACCATAGGCCTCGCAAAGATGGATGAAGGTGGAGACAAGAAGAATTGAGTTGGGATGCAGATTGGAAATCCCAATCTCGTAATACAAGCAGAGACCCTGAAGGAAAGGGTGCACTGGAACCCCAAAACCCCGCTTGAAGAAATCCTTGAAAACCACAATCTCACCTGGTTGTGGATCGAGGAAGCTTTCTCCTTCCGGCGCACGCCATCCCGCGAGTGCCTTGTTGTGGAGCACTCCCATGGCGACGATGTCTTCGATGGTCTGCTCATTGCTCCTTGACTTCCACCACTCCTTCACCATGACTCCGCCTTTCTTCTGGGCGTCTCTCTTCGCCATTAGTCTGTCCTTACTAAGGGGGTGGATGCGGTGGCAAGGGGATTGGTGATGATTTTTAGAGGAATAGGGTTTGGCAAGAGGAAGAAGAAGGTTGCAGCGGCGAATGACAATGGGGATCGGTAAAAGTAACTTACCAGATCTATATTATAAATAACAAAGAGCTCCGTCGTTTCGTCCGCCCGAGATTCTTGGGAGACGTGCGCACACGCCGCAGACGGTTGTTCACACAACCTCGAGATCTATGCCAATAAACGCGCCCCATCGTTACCAGTGTACGCGCCTCTTCATTGATAGTGTAAGAGGGCCCACACTGACGCACCTCCATACAGGTGCCAAGCGACTGTTTGCCAGAAAAGAGCAAGAAGACAGAGTGACGTACTATACTCGTCTGCTTTTTTTGACCTGACGTATCAGACTGGACTTGATAGAGAAAGGAGATAAATAAATACACCAAATAATATTACAAGCGGCGTTCGTATTTTCGCTGCATGTCTTGTGCTCAAGGATAGATCAGACCACTACAATGCTCGGGGACTGCCCAGACCACTGCCATGCTCGGGGACTGCCCAGACCACTGCCGTTATCGTGGACTGCCCAGACCACTACCGTGCTCAGGGATTGCTCCGACCACTGCCGTGCTCGGGGACTGCTCCGACAATTTATGTGCTCGGGGACTGTCCCGACCACTGCTCGGAGAATGGTTTTCCTCGGCTACATGTGATTTGTACTCACATATAGTTGAGAGACATTTATTTAGACCTTGCTACAAGGCTCATACCTCGCCTTCCAGCAAGCTTGGGGACTACGTCGCAACGATGCACCTGCCGGTGCATCTCGTTCTTGTCTGTACAACGATAGGATTCTTAACTTCAGTGGAAATTCTTTTTTTAGACCCTGGCACCATGTGCCTGCGTCACCTACTACCAGGCTCGGGGACTAAGTGGGCACACTTCACCTTGCGGTGAATGTGTTTTAATCGACCCCTGTGCTTTGAATGATTGTAAGGATTATTAATGTGCTCGGGGACTGTCCCGACCACTGCTCAGAGAATGGTTCTCCTCGGCTACATGTGATTTGTACTCACATACAGTTGAGAGACATTTATTTAGACCTTGCTACAAGGCTCATACCTCGCCTTCCAGCAAGCTCGGGGACTACGTCGGTACGATGCACCTGCCGGTGCATCTCGTTTTTGTTTGTACGACAATTGGGTTCTCAACTTAACTGGGAATTCTTTTTAGACCCTGGCAGCACGTGCCTGTGTCACCTACTACCAAGCTCGGGGACTAAGTGGGCACACTTCACCTTGCAGTGAATGTGTTTGTTTTTCGACCCCTACGCCTCTGACGTTCAAGGACGCTATGCTTCAAGACCACTTACATTTCTTTTCAGAAATACAAGTGGGCACACTTCTCAGGACGGAAATCTTTTTCTTTTTTCTTAAGAGCACCATTGTTAACACCGGATTTTGGTCGACTCTGGAGGATGACAGGTGGACCCGCATGCGGGAAGAAGGATATTCGGCAAACAAAACGAGCGGTCGGCTAAATGCTTGTGCAGTCGGTTACTTCAGAAGGTGGTGACTCCATTCGGGAAAGCAGAAGATGGCAGGCAAAGCCAATCAAAAAGATGAAAGTTGTAATAATAAAGGACTCTAAGAGTTTAGGGCAAGGAATCGTAGTTTCCAAGTTTATTTAAGAATTCCTTTGTAAGTCATAGTCTTTTAGGACTCGGGTTTTGTCTAGGGTATAAATATTGACCCTCGACCATTGTAATAGGGGTTCACAACCAAATCAATACAACCGGCCCCGTGCCAACTTTCGAGTCCTTTTGTTGTGTCGTCGAGTTCTTCGAGAGGAGTCATCGATCCGTCGACCTCCATAAGTTCCGACAACCTTGTTATCATGTTTAGTATCATGCGGTGGATTTAGATGTGATGCAAGTAGTCTTGTTTGTTTTCAATGGTCGTGCGGCAGATCTTTGCTTGACAATCAAGAAGTCTTTGCTTATGCTTTGTTTATGAGTAGATACCGTGCGGCAGGCGTTTGCTCAATATGCTTAGTGAAAGTAAGACAGTTATCGGCTCTATTAGATACGGCAAAATCTAAATAGATTCATTAAGTTATCCTGTGTTGCATGTTTTAAATATTTTATATATTTGCAACACACTTCTGCCCAATCTAGATTGATATTGTTCAGCCTTCTCTTATGGTCTTATTCGCGCTTCAATGATCATTGCTTTTTCATATTACTTTTGCAAATAGATAACATGCTCATAATGGCTGAATTATTTTAATCTAGATTGTCACATGTCGTGGGTTCATGCATGTTAATTACGTTTAAGCTTTAACGAAACTAGGTGTCATGCGGCAGATGCAGGTTTTAGATTAGTTTAATCGTGTTTATTTGCATGTTCCTTCTTCATGGACCCCAACTCGGCTGGACTGCTGAGCTTGGTTATGCATTAACTCATAATTAATTTCACTTGTTCAAACATGTCTTCCCATGCACATGCATTCGGCAATCGGATCTTTACGTGTGTTTATCTTACGATCAGCTGAATGGTTTATAAACTTGCTGGCAGACAGCTTTCTATAGCTGTATGTCATTGTAAGTGGCTTCAGGGCCATATATATGGAACTGTCTGGTCTCACCCGACATGTTCCGGTTTGGCATTTAACTGTTTTATCCCTTGTTAGTTTTTTCAGGTCAAACTGACTGGCACGTTTCTGGATCACGAAGCACCCGAGGACCCGATTGAAGCCACGCTTTCCGGCTTGCTGTGTGTGAGGCATAGTGTGTCACATTTTGTGTTAACACACTTTTTGGCATGCCTGGTGGGACAATCTGTTAGTTCAAGATGGCGTCTGAGATCAACAATGATCATGTTCTGGATGTGAGCATGGCAGAATTGCTAGATAATTACAGGAATTTAGTGCTACAAGCATGTGAGCAATACCAACGGAAGTATTTGATGTCTTTTTCCAAAAACAAGAGCAACAAAGTGTTTCAAAAGCAGTCAATGCCAAGGGTTCTTCTTCCACATCAAACTGATTACACTGAAGAGAAGGATGCTCAGAAGATGGCAGCCCTGGTCTATAAAGCTATGGGAGAAACCATGACAAACCATCACACAGCTTTTCTGAATACCTTTCGGGCAATCATGATCAGTACTTTTGGTCCAATGATTGATAAATACTTTGAAGAAAATGTTGGCCCACTCAGTGGACCGACACTTTTCAATGTTCCAAAGCATCAAGAGAAGCCTATTGGAAAAGAAGTAGCATCGACTTCAAATATAGATGGATTGACTCACACTGAAAAGCAATCACATCCCACCTATGGCCAGGTGACATTTGGTACCACAGGAGAAGTGCCACCTTCAGCTTATAGAGTTTCTCCAGCATCAAACAGATTGCAGAAGAATATGTATGGAGATGGGTATCAAGAATTTACTGATTACAGTGCTATCAATGCTGTGCCAAATCCAGGGTATAGGAGTGTTTTAGGATTGCCTTCTGGAGTGCAAGTACAAGGAAATCAGGATTCAAGCATTGATGTTTTGATGCACAGGATGGCTGATATGATGCAGAATCAGTTCGGCTTGAAGCCAAAAAATCAATCCTATTCATACAAGTCTCCTTATCCAGAGTGGTACAACAGAGTGGCGTTACCTCCAAGGGTGAAGCCTCCAACAGATTTGACCAAGTTTTCTGGTCAAGATGATACTAGTACCATAGAGCACGTCAGTCGGTACTTAATGCAGCTTGGAGAAGCTGCTTTAGATGAAGCTTGGAGGATTCGATATTTTCCTTTGTCTCTTACAGGACCAGCTTTCACGTGGTTCACGTCTTTACCAGCTCATTCCATTGGTACGTGGGCAGAGCTAGAGCAGAAGTTTCATTCATATTTCTACACGGGTACTAATGAGAAGAAGTTGGTCGATCTCATGAGTCTGAGGATGAGAACAAATGAGACACCATTGGAATATCTTCGCAGGTTTAGGGAGACCAAGAATATGTGTTATTCTCTAAATTTACCAGATGATTAACTACCTAGAATAGCTATAGCAGGAATGTTGTCGAATATCAGGGAGAAGTTGTTCGGTATGGAGTTTGATGATCTTGGCCAACTTGCACAGCGTTTAGCAGCTATGAGTAATCAGGCCTAAGGATTCAGGAGAGATAATCGCTTTCAGAAGAACAATGCCACAAATGAGGTGTATCAAGGTTTTCTGGAGGAAGCGACTGAGTATATTGATGAAGATGAGATAGCTACAGCTGAGTTGAATTGGGCAAAGGAGCCTACTCAAGTTAGTCAACGCTGGTTGAAACAACAAAAGGGAACCTATGATTTTGATGTTACTAAGGCAGACAGGCTTTTTGCATTATTGATAAAAGAAGGACGCATCAAGCTGCCGAAGGACATCCTATGCTACGTCCTGAAGGAGTGAAAGACAAAAAGTATTGTGGCTTCCATAACACTAATTCTCACTCTATCAATGATTGCCGAGTGTTCAGAATACGAATCCAGAAAGCTATCCAAGAGGGACATTTGAAGTTTGATGGCAAGATGAGAATTGATGATCAGCCTTTTCCACAAAATATGATTTCTTTCTCTGTGAATATGGTCTCTGCCAATGATCTCAAAGGTAAAGGCAAGGTGAAGGTGTTGACTTCTGATAGAGCAAAGGAAAGTGGTGCTGTTGACCCGGATCGGCAAGTCACCAGTAGAGAGCTGCAGCAACGAGTTCGGTTTCAGAATAGCCGAACCGAGAAAGGTCAAACTTCCAAACCCAGAGTTACATCATGTATTTTGCTAAACAAGTGGCAGAGAGAGCAAGAGAAGGAATACTATAAGAAGCAATGGTTTATGGAAGAATGCTGGAGGTATGAGGAAGAGGTATACCGAAGGGAGCAAGAAGAATACATGACAGAACAAGAGTAGTCTCATTGGGGTTGTTCATTCTTTAGGCATTGTTGGAATGAAGGCTTGAGGTTGCCTGCTAGAAATAATTGTCCGGAGTGTAGTGTTCAGTACTCCGAGTATAGGCAATCTCGGGTCAACCGCCGTCCCGTCTATGAAAGACTTGGAACGAAGGTTCCTGAAGATGATCGGCGCTTAAAAATAGATGATTTTGAGAATCAGCAAAGGAAAAGATTTGCAGGTCAAGGTTGGATTCATGATAGGGTGCATGATGAAGAAGCTGATTCCTATAGATACGTATGGCAAAAAGGACAGTGGTGTCCTCCAGGTCTGAGGAAAAGTCAGAAAAGAAGAGTTCAACGGTTGAGGAATAGGGAGTTGGAACAGGAAGTTACCGAAACAAAGCAAATATGGCGTCCTAAGAAGAAGCTTGATGGATGTGGTCCTTCGGCTGATGCTTGCATGGCTTTCTTCCTCCCATCAGAGTTTATAGCTCCCGAAAGCCAAGATGTCCAAGAAGAGGTGTACTCTGATTTTGATGAAAGTGAATGTCAGGATTTGATGGCTCAGCTTGTATTAACACAGCAGGCTGTTTTTGACAAACCAATCAAGAATCGTCACTTGAGACCACTCTATTTAAAGGGATATGTCAATGGCAAGCCTTTAACCAAGATGTTTGTTGATGGAGGGGCTGCTATCAATATCATGCCTTATACTACCTTCAGAAAGCTTGGGATGACTAATGAAGAATTGTTGAAAACTGACATGGTGCTTAGGGACTTTGCTGGCAACCCTTCCGATACCCGAGGTGCTATCCATGTCGAGCTGACTATTGGGTCGAAAACTCTGATTACTACCTTTTTTGTCATTGATGGCAAGGGGGCATATAGTCTACTCTTGGGCAGAGATTGGATCCATGCTAATTGCTGCATTCCTTCAACCATGCATCAAATTCTCATTCAATGGATTGGAGATGACGTTGAAGTTGTACATGCTGATGATTCGGTAAGTGTTGCTGCCACAGAATCTACCTACTGGGAATATGAAGGCGTCGATTGTTTCTCTGGAAAAGTGTGGAAAGAAGGTCCTGTAAATGTTTTCAGCGAGGGCCAACAGCCGATCCAAGCAGTCGGCTCTCATAGTAATTTTTAATGGGAAATCCTGTCGATGGCAACAAAGGAAAGTTGAGACGTGGTTTTATGTCGGCTGATAAGTTGGAAGAAATTGATGTTGGTGATGGTTCTAAGCCAAGGCCGATGTATATTAGTGCAAAGTTAGACCCAGAATATAAATCAAAGTTGATAGATCTGTTGAAAGAGTTTAAAGATTGTTTTGCTTGGGATTACACGGAAATGCCTGGATTGGATGGTTCCATTGTTGAGCATTGATTACCCATTAAACCTGGATTTCGTCCTTACAAACAACCTCCACGGAAGATATACAAAGAGGAGGTATTGGCCGATGTGAAGAAGGAGGTTGAAAGATTAATAGAAGCAAACTTCATTCGGCCATGCAAGTATGCAGAGTGGATTTCAAATATAGTACCGGTATACAAGAAAAATGGAAAAATGAGGGTTTGCATAGATTTCAGAAATCTTAATAAGGCCACTCCCATGGATGGTTACCCAATGCCAGTTGCCGATTTACTAGTAGATGCAGCAGCAGGTTATGAAGTCATTAGTTTTATGGATGGTAATGCTGGCTATAATCAAATTTTTATGGCAATGGAAGATATTTCAAAAATAGCCTTCAGATGTCCTGGTCATATTGGTTTGTTTGAATGGATAGTCATGACATTTGGGTTAAAGAATGCCGGTGCAACTTATCAAAGAGCTATGAATTATATTTTTCATGAGCTGATCGGCAAGATTATAGAGATCTACATCGATGATGTAGTGGTCAAGTCTAGAAATCATGAAGGACATTTAGCCGATTTAAGAAAGACTCTGGAGTGCACAAGGAAGCATGGCTTGAAGATGAATCCAAACAAATGTGCCTTTGGAGTTTCGGCTGGTGAGTTTTTGGGATTTTTAGTTCATAAAGGAGGAATTGAAGTTGGGAAAAAGAGCATGGAAGCAATAGACAAAGTTGTGCCGCCAACCAATCTCATAGAATTACAATCATTGTTAGGCAAAATCAACTTTATAAGAAGATTCATATCCAATCTATTAGAAAGAGTTTTACCCTTTTCTCCTTTATTAAAGATCAAGAAGGATCAAAAATTTGTATGGAGTGACATACAACAAAAGGCTTTTGATGAGATCAAGCAATATATGAAGGCACCACCTGTGCTGGTACCTCCACAACTTGACAAGCCTTTTAAGTTGTATGTGGCGGCCGATAGCCTAACGATAGGATTGGCCCTTATGCAAGAATTTGAAGGAAAAGAAAGAGTCATAGCTTATCTTAGTCGAAAGCTGCTAGACCCGGAAACAAGGTATTCGGCTACAGAAAAACTTTGCTTGTGTGTGTATTACTCATGTACCAAATTTCGGCACTATTTGTTGAATGCCGAATGCGTGGTAGTTTCTAGTTTTGATGTAATCAAACATATGCTATCAATGCCAATTTTGAATGGAAGAATTGGCAAATGGATTTTAGCATTGTCAGAATTTAATTTAAGGTACGAATCGGCAAAGGCGGTAAAGGGTCAAATTATTGCCGATTTTATTACCCAACATCGGGATCTTTCTGTTGAGGCAATAAGCATTGTGCCTTGGGCCTTGTTCTTCGATGGATCATCTTGTAACAAAGGTGGTGGTGCTGGTATTCTCTTGATTTCCCCACAAGGAAAAACTTTTGAGTATGCGGTTCCTATTGAATTTCATGTTACTAATAATCAGGCAGAGTATGAAGCGTTGCTTAGAGGACTTCAGCTTCTTATAGAAGTAAAGGCCGTTGCTGTTGAAATCTTTGGGGATTCTGAGTTGGTGATTAATCAACTGAGTGGTCAGTATGAATGCAAGAACAATGTGTTAAGAGAATATTATGAGGAGTGTAGAGAACTTTTGAAGAATTTTCTGGTAGTAACCTTGCATCATATCCCTAGAGAGTACAATGAAGAAGCAAATAAGTTAGCTCAAGCTGCTTCTGGATATCGAGAGAGTCGGGAAGTTTTTGCTATAGAAGAAGGTGTTTTAAATACTGATCAAGTAGATGGTGATTGGAGATACGAAATTACCAATTATCTAAAAGGTCCATCTCAAAAAGTTTCCCAAAAACTTAGGTACAAAGCTCTCAAATTTGTGTTCCTTGATGATCAGTTATATTACAAGTCCATCGATGGAGTATTGCACAAATGTTTAAGTCAAGAAGAGGCCAAGAAAGTGATATATGAGGTTCACGAAGGATTGTGTGGTGCACACCAGTCAGCTTATCGGATGAAGTGGACAATTAGGAGAACTGGTTATTTTTGGCCGACTATGTTGGAGGATTGTTTTGAATATTACAAAGGGTGTCACAATTGTCAAAAATTTGGCAATATTCAAAAAGTTCCAGCATCTGCTATGAATCCCATAATCCAGCCTTGGTCGTTCAGAGGATGGGGTATAGATTTAATTGGTCAGATCAATCCTCCTTCTAGTAAGGGACACAAATTTGTACTCTTGGCCACGGATTATTTCACCAAGTGGGTTGAAGCTATCCCTTTGAAGAAGGTAACATCAGAGAATATGATTAGTTTTGTTAAGGAACATATAATTCACAGATTCGGGATTCCTCAAATTATAACAACTGATCAAGGAACTCAGTTTACTTCTTTAGAATTCTGTGACTTTGCCAAAGATATGGGGATTAAGTTGTATAATTCTTCTCCTTATTATGCACAAGCTAATGGTCAGGCAGAAGCATCAAATAAGATTATGATTAAAATCATCCAGAAGAAGATTGATGAAAAACCAAGGAGATGGCACTTGGTTCTTAATGAAGCATTGTGGGCTTACCGAATGGCTTGTCATGGGTCCACTCAAACGTCTCCCTATGAACTGGTTTATGGGCATCATGCTGTATTACCATGGGAATTACGGTCAGGTTCAAGGCGAGTTGTGTTACAGAAAGAATTGGTAGAAGAAGATTATAAGAATCTGATGATGGATGAATTGGAAGATTTACATTTGATTCGTCTCAAGGCATTGGAAAATATTGAGAAAAATAAAATACGCGTTGCCAAGTATTATAACAAAAGGGTTAGGCTGAAGCAATTCGCAGAAGGAGACTTGGTTTGGAAAACTATATTGCCAGTTGGAACAAAGAATAGAGCGTTCAGCAAATGGTCTCCAAATTGGGAAGGTCCTTTCCGAATAGTAGAATGTGTACCTAGCAATGCATACATATTGAAGACTTTATTTGGAGAGGAGTTTACCAGAGCTATCAATGGAAGATTTCTTAAGAAATATTACCCCAGTGTTGAGGTTGGTTCATGAATGTAGATCAGAAAAGCCGATAAAGGGAAAATAGCCTTTAGCCTAAAAAAAAGACTGAGAATAGCCGATATTGTTCATATCGCCTTTAGCACAAAATAGCCGATGCAGTTTGCATCGCCTCTAGCACAAGAATGTTTATGCAAGACCGGGGGTTTTTAGCATTTTTCTGACGGTCGCGGGCAGAATTTTGCTGAAAAGAATCAAAGAAATAAGTATTCTTCCAAAAGACAAGATTATTTATAGAAGTCCATCCTAATACAAACTACTCCTCAAATAACTTATTGAGGATGGACTGGGGGTTTGTGGATTCGGCAAGGGCGGCGGCATGATCATCGTAGACCTCCAGGCACTCATCGATGTCGTCGATCTCGTCCGGGCGTCCTCCAGCGAAGCCGACTGGCTAGAAGGAGTAGTCTTCGTTGGTTCGGGAGGTCATTGCCGCCAGCCCGAGAGAAACGCCAAGGTGCACACCTTGGATGATGGCCTGATCAATATGGCCGTCCACAGCATCAAGGCGTGCCTCGGATGTCTCCCCCTGGGCATTCACCTTGTCGGCAACCTTGTTCGCCGCTGCCTTTAGGCGGTCATTCTCCACAGAAAGAGCTGGGCAGAAAAAAAAAGATGGGTCAGCAAGCGGGGGAAGCCAGAATGATAAAACCAAATGAAGATATCAAACCGGTGATGGCGTCGCAGAGTTGCTTCCGCTGGTCCTCCCATTCGGCTTGATCGATGCCGAATTTCTTGGAGACATCGCCTAGCTCCTCCCGGGCCTCGTCCCTCTCCTGGCGAAACTTGAGCGCCTCCTCATGAGAGTACGGATGGTGTGCATCTGCTGGTTCCACTGGGCCCCAAGGATTGGAATGATAGGAGCTTGAAGAGCTGGAGGATCCGGAAGAGCCGGATGATGGAGTTCCCGGTTGAGCTGCTGTCACCGGAGGAAGGAGATGATATTGGCTGGAGCTGATGACCCTTATCCTGATGAATGAGGAAGAAAAAATCGAAACTAAGAGATGAACAAGAAAATCGCAAGGGGGCAAAAAGCCGAATCATACCCACGGCGCCGGCAGCGCGATGCTCTGCTTCCTTCTGCCTCTCCGTCAGCAGGACGCTTGCCACGGTCGCCACTGTTCGCCATTTGCTTTGGTGGAGGTTAGGGTTTTCTTCTGGAATGAATCGAACAAAGGAAGTGGAGGAGACAGATGTGAGAACGCTAAAACGGAGATAGCGATGAAGGCTAACGGAAGGGTCTATTTATAAGCCGAAGCGAAGAGTCGTGGCGAATTACACGGAGTCGTGGGGCGAGAATGCCGAACGATGGAGTAGGGTTTTTTCCTTTCAGCTGGGCCGCTACTGGGCTAGGCCAGGTATGGATTAAGTCGGACATCGTTCGACTATCTCCCTGATTTGTTGGAACCAGCATTGTTCGGCTATACCCTCACAATATTTAAATTGGATTCGTTCGGCTATCGGAAGAATGGAGACAATCGGCTACATTCTAATTGAGTAATTTAAGGGAAAATGGCCGATTGCTTTTTCAAACGAATAAAAAAATGTAAACATAAAGTTGATTGATCAAAGGACAAAGGATATCACACTTAAGTTTATTACAAGCCTAATGTCTACTTGTTCAGAAGCTGGTTGATTGCCTCTATGGCTTCTGTCCTGATTCGGCTAACATTATCTAGCACTTTCTGATCCTCATCTTCAGAACTCTGGATGCTGGATAACTTAGTTTTGATTTGCTGATCTTCTTTGATGGTCGAAGTTATCTTTAGTGAAGCTGCTTCTATGTTCTTCGACAAATTAGCTATATGGGCCCTGTGAGACTGAATTGTGGCATTCAGTTCGGCTAGTTGAGCTTCTAGTCTGCTTTTTTCATCCTCCATGGCTTTCAGTTCAGGCTCCAAGGTTGTCAAGGAATTTCTTGTAGTCTGGATATGAGAGTGAAGATCTTTAATCTCCAGCTTCTTCAAAGATCTATCCTTCTGCAAAGCAGCCCTCGAAGATATGTTCTTGGTTGCCCTTCTCACCATGGCAAAGTGGTCATCAAGATGGGCTGCAGATTCTAGGGGGACCTTGAGAGCAGAAGGGATATCTTGATCAATGAGTTAAAGGAGGTCTCTTATCTGGTCTGCATCCTGAACCAGACTAATGGTATCCTTGTTCAGCAGAATGATCACCTCTTTTAGACGAGCCTGATTTTCCAGCGATAAGGATTGTTGAGAAGTAATCTCTTCACCTTTCTCAATGATGTAGTCCTCAATAGAGAAGGAGTAGCTGGTGGTCGGTTTAGTGATGTTCTTCTAAAGAAGAAAGGAGGTGTTAGCCGATTGGGTGAATTTGCTAAAATATAGTGTAAGATAAGGCATTACCTGCTGAA
The DNA here is from genome assembly GCF_019320115.1 of Miscanthus floridulus. Classification (NCBI taxonomy): domain Eukaryota; kingdom Viridiplantae; phylum Streptophyta; class Magnoliopsida; order Poales; family Poaceae; genus Miscanthus; species Miscanthus floridulus. The sequence continues at coordinate 76,916,939 of NC_089580.1, forward strand.
CTGATTGATCATCAGGATGGGTTATACCCTGGCTTGCTGGAGGACTTGGCTGAAGGTTCAGAAGGGACGGGTTTGGAGCTTGATCAGGAGAAGTTTCCCTTACTAGTTCATCTAAGATTTCATCTATTCTCAATAAAGTAAATGATAATGAGCATAAGAGATAGATGTTATTTAAAAAAAAAGAGAAAAAAGAGAATTGGTTGAACGATGTTACCTATAGTCTCATCAGATTTATGAGCCTTTGAACCTTCAGCTTCATGAGTCTCTGAAGTTTCACTGTCATGGATTTCTTCATTTTCGGTAGAAACTTCAGGGGTTGGTTCTACAGGTGCTGAGGTATTGCCTAGTATGGGAATTTCGACTTGTGGCTGCAATGGAAGTAATGAATGTAGAGGTGGTCAGGTTTACTGCTAAGTGGGGTTGTTAACCTGATAGAGAATAAAAGGTTCATACCTTAAGAGATAATTTGGCTTTCTTGGTCCTTGGTTTCTTGGGTAAGAGAAAATTTTCAGGTGTTTTCCTTTTGCTTTTTCCTCTTGAAGATGCAGCAGCTGAAGTAGCAGGAGTTCTCATGAGTGCCTTTAAAGGTACTGAATCCAAAGTTGCAGGAGTTTTCATGAATTCCTTTAATTTTGGAGCATCAAACCCCAGGGCAGGCTTGGGACTAGCCGAATAGTACTGGATTGCTTTGGTTGGGAGAGTAGACTCAAGATCCTGTGCATAACCAGATGTTAAAATAAGAAGTGAATTCAAGAGCAGGAAATGATGAGTATAATGAAATTACCTCACTATCAGAAGTAAAATCGGGCTGTAAGTTTTTGCATAAAGGATGAACTGATATATTGAAGATATGAGCATGCCATTCTTGCCACCAAGAGACAAAGAAGGGATGAGCAGCATCTATTAGCCCAAATGGAGATGGTTTGTATGTTGGCAATTCCCATCCTAATTCAAAGATTTTCTTGGCTTCCATTCTTTCTATTATTACTTCCCTTGACTTTATGATTATTGAGAAGAGGAATCTTGGGGGCAGCTGGCCACATCCTAATTGTCTGGCCACCATATTTGGATAGTAGAATTCATAGGTGGACTGCACTAACCTCCCATGATGAAATTTGGCTGGCAGAGTGCAAGGTTTGATAAAGGAGTTGAAGATCTCCGTGGATTCTTGACCTGAACAACCAATTTCATAGCTAAACTTGCAGGGCAAAGTCAAATTTTCATTTTCTCTATAAGGAAACCAGAGCACATTGCCGAATCCTTTGAAAAACAGCTTGAAGGAATGACCGATGTCTATGTCAATACTGATAGATGATGCTGCTTCCCCATAAGTCTGACAAGCCTTAACCTTTGCTGTACTGCCTTCAGCATAGTTAACTGAAGGAAAACTTAGATTGAAGAGGTTCACAGAGGTTATCTGATGCATGTATAGCTGGAGCCACATTTGAATTAGCCACCAGGGACCATTCACACAAGAGATTTCTCCACCTTGGCGCATCTGAAGAGTAATCTGATGCATCATATGATAAACAGACCCTAAGAGATATTTGCCTAGTGGGATCTGAGTGCCTGCAGCTAAGTCTTTAGCCATCACCATGTGATTCAGGGTTGGTTCATTGGATTTTCCACAGAAGATGAATCTGCATAGCCACATATTCATGAAGGCTTTCAACTCTTTGTCAGAGATGGTGCCAGATGCATTCATGTAGTTCTGGATGTATTTGACCCATCCACATCCAGAGCTGATGGCTCTTTGATTACTTTTGCTCTTATACTTATAAGGGTATACTGGTAGTGACACGTTCAAGCCAGTCATCATGAACACGTCGGCTAGAGTGATGGTCATCATACCATGGCCGAAAATGAAGGCGTTAATGGTGTCAGACCAAAAATGGGATGCTGCTATCAAAAGGGAATCGTTTCTAGGTGTTTCTGCTAAGGATAATTCCAGACAATGACTGATGTCTTGACTTTCCCAGTGGCTGCTGCTTTTCTCCAGCATTCTCCTGTACCAATTCCGCCATCTAGCGATTGGGGGAAATGGCCAATTCTTGAACGTGTTTGGCCATCGGTTTGGCAAGGTGATCCCAGATTTGAAAGGGATTCTTTGGGTTTCCTTCTCGATAATTTCAAAAGGGTCAGGATTTCCCATTGGACCGAGTAAATAGGAATCGGGGTTGGCAGCATAGGGGATCAAAATCTGATTCTTGTATTCCTTTAAAGGGTGATTGAAATCAAAAAGGAATAAGCCAAAAGAAGAACGAGAAGATCAAGTGGAAATTGCTGAATATAAGTGAAGTTTACCTCTGGAATTTCATCCTAGGTCGCCATTGAAGATTCGAAGTGGGTCCGAGGTTGCGCTGAAAGCTTGAAATTTTGGACAGCGGCTGCGGTGCTGAACGGTGCTGACCTAGGAGGAAGAAGGAGCTTGTGGTCAATTTCAGAATAAAACAACTTTTATCCCGAAATTGAGGGGGCATGTGTTAACACCGGATTTTGGTCGACTCTGGAGGATGACAGGTGGACCCGCATGCGGGAAGAAGGATATTCGACAAACAAAACGAGCGGTCAGCTAAATGCTTGTGCAGTCGGTTACTTCAGAAGGTGGTGACTCCATTCGGGAAAGTAGAAGATGGCAGGCAAAGCCGATCGAAAAGATGAAAGTTGTAATAATAAAGGACTCTGAGAGTTTAGGGCAAGGAATCGTAGTTTCCAAGTTTATTTAAGAATTCCTTTGTAAGTCGTAGTCTTTTAGGACTCGGGTTTTGTCTAGGGTATAAATATTGACCCTCGACCATTGTAATAGGGGTTCACAACCAAATCAATACAACCGGCCCCGTGCCAACTTTCGAGTCCTTTTGTCGTGTCGTCGAGTTCTTCGAGAGGAGTCATCGATCCGTCGACCTCCGTAAGTTCCGACAACCTTGTTATCATGTTTAGTATCATGCGGTGGATTTAGACGTGATGCAAGTAGTCTTATTTGTTTTCAATGGTCGTGCGGCAGATCTTTGCTTGACAATCAAGAAGTCTTTGCTTATGCTTTGTTTATGAGTAGATACCGTGCGGCAGGCGTTTGCTCAATATGCTTAGTGAAAGTAAGACGGTTATCGGCTCTATTAGATACGGCAAAATCTAAATAGATTCATTAAGTTATCCTGTGTTGCATGTTTTAAATATTTTATATATTTGCAACACACTTCTGCCCAATCTAGATTGATATTGTTCGGCCTTCTCTTATGGTCTTATTCGCGCTTCAATGATCATTGCTTTTTCATATTACTTTTGCAAATAGATAACATGCTCATAATGGCTGAATTATTTTAATCTAGATTGTCACATGTCGTGGGTTCATGCATGTTAATTACGTTTAAGCTTTAACGAAACTAGGTGTCGTGCGGCAGATGCAGGTTTTAGATTAGTTTAATCGTGTTTATTTGCATGTTCCTTCTTCATGGACCCCAACTCGGCTGGACTGCTGAGCTTGGTTATGCATTAACTCATAATTAATTTCACTTGTTCAAACATGTCTTCCCATGCACATGCATTCGGCAATCGGATCTTTACGTGTGTTCATCTTACGATTAGCTGAATGGTTTATAAACTTGCAGGCAGACAGCTTTCTGTAGCTGTATGTCATTGTAAGTGGCTTCAGGGCCATATATATGGAACTGTCTGGTCTCACCCGACATATTCCGGTTTGGCATTTAACTGTTTTATCCCTTGTTAGTTTTTTCAGGTCAAACTGACTGGCACGTTTCTGGATCACGAAGCACCCGGGGACCTGATTGAAGCCACGCTTTCCGGCTTGCTATGTGTGAGGCACAGTGTGTCACATTTTGTGTCAACAACCATACATTCTTCGGACAACTTACTTCTCCAGCAATGACGGTGGTCAGAGATGTCAAGGACTCAAGCCTTACTTGTCGGAGAAGGTTAAAATGGCGTGTCGCAGCATAATACATGGTGCTCGGGGACTAGCTGTGGGGGTATTAACCCCTATACCCTTACGGCTAAGCTTGGGCCGGCCCGGATCGATGGGTCCGGTCCACCAAAAGACGACGTGTGGCCCAGCCAACCTGATCGGAGTCCTGCATAAGGAGTCAAGGTGGATTTGGTGATTAAGTAAGATCCTAGTCGGTTAGAATAGGAATCCTTATCCGACCACATATGGCAATTGTAACTGGCTAGGATTAGTTTCCAAATCTGTAACCCTGCCCCCGGACTATATAAGGCGGGCAGGGGATCCCTCTAAAAAACATCTCTCATTGACATACAGCAATACAAATTAGACGCAGGACATAGGTATTACGCCTTCTGGGCGGCCGAACATGGATAAAACCTCGTGTCTGTCTTGCGTCACCATCTTGTTTGTGGCTTGCGCATCTGTCTGCCGACAATCTACTACCTTGGGCATACCCCTAGGTAGACTACCGACCATATTTCGTCGACACCTACTTTGTTGACTTGCCTTTCGATCCTGCATGCTGGCGAGGCGGGGGCCTCTGATCATCATCACCTGGGCCACCACCAACGTTCTTGGTGTGAGCCATCTGAACTGACAAGAGGGTGAACTGCCGCTGATGAAGATCAACTGTCAAACTGACACTCCCGAGGCTTGGCCTTGATCCTTACTCGTGAGCTTGGCTCCGAGTTGACTGCCAACTGCCACAAGAACCACAACGGAACCGACTCGCTGCACGATAGAATAGATGGATATACGAATAAATACAATATAACTAATAGATGTGAAAACCTAGGAAGCAAGCATGTAGGTACGAAATTGAGACGACGGGCAGGCTACCTGATGAATCGGCGATCCGAGAAAAGGAAAGACGTCACGCGGGGGAACCTCGAAACTGGCTTGGGTTAGGTCGAAAGCCCTGAATGCAATGGGGAATCAGTGCACTGCAATTTGATCTAGGTCACAATTGAAAAGATCAAGATTGAAAATGCCTTGCCTTACCAATCAAGGAGGTAGGGTAAGGGCTGGATCAATGGCCTTGAGAGCCCCTCGGTCTTGACTCCGGCGTCGTAGACACGCGAGAGGCGAGTGGTGAGGCTCGGCAGCGGGTCCCTCAGCGGCGGCATGGTGGAGAGCGAGGCTGGTGCAAGGAGCAACGGCACGAGGGTTTCGGCGGCGCGGCGAGCTTGGGACACAGCTGCTGTCGGCGAAGGAATGGGACTGAGGCGGCACGGCGACCTTGAGCGTGGGAGCGGCGGAGGTGGCGGCAATGATGATTAGGGTTAGGCCAAAACAAAACGCGAAGACCACGGTTATATGAGGGTCCCAAACGCGACAGAGAAGGAAATGAAAAAGAGTCCTGAAGCCGCACGAGATCCACTGACCGGACGCTCCGGTGGTAGTGACCGGACGCTACCACCCAGCGTTCGGTCGATTCTTGAGAGGTCCAATTCCTCTGGAATCGGGACCGAACGCGTCCAGTGGTCCATGACTAGACGCAGGTAGGGTCCGGTCAGTACAGCTTGTTCTACCTTCGATCGACCGAACGCTGGATCCCCTTCTGACCGGACACGCACCTCCATACAGGTGCCAAGCGACTGTTTGCCAGAAAAGAGCAAGAAGACAGAGTGACATACTATACCCGTCTGCTTTTTTTGACCTGACGTATCAGACTAGACTTGATAGAGAAAGGAGATAAATAAATACACCAAATAATATTACAAGCGGCGTTCATATTTTCGCTGCATGTCTTGTGCTCAAGGATAGATCAGACCACTGCAATGCTTGGGGACTGCCCAGACCACTGCCATGCTCGGGGACTGCCTAGACCACTGCCATGCTCGTGGACTGCCCAGACCACTACCGTGCTCAGGGATTGCTCTGACCACTGCCGTGCTCGGGGACTGCTCCGACAATTTATGTGCTCGGGGACTGTCCCGACCACTGCTCAGAGAATGGTTCTCCTTGGCTACATGTGATTTGTACTCACATACAGTTGAGAGACATTTATTTAGACCTTGCTACAAGGCTCATACCTCGCCTTCCAGCAAGCTTGGGGACTACGTCGGAACGATGCACCTGCCGGTGCATCTCGTTCTTGTCTGTACAACGATTGGATTCTTAACTTCAGTGGAAATTCTTTTTTTAGACCCTGGCACCACGTGCCTGCGTCACCTACTACCAGGCTCGGGGACTAAGTGGGCACACTTCACCTTGCGGTGAATGTGTTTTAATCGACCCCTGTGCTTTGAATGATTGTAAGGATTATTAATGTGCTCGGGGACTGTCCCGACCACTACTCAGAGAATGGTTCTCCTCGGCTACATGTGATTTGTACTCACATACAGTTGAGAGACATTTATTTAGACCTTGCTACAAGGCTCATACCTCGCCTTCCAGCAAGCTCGGGGACTACGTCGGTACGATGCACCTGCCGGTGCATCTCGCTTTTGTTTGTACGACAATTGGGTTCTCAACTTAACTAGGAATTCTTTTTAGACCCTGGCAGCACGTGCCTGCATCACCTACTACCAGGCTCGGGGACTAAGTGGGCACACTTCACCTTGCGGTGAATGTGTTTGTTTTTCGACCCCTACGCCTCTGACGTTCAAGGACGCTATGCTTCAAGACCACTTACATTTCTTTTCAGAAATACAAGTGGGCACACTTCTCAGGACGGAAATCTTTTTCTTTTTTCTTCAGAGCACCATACATTCTTCGGACAACTTACTTCTCCGGCAATGACAGTGGTCAGAGATGTCAAGGACTCAAGCCCTACTTGTCGGAGAAGGTTAAAATGGCGTGTCGCAGCATAATACATGGTGCTCGGGGACTAGCTGTGGGGGTATTAACCCCTATACCCTTACGGCTAAGCTTGGGCCGGCCTAGATCGATGGGTCCGGTCCACCAAAAGACGATGTGCGGCCCAGCCAACCTGATCGGAGTCCTGCACAAGGAGTCAAGGCGGATTTGGTGATCAAGTAAGATCCTAGTCGGTTAGAATAGGAATCCTTATCCGACCACATATGGCAATTGTAACTGGCTAGGATTAGTTTCTAGATCTGTAACCCTGCCCCCGGACTATATAAGGCGGGCAGGGGATCCCTCAAAAAAACATCTCTCATTGACATACAGCAATACAAATCAGACGTAGGACATAGGTATTACGCCTTCTGGGCGGCCGAACCTGGATAAAACCTCGTGTCTGTCTTGCGTCACCATCTTATTTGTGGCTTGCGCATCTGTCTGCCGACAATCTACTACCTCGGGCATACCCCTAGGTAGACTACCGACCATATTTCGTCGACACCTACTTTGTTGACTTGCCTTTCGATCCTGCATGCTGGCGAGGCGGGGCCTCCGATCATCATCACCTGGGCCACCACCAACATTCTTAGTGCGAGCCATCTGAACTGACAAGAGGGTGAACTGCCGCTGATGAAGATCAACTGTCAAACTGACACTCCCGAGGCTTGGCCTTGATCCTTACTCGCGAGCTTGGCTCCGAGTTGACTGCCAACTGCCACAAGAACCACAACGGAACCGACTCGCTGCACGATAGAATAGATGGATATACGAATAAATACAATATAACTAATAGATGCGAAAACCTAGGAAGCAAGCATGTAGGTACGAAATTGAGACAACGGGTAGGCTACCTGATGAATCGGCGATCCGAGAAAAGGAAAGACGTCACGCGGGGGAACCTCGGAACTAGCTAGGGTTAGGTCGAAAGCCCTGAATGCAATGGGGAATCAGTGCACTGCAATTTGATCTAGGTCACAATTGAAAAGATCAAGATTGAAAATGCCTTGCCTTACCAATCAAGGAGGTAGGGTAAGGGCTGGATCAATGGCCTTGAGAGCCCCTCGGTCTTGACTCCGGCGTCGCAGACACGCGAGAGACGAGTGGTGAGGCTCGGTAGCGGGTCCCTCAGCGGCGGCGCGGTGGAGAGCGAGGCTGGCGTAAGGAGCAACGGCACGGGGGTTTCGGCGGCGTGGGGAGCTTGGGACATGGCTGCTATCGGCGAAGGAATGGGACTGAGGCGGCGCGGCGACCTTGAGCGTGGGAGCGGTGGAGGTGGCGGCAATGACGATTAGGGTTAGACCAAAACAAAACGCGAAGACCACGGTTATATGAGGGTCCCAAACGCGACAGAGAAGGAAATGAAAAAGAGTCCTGAAGCCGCACGAGATCCACTGACCGGACGCTCCAGTGGTTGTGACCGGACGCTACCACCTAGCGTTCGGTCGATTCCAGAGAGGTCCAATTCCTCTGGAATCGGGACCGAACGCGTCTAGTGGTCCATGACCGGACACAGGTAGGGTCCGGTCAGTACAGCTTGTTCTACCTTCGATCGACCGGACGCTGGATCCCCTTCTGACCGGATGCACAAACGCAGAGTCCGGTCACTCCTTCAGCAGCAGTTCACCTCCTGTGAACTGACCGGACGCTGGGCAGCAGCGTTTGGTGCAGCGTCCGGTGCACCTTTTCCAGCAAGTCTTCAAAGTCCCTTCGCGCTGCTTGTTCCCAATCAAGTCCCAACTTGAATAAGATCCAAATAAACACCAATTGGGACTGGTGTGAGTGACCTCTCTCAAACCCTCATATTTTTTCAAAATATTTTACCTTAGGCTATAATTCTTTTTAAGAAAATAGGCAACAAGAGGGCAAATGGAACAAAACGACAAACTAACATACATGCATATGCAATACTTGTAAGTAAATCTAGTTGCTTGTCAAGTTTGATCCAAGGTTAAGCTTCTTCACACGCTTTTCGGCGGTTATCTTAACCATGTTAGACAAGCCCTATATGCATTGCCAAAAAAATAAAACATGTTGTATATTACAATGAATACAAGGGACAACACAAGCTCAATTTTTAGTGAAGTTGCTAAAGTCAAGTACATTGAGCTCGTTCCGCAATTTACAAAATATAGCCTCATCTAGCGGTTTAGTGAAGATATCCGCTAATTGATCTTCGGTTCTTACACTTTCTAGTGATATATCATTTTTAGCAACATGATCTCTTAGAAAGTGATGGCGGATATCTATGTGCTTGGTGCGAGAGTGTTGAACTGGATTATTTGCAAGTTTTACCGCACTTTCATTGTCGCACAAAAGAGGTACTTTTTCTAGAACTACACTATAGTCTAGCAAAGTTTGTTTCATGTATAAAATTTGTGCACAACAAGCACCCGCGGCAATGTATTCCGCTTCAGCGGTGGATAAAGCCACACTATTTTGTTTCTTGGAGGACCAAGACACAAGTGATCTACCAAGCAAATGGCACCCTCCGGATGTGCTTTTTCTATCAACTTTGCATCCGGCGTAATCCAAATCAGAATAGCCAACTAACTCAAATATAGCTCCTTCGGGATACCAAAGGCCAATGCTTGGTGTGTGCTTAAGATACCTAAGGATTCTTTTTATGGCAATTAAATGTGTTTCCTTAGGACTAGCTTGAAATCTAGCACACATACACACACTAAACATGATGTTGGGCCTAGATGCGGTTAAATATAACAAGCTACCAATCATAGAACGGTAGAGAGTTTGATTAACCGGGTTACCTCCCTCATCTAGATCGAGATGTCCATTGGTAGGCATAGGTGTCTTGATTGGCTTACATTCATCCATCTTGAATCTCTTGAGAAGATCTTTTGTGCATTTCTCTTGAGAGATGAAGATGCCTTCTTTCATTTGCTTGACTTGAAAACCAAGAAAGAATGTAAGCTCACTAATCATGGACATCTCGAACTCCTTTGACATCAATTCACCAAATTCTTTGCATGAGTCTTCATTTGATGATCCAAAGATGATATCATCAACATATACTTGACAAATGAAGATATGCCCATCAAGCTTCTTGGTGAATAGTATGGTGTCGACCTTCCCAATGGTGAAGCCCTTCTCAATGAGAAAGTCCCGAAGGCGCTCATACCAAGCTCTTGGGGCTTGCTTAAGTCCATATAGTGCCTTGGACAACCTATAAACATGATTAGGATATCTAGGGTCTTCAAACCCGGGAGGTTGATCAACATAGACTAGTTCATTAATAAAGCCATTTAAAAATGCACTTTTCACATCCATTTGATATAGTTTCATTTCATGATGTGATGCATATGCAAGAAGGATACGGATGGCTTCTTCCCATTGAGCAACTCATAAGGTATCTTGCTAAGGAACTTTTGAAGGAATAGGCGGTTTGATGCATAGCATGCGGTGTTGATTGCTTCCGCCCATAGAGCTTCGGGGGTGTTGTACTCATCTAGCATTGTTCTTGCAAGAGTGATCAAAGTCCGGTTCTTCCTCTCAACTACACCATTTTGTTGAGGAGTGTAGGTTGCGGATACTTCATGCTTGATCCCAACTTCATCACAATAGGCTTCAATGTTTGTGTTGTCAAATTCTTTCCCATTGTCACTTCTAATCTTTTTGAGCTTCACTTCAAATTCATTTTGAGCTCTCTTGGCAAACTTCTTGAAGCAAGATGCAACTTCGGATTTGTCATGAAGAAAGAACACCCATGTATACCTTGAATAGTCATCCACAATCACAAGACAATAGAGATTTCCTCCTAAACTCTTGTATGTTGTTGGTCCAAATAAATCCATGTGTAGGAGTTCTAGCACTCTTGTGGTTGACATGAAAGCTTTGGTTGGATGAGTGTTTGCAACTTGCTTGCCGACTTGACATGCACTACAAAGCTTGTCCTTTTCAAACTTCACATCCTTCAACCCTCTCACCAAATCATTCTTCATAAGCTTCTTGAGTGAGCTCATCCCAACATGAGCAAGTCTTCTATGCCATAGCCACCCAAGAGTTGTTTTGGTGAATAGGCAAGTCTTTAAATTTGCATCTTCGGAGGTAAAGTCAACTAGATATAAGTTGTTGTATCTAAATCCATTGAATATCACTTGATTGTCATCTACCTAGGATACAACAACCTCCTTCTCGGTGAATAAACATTGGAATCCAAGATCACATAATTGTCCAACGGATAGCAAGTTGAAGCTCAATGAAGCAACATATAGCACATTAGAGATGGAATGATCATTTGATATTGCCACTTTGCCCAATCCTTTAACCTTGCCCTTTGAATTATCTCCAAATGTTATTTTCTCTTGCCCATCTACCTCTTCATCTAGTGAGGTGAACATACGAGGATCACCGGTCATATGTTGAGTGCAACCACTATCAATAACCCAATGACTTCCACCGGTCTTGTAGTTCACCTACACACATGAGATTCAAACTTTAGGAATCCAAACTTGTTGAGGTCCCTTCACCTTCTCAACAAGTGACTTAGCCATCCAAATCTTCTTAGGCCTACTCTTGTTGGGGGGGCCTAAGAACATGACTTTCATCTTTCCACTAGAATCTTTTCTAAGCATGTAGTGAGGATTGAAAGCAAAGGGTCTAGCATGCTTGGGCAAGGGTTGTGGCGGTGGAGTTTGACACTCATGAGCAAAGTGGCCTTCTTGTCCACACTCAAAACATCTCTTAGGCTTTGGCTTTGGCTTTGATTGTTGTTGTTGAGCTTGAGCCTTTTTCTTCTCTACACTTGCCACATATCCAATGCCACTTCTATCCATCTTCATGACGGTGTTCATGAGTAGCTCACTTTGGAGATGCTTGCCTCTAGCAAACTTGCTCAATCCCACCTTGAGATGCTCTTTCTCCATCTTGAACTTCTTATTCTCTTCCTTGAGAACATCATTGTTCTTCTCTTCCTTGAGCTTCTTGTTTTCTTCTTTGAGCTTCTCATTCTCAAGGATTAACTCTTTGTCATGATCAAGAGTTTCTAGCACAATGGTGTTGTGGCTTTTCATCTTTTTAAGATCTTTCATGAGCTTCTCATTATCACTCTTGAGCTTGACATACTCATTATAGTCATTGCACTCAACCACTTGCTTGGCTTTGCTACTAGATCCATGCTCAATGCTCTCATCAATTAAATCATCATATGAAGTAGCTATATCAATCTTGACAACATGGTTAGTAGCATCATGTGGCTCATTTGGTAAAAATTCTTGAGCAACAACAAGAGTATCATGATTAATCTTAAGAGTAGTGTATTCATCTTTTAGCTTGTTGTGGCTAGTGATGAGTTCATTGTGCACCCACTCAAGTTTATCATGTTTATCTTTGAGCTCTTTCTTGGAAGATTTGAGCTCCTTGAGTTTGGATGATATAGCATCATTAGTTTCTCTAAGCTCATCATTAGCCTTTTCCAAAGTATCACACTTAGCTAAGAGTGAATCATTTTTAGCATCAAGCTTTTCATTTGTAGCTCTACTCTTTCTAATGATCTTAGTGTATTTTTTTAATATTTTGACAAGATCATCATATGTAGGTGAGTCATCATCATCGCTATTGCTATCATCATCACTAGCATGCTCATCATCACTACTATCATCACTCTTAGTTACCTTGCATTCACCTTTGGCCATAAGGCATAGGTGTGTAGAGGATGATGGCGATAGTGGCAGTGAAGATGCAAGATCAATAGCAATGGCGGCCACCTTTTCATCATCACTATCTTCATTGGATGATCCACTTGATGAATCTATATCCGTGAGCCAATCACCGACAATGTAGGCCTTTCCACTCTTCTTCTTCTTGTGGAAGTCCCTCTTCTTGCCATTTCTCTTCTTGTATGGCTTGTTCTTTTTCTTCTCGTCTTCATCTTCATTGCTTGAGTCATCTTTCTTGCCCTTGTTTTTGTTCTTGAACTTGTCTTTCTTGGGCTTTGTGCATTGATGAGCTAGATGACCAAGTTCGCCACAATTGTAGCAATCCATCTCGGAGATTGGCTTTCTTCTTGAGCTAGTGAAGAACTTCTTCTTCTTGCCGTCAAACTTGATGCCACTCTTGTTTAGCTTCTTTAGCATCTTAGGGGTCTTCTTCACCATGAGAGCAAGACTTTCTTCATCATCTTCATCACTTGAGCTCTCATACTCAAGTCTTGCTTTGCCCCTATCTTGGCTAGCTTTGAATGCTAAGTCCTTCTCTTTCTTCTTTGTAGAGGATGAGCCATCTTGTGGCGTGATGTGCATGTATATCTCATGAGCATTGATCTTCCCCAAGATTTGTGTTGGTGTAGCGGCGGAAAGATCACCTTGATGTAGCACGGTCACAATGTGCCCATATTTGTCAATGAGGAGGACACTCAAGATCTTTCTCACAACGTCGGATGGTGACATTTGAGTAAGTCCAAGTCCATTGACTTCCTCTATAAGAACATTTAAGCGAGAATACATCTCATTAGCACTTTCTTTGGGAAGCATTTCAAATGAATTTAGCTTTTTGATCACAAGATGATAGCGTTCCTCACGCTCACTCTTGGTTCCCTCATGGAGCGCACAAACGTCCGACCATAGTGCATGGGCGTCTTTGTGGTTCCTTACACGATTAAACACATCTTTGCAAAGGCCTCTAAAGATGGTGTTGCGAGCCTTTGCATTCCATTTTTCATAATTTACCTCATCGCCTTGTAGGTCAGTAGCGCTTTGAGGTTTTGGGAAGCCTTGCAAGGCGGCTCTAAGAATACCAACGTCCAGAGCTTCTAAGTATGCTTCCATGCGAATTTTCCAATATGGAAAGTCATCTCCCTCAAAGATAGGAGGAGGTCCATCCCCGTGAGACATCTTGCTCTAAGCGGTTAGGCTTAAAAACGTGAGCACGAGGCTTTGATACCAATTGAAAGGATCAAGATGCCCAAGAGGGGGGGTGAATTGGGCTAATTCTAAATTTTCTTGCAATAATCAAATCCTACGGATAGCCCAATTAACCCCTTGTGCCTAGAAAAGTGTTTCTATCAAACTAATGCACAAAGGACTTACAACCTATGTTCCAAACTTACTCTAGCATGGCAATTCTATGAATGTAAAGACAAGTATTTAATTGCTCAAAGTAATTGCTCAAAGTAAATGCTCAAAGTAAATGCTCAAAGTAAATCAAGAGAGAGAGGAACGCGGCGATGTTTTGCCAAGGTATCGGAGAGTCGCCACTCCCCACTAGTCCTCATTGGAGCACCCGCGCAAGGGTGTAGCTCCCCCTTGATCCGCGCAAGGATCAAGTGCTCTCTACGGGTTGATTCTTCGACACTCCGTCGCGGCGAATCACCCAAAGCCGCTCACAACTTGGGTTGGGTCACCCACAAGCTCCGCCGGGTGATCACCAAGCTCCCAACCACCACCAAGTCGTCTAGGTGATGGCGATCACCAAGAGTAACAAGCACGAACTCTCACTTGACCACTCAAAGCCTAATGAGAAGATGGATGCACACTTGACTACTCTTGATTCACTAATGAGGTTACTCTCTTGGATTCTCAAATCTCAATCATCTCACTAGGACCTTGCTCTTCTTGGCACTCATAAACGTGTTTCTCAGCTATTGGAATGAGCAAAAGTAACTCCACACACGAGTGGAGCTTCTATTTATAAGGCAGCCTGAAAAACGAACCGTTATGAGCTTCTGCGGGGTGACCGGACGCTCCGGTCGTATTGACCGGACGCTCTGGTCAGTTCAACCCGCGAGCCAGTGAGATTGTGTTGACCGGACGCTGGCAGGGTCCTATCAGCACTGACCGGACGCGTCCGGTCGCATGAAACCCTCACTGGATGCTTACTGGACTCGACCGAACGCTGAACCCTCAGGGTCCGATCAGTACTGACCGGACGCGTCCGGTCGTAGATTCCCTTCACTGGAACCTTACTGGAGTCGACCGGACGCTGCCTTTCAGCGTCCGGTCACTTGACCTCTCCAGCGTCCGGTCGCACCGAACGCTGTCTGCTGATCAAATGAACTGACCGGACCCTGCGGCCAGCGTCCGGTCGCACCGGGGCCAGCGTCCGGTCAGCATTTGATCCTCCATTCACTTCCAACTCTCGATCATATGTGAATGAAGTTTCCTCCAAAGGATCTCAGGCATTCATAGGAGCTACCTAGAGCTAGTTTTAACAAGTGTGCACCACACCTAACTCACTAGACTCAACTAGGTCAAGCTACCCGTCCATACCCCCCTTAATAGTACGGCCAAAGGAAAAACAAAGTCCTAAACTACTCTAAGTGTCACTCCAACTCCAATCGACACTTAGAACTAGTCATCCTTAACCTTGTCGTCCATCCTTTGAAAACCGAAACGATTCCCATCGTAGGGGCATGACAACTTTGATTGCCCAATCGATCTCCATTACCATGACCTAACTTAATTGCCTCTGCAAAACACACGTTAGTCATAGTAATCTTGTATTGTCATTAATTACCGAAACCCAACTAGGGGCCTAGATGCTTTCAAGTTCAACCATCTATCACAGTATGCTGGGACTCACATTGATACTGAGGAGAAGAAGAGGGATCGTTTTTATCGCGGACTCTCTTGCAATCTGTAGAAGGAGCTGTATATAAGAAACTATCAAACTTTTGGTGCTATGATGAATGCTGCTATTGCCATAGAGGGACTTCAGCGTGACTCTCATGCTGAGTGGAAGCGCAAGCGGGTGATTACTGGGTCTTCCAGTCACCCCCAGGCTCAGAAGGTACAGGTTATCAGGCGGGTGCCTTATCAGTCTTCAGGTGGGCAGTCGTTCCGCCAGCCTCAGCAGACCTACCAGGCACCTCCCATTCACCAGGCGGGTCACTATTTGGCACATTGGAATCTTTTAAAAATTACTGAGTTCACGGGTTGTCTGCTAGGATATGGATATTTTCTTGTTGGTATCTTCTGCTCACTGAAGTCTCATATTTTCCAGTATCCTTTTCTTTGCAGGACATACTTGGTTCTAGTCCAAATCAACTGGCTCCAAATCATATAGGCTTCCATAATGTTATAGCATCTCAGACTGGAGCACAATATGTTGATCTGAACCATGTAAGTATTGCAAGAACTCAAATATCAGCAATAAAATCAACATCATCCTCATATTGGTGTCTAATATGATACACAATCCTCAGATGCCAACTAAAGGCAGAGTGGATATGAAAAAGAGGAAGATTAGAATTCTCTAAGGCAGAGTGGATATGAAAAAGAGGAAGATTAGAATTCTCTAACACATGCATTTCCCCTTGTAATGGTATTTCACATGGCTGGCATCGTAAGTTCATAAACCATAAATAAGCATGTACTCCATCCATTCTAAATTATAAGACGTTTTGGCTTTTCTAGAATACATTGCTTTTACTATGTTTCTAGACATAGCGTATATCTAAGTCATAGCAAAAGCTATGTATCTAGAAAAGCCAAAACGTCTTATAATTTGGAATGAAGGGAGTATTTAATTTCCAAAGCAACTTGCCTAGCAAATCGGCATATGTCTGATGTGAAATGCGTATTAACAAATGAAACTGTGCATGGATTTTGTATATGTGAATCCATGCTTGTACTGATTTACACAAACTATACATGTACATAAGAAATTTAGAAATCCATGGGAGATGAACTTGACCTTTAATCTTAGGAAAGTTGTTTTTTTCCCTTACTGGCATGGTGTCTCAAGCACTATTATCTCAATGTGCCTATTCAGTCATAAAAGTTTATTATGTACCTCTCAACTCACCGCTTGTGTTAGTATTGGCATTTGCTGTATGTGTATGATGAGCTTATGCTGCAGGAAGCCAGATCTAGTTCCTTCGGGCATATCTCACCAGCAAATTTCAATCATATTGGAGCTGTTGATGCACAACCTATCTCAAAACAATACGTAAGATCAATCATGTTTGGGCTAATTACTTTCCACCTTTTCCACAATACTTGCACCTATCAGTCTCTTCAGTTTCCATGCAACTATTTTATTGAAAATATTGTCTTGATTATGCTCTGTATCAAGTAAACTAAACAGTATTGACTCAGTATGATTCTATGGTGAATACTCTTTAACTTTGTTGTGCGATAATATGAACCAGACTTTGTTGTGTAACAATATGAACCAGACAGGTCTTGAACCACATATCTATTGCCACTAAATTTGTATTCGGCAACTTAAAAAGAAAAACTCTCTGAACTTGGAATGGTAGCATTTTATATCCAAAATCAAGATGCAGTTCATGATTTAGAGAAGAATTTTTGAACCTTCTGTACTCTGCAGTCCTTTAAGAAAGCTAGTTCAAAATCTAGGTTTCAGGCTTTTGGTTGATTTCTTCTTTTCCTTTACGTTTGAGGCTCTGAGTCCTGGTACTTTTCTTGTCCTCTGGAGACTTATTGTATATTATTTGTGCCGTGTACTTTTCACTGTACTTAGAAAAGACTGGTGCATTAATAATCTATATGGGGGGAAAAAGGTCAGTACCACAAAATCAAACAGAGCAACAACTTAATGTAGAACAACAAGGCTATCAACCCTTTATACCTTTTAAATGATATTACTTTGTGCTGTTGAGGGAAAGTGTTGCATGTGGACAAATTATGGTAATCAAACAGATTGCGAGGCTTGTTCATTTAAGTCTGCATTCTTGCATACAAAAGATTCTAGCTAAAAGAGACTTATGGTAGTGCTAGAAACAAATTACAATGCAAGGCTCAAGTACTGATTTATCTTAGCTACATGTTTTTATGCACTTGCATGATTCAGATTCATGTCTTGTGATGCTTCCCAGTTCCCATCATACATGATATTTATTTTCATGCATAAGTTGATACTGGGTTTTGCACTTATCTGGTTATTCAGATGGTGGGTATTCTTCATTTTGATGGTGCTTCAAAAGGGAACCCAGGAAAAGCAGGTGCTGGAGCTGTGCTTATGACTGAAGATGGTAGAGTGGTATAATCAAATACTTAGTGCACTTAAAAAATTTATTGTTTGCGGTTGCTCCATCTATCTCTGGGTTCACTGATGTTATCACATAACCTTGAAGATATCTCGGCTTCGTGAGGGTCTTGGTGTCGCTACTAATAATGTTGCTGAGTATCGGGGCCTGATCTTAGGACTGAAATATGCGATTCGGCATGGATTCAAGAGAATTAAAGTACATGGGGACTCTCAACTTGTCTGCAATCAGGTATGGCTTTTTTCACTATAAGTAATATAAGTAATCAAAGCTTCATCCCTTACTTTACTTGGTTGTCTAGCTTCTCTGTTTTGTCATGATAGACATTTCATCCTGCTTAAGGAAAGAGGCAAGTGCAATTTGGAAAAAAATAGCAGAAGAGCAACCTGTACAGATGTGTTTTTTCTTTACATACTATTCTACCTAAAAATAAAAATAGTGTTTCTCTTGTTTCACTCTACAGAAATACAGTAACTGAGCAAAGCTAAATAACGTTGTCAATGTTGTCTTAGCATTGTTCTTTGTGCAATTTTATATTCTGAAAGTATGGAACATGTGCACAAGTACTCTCGACTTAGATTGTCGAATCATTTATGCCTTTTCTTGAGAACTACATTCATTGTGCAATTGATAATGTTCCTCTCCAAATGAAATATTGGACCAGAGAATTATGGTATTAAGAAATTGTTGTTGCTGCTTCTTACGGCCTTCTCTACCCTAAATAGGTGAATGGTGTCTGGCAAGTGAAGCAGCCGAACATGATTGAGCTGTGCAAAGAAGCGAGAAGGCTAAAAGAAAACTTTCATTCCTTTGATATCATCCATGTTCGACGGGTATGCAGTGCATTTATAGTTGAGTTAAATGCACCAGAGATCCATTAACTTATGAGGAAGTTTCAGTTGAGTCCATCAACTTCCAAAGTGGCTTTTTGGGTCCATAAACTTTTAAAATGATTCACTGCAGTCCATACCTATTTATTTAACCTAAAATTCAAAACACATTTGTAGAAAACCCCTTCCCACACGCATGCAGTGCATGCGTCGCCGGGTTTAGTGCTTTACTTGCTCGTGCCTTCCTCCACGTCCGACCATCTCGGCAGTGGGTGGGAACGCCGGCCACCTGCACATCAATCGGTGAGCGCGACGGCGGCCTCGTGCACGAGCGGCTGGGTGGCGTGCGCGACGCCCTCGGCCTCGCGCTCCACCTGCTCCCGGCACGCCTCCCGCGCCCGGCTGGGACATGCGCTTGACGAAGGCGGCGAAGCGGCGCCAGTTGTCGGGCTGGAACAGATCGGGCCCCATGCGCAGGTACGTGAACGCCACCATGCGGTCCTCGGCAGCCCTGTCGGCGGCCGTGGCCACCACCTGGTCGTGCACCGTCTCGTCGTAGCGTGGCAGCGCGTTCTCCCCGGCTAGCCCGACACCGGCCTCCCGCGCCGCGGCGGCCACCTGCTGCACCAGCGCCTCGGGGCGGCACTGCGCGTCCTGCGGCTGCTCGTGGTCCCGCATCTCGACGCACGTGAAGTTGAGCACGGCGCCGTGGCGCGCCAGCATGCGCGCAATGGGCGCGTACCCGTTGTGCTGCCGGGTGTTGTAGTACCCCGCCGTCAGCTCCGCCGCGTGGGACCGGGTGCCGTAGTGCCAGTGGATCCCGGCCACCTTCACCGAGATCTTCACGCCAGGGGACCCCGTGAACACGCCAGTTGCCGTCGACAGGATGCGCTCGCCGTGCTCCAGCAGCATCTGCGAGTACCAGCTCATGAAGAACTGCCCGTACTCCGTGCTCCACCCGCACTCACGACGGAAGAAGCCCGTGTCCTCCGGCCAGTCCTTGTAGCCGCCGGAGTCGCCAGGACCCGCGTTGCCCCACTCCGGCTTGCCCACGGCCTCGGCGGCCGCCTTCAAGCTACTCAACATGTACTGCATGAATGCACATGGATATCGCAGCAGGTCAGTTACAAGCTCTGAGAGGGGTACAAAAAAACGAACGAGCACGCATGCTGTACCCTGTCATAGCACTGGAACTCGCCGATGCCAGGGAAGGACCAGGTGCCGTTGCTCTCCGGGTAGGACTGGTAGCGCAGCTCGCCGGCGGGGCCCATGCCGACCTAGACCTCCACGATCGTAGTTCCGGCGGCCGCTTCGGTCGGTGTAGGCCAGGTCCTGGTCCTTGTCCATCTCCTCCACAACCCATCTCGGGAGCGGTATGCTGCAACGTCCAACGGCAATTAAGTAGTTCGTCAGTGTCTAATTCACAAACCTTGTCGTCGACCTTACGTTCAGTCCACATCCACTAGTGTGTAGTGGATGCAATTTTCGGACTTTCCAGAGTAGAAAAAAGTCCAGTTAAAAACAAAGGAAAAAGTGCAGAATGATGGAGCCCAAGACGGAGTGGCGCTCGCTCGTGATGGTGCGGCCAGCATGGTGGCCCGGCAGGACCCCGAAGACGCGTCCATGTCCAGCTCGCCATTTCCATCCGTCCCTCCGCCGGGAGCTCCAGCATGACGCCCTCCTTGCTGTGCGGAGCGCTGGAGGCCTTGCCGAGCTCGAGCGTGCGCTGGTCCGAGATGAGTGCCAGCTGCAGAGCGCGGCCAGGAACTGGAGCTCAGAGCAGTAGGACGCCATGGCGATCTCGGCGCCCTTGAAGCCGTAGTCCAGGCTCGGGTTGCGCCCTCCGGACAGGTTGGACGGCAGGCCGTTGTTGTAGAAGTCGTTCACGAGCTCCGAGAACTGCGCGAACATGAGCTTGCCGATCGCTGCGATGACAAGCCTGGTGTTGTCCATCGACAAGCCGATGAGCGCGTACCTATCCTGCTTCGGCTTCATCAGGGGGTCCAGCCGCCGAGCTTCTTGGCGAGCATCATGTAGGAGCTGCCGTCCAGGATGTGCTCCATGATGGCCGCGGACTCGATCTGCCTCGGGTGGTGCTTCAGCTTGTGGGTCAGGTGGTCGGTGTACTTGGGCTTGCCGTTCATCACCTCGCAGAACACGGCGGACATGACCTCGGCGAGGACGTTCGCCTCGAAGAGCACGATCGACGCCAGCCCAGAGCCGACGGCCGTGCCGTTCACCATGGCGAGCCCTTCCTTGGGCTGCAGCTCGAAGAAGCCATGCTGGATGCCGACGATCTTGAACGCCTCCGCGGCGTCCACCTTCTTGCCGTCGGGTGCCACCGCCGTGGAGTTGGTCCGGCCGGTGACGAGTCCCGCGATGTAGGAGAGCGGGACCAGGTCACCCGACGCGGTGATGGTGCGAACTGAATGAACTGAATGAACTGATCAATACCACCTCAAATATACAAGCTGAAACTCAATCTTCGGCTCCCTCAAACTATCAAACCAGAACGATCCAGTGAAAGGTGTAGTAACAAAAATTGTAGAGCTAGAAGCGATCTACAAGTTTGTTTACATGACTTTGGGATTATTCGGTTCGGTTTGCAAACTACACCCTCAACTGGTACTTCGGCAACAACCGAGAGCGCCGTGAAGAGCTGCGTGCACGCCGGCAACACCAGCAGCGTGCTCGACCAGCACCGACCGCATCTTCTGCATCAGCGGGTAGTTGGCGCTGCAGGGGTCGTCCACGTACGCGAACACCGCCTCGCGGTCGATCGCCGTGAGCAGGTCCTTCTCGCAGAACCGCGCGCTGTGGAGGCCCTCCGTGGCGCTGGTGCTCAGGGTCTTCTTGGCCACCATCATCACGCAGCTCTTCACGGCGCTCTTCAGGTTCTCCTCCAGGTGGCGTAGGTCGACGGTCTGGCACAGCGCGATCAGGAACGTCGACGACATGAGCTTCAGCACGTCGACGGCCTCGGCGGCCAGATGCAGGGCTGCACCTTCACACTCGGCCTCGGCGAGCCCAACCTCGCCGGCAAGCCCGTGCTCGAGTACGACCCGCACGAGCTGCACGCGCTCGAGCCCAAGCCAGCGCCGGAGCCATGCATGCATCTGCATGCGTGTGGGGAGGGGTTTTCTGCAAATGTGTTTTGAATTTAAGGTTAAATAAATAGGTATGGACTGCAGTGAACTATTTTAAAAGTTTATGGACCCAAAAAGCCACTTTGGAAGTTGATGGACCCAACTGAAACTTCCTCATAAGTTAATGGATCTCTGGTGCATTTAACTCTTTATAGTTTTATATAAGCTTGCAGACTCTTTGGTTTTGCATCATAGATATTGGTCAAATCAGATACTCTTCGCACCACAGTTGATGTTATTTGCAAGCACTGACGACTTGTATATGCTTTAGTTAAGCAAGCTACCACAGCAATGGTTGCTTTCATCAGATTGAAAGAAAATAAAAAAAGGAAGCATTAGTTTCTATTGTTCTGCTAAGTGCTCTGCTGATTTTACCCCTTTCCTGCTTCTGAATGAAGGAGTGGAATGCTGAGGCAGATCGCCAGGCGAACATTGGTATCACGCTTGCAAGTACACAACATCCATCATCCCTCAATTCCAGTTCTCTTTTCTTGCTTTCATAAAAATCACTGGCTACACTACATTGCAGGTGGCGCCGTGTCTGAGGAGCGTGGTGACATCTGATACATCAGTTACCAACTTATGTAGTTAACTATAATTAGCTGGACCTTTGCCTTTCCACCTTTGTCGAGCTGCTAGCCTGCTCAACAGCAGGAGCTGAGGTGATGACTTGCCGTCTAGTAGGCACTATATCCAATTACTTTTGCACTAGTTGGACCCATTTCACAGTCGAGCTGCTACGGAAGTCTGATTTTCTATATCCAGTTGAAGGTGATGCATGTTTAGGGATGGGTTAGACCTTGATACTGAGTGCTGGGGTACTGGGCCCACTTTGACGAACCCAGTAACTACTGGTGTAAGCTTCGGTCCATGGACCCTCTCGTGGGGCTCGTTTTGGTGCATCATGTAAGGTAACACTATGGGGCCTCAATTTGATGCTAGCGTAACTGTGCATTGGAAGCTTTGCCCTCAATTTGAGGTTGCTCGATAAGTTGAGGCCGTGTTTAGTTTCAAAAAGTTTTCCCAAAAAATGCTACAGTAGCTATCACATCGAATTTTGCGATACGTGCATGGAGCATTAAATGTAGACGAAAAAAAAACTAATTGCACAGCTTGGTTAGAAATCGCGAGACGAATGTTTTGAGCCTAATTAGTCCATGATTGAATACTAATTGTCAAATAAAAATGAAAGTGCTACAATAGCCAAATCTCCAAATTTCGTCCAACTAAACAAGGCCTGATATGGGAATGGAGAATTTTCATTAGTCAGCTTTAGATTTTAGATTTTGGATTTGAAGCACTCTTTGCTCCAGCATCCTTGACAGTTGACACTCAGCATCCTTGACACTTGGTGTACAAGTACATTGATTACTTGTTTGTTTCGAAACAGAGTGCACAGGTGACGGGTGCTGCAAATATGCCACATCGTTTGGTAGGGGAGGGTTCCGAGTTCCGACGCTGGGTGATGGTGTTTGTGCCAACTGTTGAGCCCTGAACGAGGCGTGCGATGTGCTTATAATAAATTACTTATTGAAAGACCAACAGGGCTAACATTTATGTTGATCAATTAGGGATGTTTGGTTTAAGAAATCATCATATCCTGCATCCCGAATGAGATCACTTACGACGTTTGGTTCATGAATCAGAGTTAGGATAGGGAATGAGGGGTGGAATAGATTTGAAACCGTGTTTAGAGAGAAGATGGGTGGAGAAAGGTACTCGTATATACTAAGCGCCTGCTGCTAGCTGTAAGGACAGAAAAGATGGAAGATGGGTGGGGAAAGGTGAAGAGACTTCCTTAGGTAGCTCCAACGTGTATACTGAGCGCCTGCTGCTAGCTGTAAGGGCAGAAAAGATGGGTGGGGAAAGGTGAAGAGACTACTTTAGGGTAGCTCTAACACGTATACTAAAAGCAAGACTAAGAGGGTGTTTGGTTTCTGGAACTAAAGTTTAGTTTATGTCACATCGAATGTTCGGATGCTAATTAGGAGGACTAAATATGAGCTAATTAAAAAACTAATTACACAGGAGTTGACTAATTTACGAGATAAATCTATTAAGCCTAATTAAGCCATCATTAGCACATATTTACGGTAGCACAACATTATCAAATCATGAACTAAATAGGCTTAAAAAATTCGTCTCGCAAATTAGTCGCAATCTGTGTAATTAGTTATTTTTTAATCTATATTTAATACTCCATGCATGTGTCCAAACATTCGATGGGACAGGGACTAAAATCTGGACTAAGGAACCAAACACCCCCTAATAATATAGCCTGATGTTAGCTGCAAGAATCTTTACAGTTTATCTCTTTGTCTACTCATATAGCAAGGCTAATAATATAGCCTGCTGCTAGCTGTAAAGATCTTTATAGTCTATCTTTTAGTTTACTCATATAATAGTTAATTCTTCACTATTAATACGTGGTATCTGTCACTCTCATATAGTATAGAGAGTAAGGCCATGTTTAGATTACAACCCGATAAATAGTACCACTTTCGTCTTATTTGGCAAATATTGTCCAATCGTGGATCAACTAGGCTCAAAAGATTCATCTCGTGATTTTCAACTAAACTGTGTAATTAGTTATTTTTTTTACCTACATTTAATACTCCATGCAAGCAGCTAAAAATTGATGTGATGAAGAGAGAGTGAAAAAACTTTGAATTTGAATGGTATCTAAACAAGGCCTAAGTTAATATATTCCTCCGCGTTGCCAAGTTGTGGCCTTATTATATTTCATCCTTTTGCCTCGTCAGAAATTGCGAAGAAGTGCCTTCCGCTGTAAAGTCTACACGACACCGCGTTATCAAGAGGCAACATACTAGCATACTGTTAACAAGACCTAGATCCATCCTTCCTTCTTCCAGCCCACTCTCTCCTCCTCGAAAAGCACTTCATGGCTAATCCATGGGGATTTACATGGGTGCAAGCAGGCATCGCATGGTGCTTAGCTGTGTTAACTTGGTTCCTGGTTCCTAGTAGCATCAAGTTCCTGAGCGGATTGTTTTTCGACCTTAGCTTTGACGCACCAAGAAAGCTCCGGGAGCTGGAGTCTTCCACCGTTCCAATACTGAAGGATATGCTGACAGATGTAGAGAAGCAGAGGATGATGAGATCTATAGGAGAGGGATCTCAAGCTGATTTGAAGATGCTCTATAAACTTACAACTGATCTCAGTTCTGCCTTGGAGGAAGCAGAAGACATCCTGGACCTCATCGATTATCACCGCATCGCGGAAAGAGTCAACAGAGGCAGAGGCACCAGGTTTGGACGATGCGAAGTCCTCAGCCGAGCTCTGCTTCTGCGGTGCTTGCGGTTCGTGGGTGACACTCTCCGCAAATCAAGTGGTTCCGTGCTACCAGTTTCCAACGCACCCTCCATTCCCACGCTACAAAGCCACAGTGGCTGGTCCAGGCTTGTCTTCAACTTCAGCAACTGTTACCAATCCATACTCAACTGGTCAGCCAATGCAATTGCCATTGCTCGTTTTTGCCTGGGCTGGTCATCTGAAGTTGTTGGCATAAAAAGTAACCAGGTAATGTCTGATCCTCTGCGAACACCCTATAGACCTAGATAGGAACAGGAAAGATAATGAGGATTAACGAAGATGAGGTGATGACAGAACTCTATCAAAGTTAAGTGGATCGAAGCCTTTATTTTAAAGAATCTGGAAAAGGGCAATCAAGATGTTCTCTATTCCTCATAATAATGTGATAATTTGTGGTTATGTTCTTCAATTAATGTGGGATTAGTACAGTTAATCATTGTAGCACTACTGATTATCATTTTTCATTTGATACAACCTATCTGATGAACACTTATTGGGGTAGTCATTTGTAAAAAGTTGATTGCACATGTTCTATGATGGCACGTTGGTTGAAATGAGTACTACATGCGTGTACTAGTCAAATATGTGGATAGGACAATCATTTGAGACTGGCTTGTCCCTTGCAGATGAATGACATTGCAGTAGAGTATTTCTTATCTACTATTGACAGAAAGAGCTTGAGGAAAAGAATCGAGAAGATAGAAGATATTGTCCATGCCTTGAAGACATCACATCTGTTGAGTCAACAAAGCAGCAGCAGTGAAATTCCAGTCGTGGATACTATCAAGGGAAGCAGCAGCAGGCAGAAGGAGATTCATAACTTGTACATGAACATTGAACGGGTGATATTTGGTCGACACAAGGAGCGTGACCTTATATGTAGAATGCTTCGCGAGGGATCAGACGCTTATGGACCAAGCTGCAGTACAAGAAAACCTTATTCTGTGATTGGCATATATGGCATTTCAGGGTCCGGGAAGAGTACCCTGGCACGATATGTTTGTGGCTTTGAGAAGGGCGCCGGACATTTCAATCCTATCATTTTCATTCATGTGGGGAAGATATTCAGCCTGGGTGATATATTTCGTGATATGCTGGAGCAGATCACCCATAGCCGGCCATCTAATGACAGTCTTAGAAGTCTAAAAGAAGAGTTGGGGAAAGCATTGAAACACAAATGCTTTCTGTTGGTACTGGATGATCTTTGGGTCAATTATGAGAATCAGCAGGACAAAAAAATTCTCCTTGATACGCTCAGTGTTGCACTGAGTGGAAGCAGAATCCTGGTTACTTCTCAAACAAAAGATGCAGCTGCAGTTCTAGATGCTCAGGTGCAAATTCTAATACCTGATTTAGATGAGGAGCAGTACTTCTCAATGTTCATGCATCATGCACTACAAGGTGCAGATGATGGACGTTTTCGAAGTCTTGGGAGGAAGATTGCAAAGAAGCTACACCGCTCGCCTATTGCAGCAGTAACAGTAGGAAAGCAACTTAGTATGAGTAAAAATATCAGTTTCTGGGAGAGGACAGCGCAACTTGACGTGCTGAATATGACCATGGGAGCTCTGTGGTGGGGCTATCAGCAACTTAGTTTTGACATCAGGCGATGCTTTGCATTCTGCAGCACTTTTCCCAGAGGATACGAGTTAAAACGAGATGAGTTAATTCGCATCTGGATAGCACAAGGGTTTGTAACCAGGAGTAATGCAACAGAGGAACTGGAATCTGTAGGACAGCGCTACTTTGACGAATTATTGTCAATCTCGTTTCTGCAAGCACAAAGAATTGATGTACTTGATACAGAGATCGTCACAATTCATGATCTGGTGCACGAGTTGGCAGACAGGGTTGGTGGAAGTGACTTCTATAGAATTGTTTGGAATGACTCGCCGCAAGACATTCCACCAGAGGTCCGCCATCTTTTTGTTGGGACCAACAATAGAGCAGATATCACAGAAAAAATTCTGGACTTGGTAAATTTACGGACCCTGATCATTGTGGACGAGTCCTACGACCAAGATCCGAAGAATTTCTCTGCACCAGATGTGAAGCACAAGGAAAGGCTTCAGGACCCCTTGATCAACGAAGAAGTTTTTGAGAGCATGTTCAAGAGGCTGAGTAAACTGCGGGTGCTGATCGTTATGACAAGACATTACCATAAACAAATGTTCTCGGTCCCAGCATCTATTGATCAGATGAAGCATCTACATTATATTACCTTTAACCTGTTCAGTTCCCGTGGCATTGTTGAGCTGGTTTTCCCAAGCACATCTAGCAAGCTATACCATATGCAGACCATAAATGTCGTTCCTTTCTGCAAGGTATCCTGTCCAAGAGATATGGCTACTCTCATCTATTTGCGGCACATCACTGTGTCGCTATCTTTCCCAAGCCCTGGCAGGATGACGTCACTCCCACAGTTGAATCAGTCCAAGAAGAGCATGTTCCAGATTGAGCATTTCGCAAGGAAGGATGAAGCCACTGTTCCCCAGACCAGAGACAGCTCGTTTCAGTCGGTAAGTCTGTTGGCCGCCTTTCCTTTTCTAATCCTAATCCATAACCAATTCTAATAAAGCCCTTACTGACGCTTCTTAACGTTTTTGAATTCAGCTGGAGCATCATCTAGTTGTGCAGCCATGGTTTCTGGTAGTTACTGTTAGCATACTCGGATTGGTGTTCTTGGCTCACACCTTTGGTGCAATAAATCTGGATCTGGTGTTGAATACTAGTTTGGGCATGAGAAGGGGGGGTGGCAACAGAATGTCTAACAATTTTGATCCGTCTCATGGTAGGATGTTACTTGCTATTAACCAGGATACAGAAGACAAATCTAGTGTTGGCGTTGATACGAGAATGACTGAAGGGGATGCTGATGGCCCTTGGAAGGATCAGAAAGCATTGGCACCTTGGATCTCAAATCAAAAGAGTGACCAATCAGGCAAAGGTTCTGAGGAGACTACAAACAAGCTAAACGGAACAGAGGGACCTTATCTGTCAGCACGCAAGACAAGCAAAACTTCCGTGATTTTGTGGGTTGCCATACCTTCAGCTATCTTGTTCTGCTGTACTGTAGTTCTGCTTTGGTACAAGTGTGGGAACCGTTTGCAACAAAATGAGCCCCTAGTTGAACTTGAACTCTGGCAAGTATCGGGACCTATGAAATACCAGTACAACGAGCTGGCGGCTGCCACAAGAAATTTCAACGACGAGAACAAGCTTGGGGAAGGAGGTTTTGGGCCGGTGTACCGGGGCATCTTGAGGAACCACCCTGTGGCCATCAAGAAGCTATCTGTACAACCATCGTCCTGGCAAGGGCAGAGGGAGTTTTTGTCAGAAGTGAATGTCATGACCCAGCTGAGGCATAAAAACATTGTCCAGCTCCTCGGCTGGTGCAGCAGTAATAGAGAGCGCCTGCTCGTTTACGAACTGGTGGCTCAAGGCAGCCTTGAGAAGCATCTTTACAGTGTCGGTACAATTTTATCTTGGCAACGGAGGTACCCAAATTTGCATAAGCAGTCTATCTAACATCATCTCAGTAGTTTCATTAAACAGTACGCGAGAATAATGTACACCATCCTTTTTTTAATTTGCCTGATAAGTTCATCACCAACCTTTTTTGCCCTGCTAGGTACAAGATTATACTGGATTTGAGCTCTGCTTTGTTCTACCTCCATCAGTGCTGCGACAAATGCATCGTACACGGAGACATCAAGCCTGAAAATATCATGCTCGATGCCTCATACAGCGCCAAGCTTGGTGACTTCGGGACGGCAAGGCTCCTCGATCGTGAAGCCGATCCACGAACAACAGAACTTATTGCAGGGACACGTGGATACATTGACCCAATGTTCATCAACAACCGCGTGCGTTGCCCGGAGGCAGATGTGTACAGCTTCGGTGCTACCCTCCTCGAGATCGCTTGTGGCAAGCGGGCATCGAGGCGGCAGTCAGATGGAGCCTCCGCTCTTGTATCCTGGGTACGTGGTTTGTATGATCAGAGCATGATTCTTGATGCAGCAGATGAAAAGCTGAACGCCGAGTTCGACCAGAAGGAAATGGAGCATGTGCTTGTTACGGGTCTCTGGTGCGCACTACCAGAACCGAGCCAGCGACCGTCCATTGCGGAAGCTATGGATGTTCTGCGTTTTCCAAATGCAAGGTTGCCGGTGCTGCCACAAAGGCGTGATCCACAGCTCAATCGGATCATGGAGGATCTGGTCAGTGATAGTTCTTCCGTGGATGCAGTAAACGCAACTACCTATCTTACTTCTAGGGCGGATACAGCTTATCTGCTTGGTGAGGAATGAGGAACTGGCTCTGTTTTGATGGGTTCATCAGTTGTTCATAAAATCCAGTGTGCTGTATCTTTTCAAAGCGCTATATTACCCAGGACACGCTCCGTTAATATTGGAGTAAATTGTTACTAATATTCATGTTTTGGTATGATTTTCAGAGTAGTACTCGTATGGACTCAGTTGAATATGATGTGAAACTGTGCTTTGGTGTAAGCTTCGGTCCCTGGACCCTCTCGTGGGGTTCGTTTTGGTGTATCATGTAAGCTAACACAATGGGGCCTCAGTTTGATGTGAAACTGTGCTTTGGAAGCTTGCCCTCATTTTGGGGTTGCCCGGGCCTTGTTTAGATTGCAAGTTTTTTCACTCTCTCTCCATTACATCAAATCTTTGGACACATGCATGGAGTATTAAATGTAGATAAAAAAATAACTAATTATATAGTTTGATTGTAAATTACGAGACGAATCTTTTGAGCCTAGTTAGGCTATGATTGGACAATAATTGTCAAATATAAACGAACGTGCTACAGTGCCGAATACTGATTCCTAACTCCAATCTAAACAAGACCTCGATGAGTTTGATCTGGGAATGTAGAATTTTCATTAGTCAGCTAGCCTTTAGATGGCTATTTAGATTTTGGATTTGAAGCACTCCTTGCTCCAGCATCCTTGAAACTTGATGCACTCCTTGCGGCTTTAAGCTTGAGAAAATGGTCACATCAATGTGCCAATCTTCCATGAATGTTGTGTTGGGCGATGGCGTGACGACAAAGTTCTGGGTGGATCCATGGCTGCCTCAGGGATCGATCTAGTCTCTACAGGGCCATCGGACGACGTCGCAGACAACCATCGGTCAAGGAGGCCCTTCACCAGCGGACATCACGGGGGCCATAACCACCCAAGTACTCTGCGACTATGTCAGCCTATGGGAGATCCTAGAGCATATCCAATCGCAGCCAACGGCTTTAGACCGCCATCTGGAAGTGGACGGCCAACGGTGAATACTCGGCATCGTCGGCATATCACTCTTCTTCATTGGCAGAACCTCGATGCAAGGAGCAAAGGAACTTTGGAAGGCTGCCGCACCGCCCAAGGTGAAGTTTTTCTTATGGATAGCGGGCCTGTTCGGCAGGACTAAAAAATAAGCCAAAATCCTGTTCTGGCTGATTGTTGTGAGAGAAAATACTGTTCTGTCGGTTACGTGAACAGTGCTTATGTGAGTTGGCCAGCCAGCCAGGCTCAGCCCAGCCAGCCAGCCGAACGAAGCCAGCGTTGCATGGTAGGCTCTGGACGGCGGTCGTCGGCAACGGCATGGACTGCAAGACTCAGATTCTTGCGCTTTATGCTCTCAAGGGTGCGAAAACACTGATCACCTGCTCGCGTCTTGTGTTTTCACGCGCGAAGTATGGTGCCGAGTCTTGCGCCACACACATCTCTACTGGACGGCTCCGACGGCGGATAACGAGCTCCTTCCATGGTGGTTTAGAGCAAGGACCCTGGTGCCGCAGACTGATGCTAGAGGTTTCGATTCCTTGCTGCTCCTCGTCTCCTGGGAAGTCGATCTGGAAAGTCGATCTGGAAAGAGTGAAACAGGCGCATCTTCAACAGAGTCAGCATTACTCCCACAAACCTGGTGGACGTCGTGATCCAAGAGGGCTATGCGTGGATCCAAGCTGGCTTCGCGGCACTATTGCCCTTCATCGTTCGGGCGCCGGAATGACGTGATCAGGATGCTTCAGAAGGTTGCAAATTTGAGAGAAATGCAGGGTGTGTTTGGTTTCCTGGTCAACTTCTAGCCTGGCTAGAATCCTGGCCTGGGCAGTCTTAGCCTGCTCCCACCAAGTCAATTCCTGGTTGTTTGGTTGTCGGTGTTGTCTAAGTCTGGCTAGCCCCAGGGTGTGTTTGGTCGTCTGGTTTGTTCTGATATAGTCACATTTTCTCTGAATTGGTAAGGCTAGCCCTATGAGGCATTTTGACGAAGAACATGGCGTGCTCCAGGTACGCATCGAACGGTGCAAGTTAATTGGTCGTACCCAACGAATCAGAGAAATCGAGCTGAATGAGACCACAAGAGTTTCACAAATCCAATCTACCGAGCAAGAAAGCACGAGCTATCTTTTCAGTAATCAGAAGATAGACACAAGGGAATGGAATGGCGTGGTAACAGGCTTCTCCAGAGACCTGAACTGCCCTCTGAACTTTTTTTTTCAGGCCTCCGCAAACCTTCTTTATCAAACACAACACACGCCACTGGTATGCAATGTGCATTTGCCATGGCGGCCAGGAAAGAAAGCACTTGGTCGAAGACAAGGATCGTTTCAACCTTGCACTTGCACACAGATTTTTTTTTTCTTTTTTGGAAGTAAAAGGAGTATTAATTGATCAATCTAAAACGCGAAGCATTTTACAGTCTCAATCAACAATGCGTCTCGAGGTAGCAACACTTTGAGTCAATTACCAACATTGCGGCATTTCCACAAACACATAGCGTGCGCTGCCATGGATCGTGAGGCAGCAACAACAGAGGAAGACACGACCTCATTCATGATCTACCGTAGAACAAAAACGCGGAGAAGGGAGCCCGCTACTGGTCCTCGGCGGCGGCAGCGGGCGCAGGGTGAACGGCGAAGATGCGGCTGAGGTGGGACGCGAGGGCGCCGGACGAGTCGGCGTCGTTCGCCTCCCTGCGGAGCGCGTTCTGGAGGTCCCGCGCGCGGAGGTGAGGAGAACGGGACCGGAGCTAAGCCAAGCCTGGCTCCCAAAAATCGACCGGAGCCTGGCTAGAGGAGTGTGGGTGGTTTCCCGCAGCCTGGCTCAGGCAATGAAACAACACGAAGGTGGATTACTTGAGCCTGGTTGGGAGTTGGCCACCCAACCAAACAGGCCCGTAGCGTCTGCCACGAGCGTCGGCACGCTGCAGTGCACATGTGTGTTTTGTTTCGTTTCTTTGTCACTGCATCCGTCGTTGGCCCATCGCTGGCGGGTTTGCAGGCTACGTTGCACGGATACGGATACGAGTATCAGATACGATACGTATCGGATACGTGGATACGCATTTTGCTAAAAACTAGTGACACGCGGATACGGCTAGTATATTTATAAAACCAGTAATTTCATATATTAATAACTCAACAATCATCACGTGGGTTCATCTACTCGTATTAACGAAATATTAGACAAGAAAAAAATCAGAGAACATATATATAGTAAATAAAACTATTGTACTGTACTACTGTGTCTTGCCTGACAACCTGAGCGTCGAGCGTCTTGCCACACAGCCTGAGGGTTTGTTTGGAACGCAAGAATTTCACAGGAATCACACAGGAATTTCACAGGAATCAGTTCAATTTCACAGGAAAAACGCAGAAATAGAAAAAAAATCCCGCATTCCAAACTGGCCCTGGGTGGAGTGCCAAGTGCGGCTGCAAGCAATCGAGGCGTCATCAATACGATGGGGAGGAACCGAGGAAGTGCTGGCTGCTACGTTCACGCACGATGTTGGGCCTTCACAGGCCGTATCTAATTTGGTCCATACGTGTCCGATACACGTATCTGAGTGAATACGTATCCAATATTTCCAGTACGGCCTGGATACGTATCCGAGCCGTATCCAAGACGTATCCGTATCCAATACGTGTTGGATACGGGATACGGACCCCTACTGAAGTATCCGTGCATCGTAGTTTGCAGGTGACGTTGTAGTTTTAAAACTTTTCCACTCCTCTTAGACTTTATTTGGATGCGTATGTATTCATTTCAATCCATATGTGTTGAAGTGGATTGAAGTTGAATTAAACTAAGTTTTATTCTAATCTCCACTCCAACACATGTGGATTGGAGTGAATACACGTACATAAAAAAAAGGTCTTAATGAAAAACACGCTTAAGCGCGTTCTTGAAAAAAAAGTGTTTTATAAACTTATTATAAAGCTAACATTGACGTTGATCAATTAGGGATGTTTGGTTTAAGAAATCATCATATCCTACATCCTGGATGTAGGGCTATGTAATAACAACTTGATCAAGCCCTAGTGAGGAAAGATCAATCAAGCCGAATTTAAGGGCACGTGGCCCCGTTCGCGTGCCCTTAAATTTGGCTTGATCCGCTTCTTTTTTCATCCGCAACAGTGTTTTTCTCTCACAAATTTCTCCAGCATTCCTCCGAACCATCCAAATTCCTCTAGAATTCCTTCAAACGAACAGGCCCTAATGGGCAATGGCCATGCAGTTTCGATTTTTTATTGAAAGTTAGTTTCGAAGAATTTGTTTCCCTCTTCAACAGATCATCAACCTTCAGGCAGGCCGGCATTGCAAATTGCATCAGATGGCATTGGGCTGCAAAATCAGCTTACAAGGCTTCAAATGCTTCATCAATTTCATAACGCTGAGTCTAATTTGGAAGGCAAGGGCAACTTGGCAAGGGCAGGCACAGTTCTAGGATTCGTTCAATTCCTTCAAGCGAGTTAAATTTGGAAGGCAAAAGCTGAAAAAAAAAACGAACTCTTTGCATGGACTGCCATGTGCCCATGTGGAACGAGATCCTCAGGACAAATAATTTGGCAATACGCTGATGGGCTCATCTAACAGCCCGTGTTCTTCGTAATGGGCCCCTTGAAACCGGGTTTACATTCATGGCTGCAATGGGAACAGACTAATTTGCCACTTTGCACCAAAGCCGTTCGAAATCGATTCGATCGAGAAATGATGGGAGGCGGCGGCAAAGTTTGGTACGCTCCTCCTTTGATTGGTATCACAATTTACATCACGTGTAATATCTGAAAGAAAAGAAATCACTGCATCTTGCCATCTTCCAAGTTCCAACGTAGACTACAGCCGTGAGAGGCGCTTGTGGGCCGTGGCCTTGCATTTCTGGCTAGCTTTGTGTTCCAGTGTTTGCTTGCTTGTGCCATGGAGATGGAACTTGAACTTACGAACACAATACATGGAGGAGATCCATCAGATCCCAAGGTACAGATTGCAGTGCCATCAAAACAGGACACTGAGAAAATGTCCAAGGTTTCTACAAGAGAAACTAACACCTGATGACAAGTGAGTCATTCTGTGGCCTGTCTAGCTAGAGAGTGTAACATTGGAGAATCTGTCAATCTTGTGAGTCATGTGTCGGATATTCATGTTGAGGCGTTGGAGCTCAGTGGTAAGGTGCTTGATGGTCCAATACTCCAATGTGGTAGCTTGGACAGATCATCTGAATTGAGCAATCAGAAATCTCACCATAATCGCACTGTCTGGCTGACCTCTTGGAGAGTTGGAGGTGCAGTAGATATGCCACTTTTGCAGCAAGAGAGCAGCTTCAGCCATGAGGAGAGAGGAGGCAGCATCCACATCTGTGCCTTTTATATAAAAAAAATCTTGTGCCGTTAAGCTACTCCCTCAGTCCCAGAAAGAATGCAAATCTCGCTATTGGAGAATAATTCAACTCAGTTTTCCATTAATCTCAAGAGGTGTTTATATAGAAATACATGGGGATGTGAAAGGATAGAGGGAATATGAAAACAAAGAGTCTAACTAATCAAACACTTATATTCTAACACCCCCCGCAGTTGGAACGTCGACACTAGCATGGAGTGGAGGCATTCAAATTGGAGCGAAACTGTGTAAAAATGGATATAGGAAGACTCTTGGTGAACACATCCGCATACTGGGAGGTGGATGGCACATGAAGAACGCGTATCTCTCCGGTAGCAACCTTGTCCTGGACAAAATGTAAATCAATCTCAATATGCTTGGTGCGCTGATGTTGCACCGGATTGGTTGAGAGATAAATAGCGCTAACATTATCACAAAAAAACACTGAGGAACACCGAGGACAAAAATAGAGCCCCTGAAGTAATTGCCGAAGCCATGAGATTTCAGCTACAACATTAACAACGGCTCGATATTCAGCTTCAGCACTTAACGAGAAACATGTACAGTACTCCACGGCTCGGCTTGGGTGCCCATGTGGCTTTTATCATCCGTCAGACACTATTACTCATAAAAAAGGAACGTTAGAAGCTTGACTATTTCAAAGCTTTGGGTTCCATGTTCCAATTGCAATAGATTATTCAATAGTACAAATGACGATCGATCGATCGCTCTGTTTCGTTGGCAAAGGTAGCAAGTCAACCGGAAAGTTGCTACTCACCACAATTTTGACTATAATAACTTCTCCCGAGGAATTAATGAAGCCCAATTATCAAGGAAGTTAGACAATAGGTGGTGGTGGAACAAGGTTAAAATCGACCCAGACCATATACTCAAGGGATGCTCACAGGCGGTCCGTTTGATCGGATGCCGCCTTCCTAGGCCTACACGGCCTATCAAGCCTGCCTCCTCTTCTTTACGTCTTCCACATCTCTCTTATAAAAATATCTATCCACTTGCTCGCCCATTGCACGTTTCATGGAGCTGTGTGTCCATCCGTTCGCCTCACTCATCATTTGCCGTCGCAGCCAACTCCCCACACACGCCCACCCTGTGTTGTTCGCTTCTCGCTCCTGCCAGTCGCGCGCGCCCACCTGCGCCTCTCACTCCTTGCTCCCACAGTCCCACCCGCCGCGCGCCCACCCGCGCTGCTCGCTCCTACGCCGTCGGGCGCACCGCCGCCTCTGCTAATGCTCGTGGTGCCGTCATGCACCTCAGGTTGGTCCCTGCCCGAGCCAAGGGCACCCATGAGCGCGTCCCATGCTGGTGGTGCTCGTGCCCCGAGGCCGGAATTAACCAGCCCCGCCCCCCCCTCCCATATGTTGCAAATGTAAGTGTTTCAGATATATGTTGCAGGTATTTCGTATGGATATTGCAAAAGTAGAACGGGATGTTGCATATGTTGCAAGTGTTTCAGAGGCATGTTGCAAGTGTTTCAGAGACATGTTGTAAGCGTTTGTTCAAAATATTTCATCTGTTTCAGACGTATGTTGCAAGCATTTTTTATTTGGATGTTGTACATGTTTCACACCTATGTTGCAAATAGTATGTTCGAAATATTTCAGCTATTTTAGTCTTATGTTACAATAACTGTTTTTATGTTGCGTATGTTTCACACACATGTTGTAATTATACGTTCCAAATGTTTCATCTGCTTCAGTTGTATGTTGCACCAAGTGTTTCATGTTGCAGAGGTAGAGCCTCAGGGGGGCACAGCCTGGGCGCCTGGGGATAGGGCGTGACGATCTGTGGGCCGACAGTCAGGGCGCGCAGCGCACCTAGGATCCTATAGATGGGGCATGCTCGTCCTCATGCCGGCTCTCGGGCCCCGCCCGCCCAGAGATAGAGGAGGGGGGTAGGGGGAAGGAGTGGTGGGCGCGGCATTCCCAGCGAGCGCGTGGGCGTCCGGACTCGCGGTCGCGAAGAGAGAAGAGGGGGCCAAGGGGGAAGGAGCGGTAGGCCGATATGTGCAGATAGGAATACTCCACCACAAATAAAATTAGCCATTCACAGCTACTTGCAAGGTCTACCCTAACCTCATGTTTAGTTTACTACCACTATAATACCGTTGACAGAAGAAAAACATGTGCGGTACTCCACGGCTTTTACTGCACGCTCGGGCACGGGTTCCCCGAAACCCGTGAACCTATCAGCCTTTCGGAGTGGTGGGTGGGTGAAGCGGATCTGTGTGGAGGCGAAGCGGTGGAGCGCTCGTGCTCGTCAGGGGAGGTGGAGGTTTGGAGGCGCTCGTGCTTGTGCCTGTGACCGTCGTGTTCGTCATGGGAGGCAGACGTATGGAGGCACGAGCGGCGGAACGGCGCGGCAGCCGCTCATGCTCATGCTCGTCAGGGGAGGCGGTGGACAATATAAGTAACTTCTTCCGAGGAATTAATGAAGCTCATTTATCAAGGAAGTTGGACAATATGAGGTGGTGGATAAGGTTAAAACCCTACTGCATAATAAGAGGATTAAGAGCAAGGCTAATAATATGGTCTGCTGGTCCACTTGTCTCTCTCATAAAGTTTCTTGGTTCTTGTGTCTAAAACAGCTGTAGACTTACATCATGTTTCTCCTCTTTCCCCTCCACCTCAGCATATAGGCTACTTACAATCCTTTACTATACTTGCTCTAAAAAGGTTTTAAGAAGCGGTCATATTTGGTTTTCAGAGG
Source organism: Miscanthus floridulus (assembly GCF_019320115.1). Taxonomy (NCBI): domain Eukaryota; kingdom Viridiplantae; phylum Streptophyta; class Magnoliopsida; order Poales; family Poaceae; genus Miscanthus; species Miscanthus floridulus. Next base: position 76,954,372 of record NC_089580.1, read on the forward strand.
CGGGATGTCCACTCGCCTCCAGGCTCCAGCACAATATCGTTGTTAATCAAGAACTCCAGAGACAGGTGAAAATGTCCGTCTCTGTAAATCCAGGAAAAAATGGCACCCAACAGCTAAGCCCTGCCATCAAGCCCACCTCTGAGCCCACTCCAAGGCTCCAAGCCTGTTGGCCTTCCTTTCCCGTGCCACTGCCTCCAAAGTAAATCCGTCGCCACCATCATCCTCGACGAATCATGGCCCTTCCGGGGCAGCCATCCACCTCCTTCAATGGAGATCTTCTGCTGCTATCGTCCATCTCTAAGCCCATAGATATGAGATAAGAGAAAGAGAGTGTGAGGCTTGCAGATCTTAGAGGAGAGGACTTGATTAAAATGTATCTATTTGCTTATCGAGTAGATATGAGAAGCGCTTCCCAGCTGATAAGCTATACAAATAGAGTAAAAACAACGGGTAAAATAAGTTGGTCTGATCTAGCTTCTGCTTTTAGTATAAATGAGAGCGGTGAGAATAAGTGTGGCCAGAATAAGCTGCAGAAAAGCATAGCGTTTGGTTGTTGACTTCAGCTTATTTTAGCCATAAATAGCTTATAAGCTATACCAAACAGGCGTAGTTGTCAGAAGGTCCTGAACATGAGGCTGTTTTCAAACGACAATACTGGAAAAGCATGGAATCAAAGTGTAAGCCTTAGATCCATCTTGGCCTAATAGAATAAAGTTGGCCTACTTGAGAATGTTAATTATTTCCTGCACTTTATATGAGCTTTGAAGACAAACAAGCTTTTTCCTCCCTGCAGGTTATGCAGCGTAACTTTGAAGTGCTATTAGGTAATATGATGATGCAACCTTGCCCATGTGTAAAATATAAACAGACTCCATTAAATCTGTTATTAACTACTCCGTTTCTAATCTGATATCTTATTCGATCAGTCAGTTCACCTTATATGGCATCCTGAAGGGTAATAAGCCAGATTTTCATGTGGCTATGCCACCTGCAAAAGCGAAACCATTCTATGCTTCTCTAATCGAGAAAATTCAAAGGTCATACTCGGCTGATTCAGTGAAAGGTAAAAGATATACACAGTTTGCCAACCTGAATTCTTGATTATCAAATCAATGTTCCTTTTCCTTCTGTTAACATGGATCTGCCTATATTGGGATTTGCCTGTCATGAATGATGCATTGGTTGTAACTTTCCCATGCTCCCCGACTCCCCGTGGTCCTGTATTGAACATTCTTCTCCGCTGGATGTGCATTTCATCTTCTCGATAGTCACTCCTGTTATGTTATACCGATAATATACCTATTTCTTTAGTGATGTTTTGCAGATGTTCTGCTCACTTGTTTATTTTGCTGAATATTGCCATGCGTATGTCTATGCTCTCCATACTCATAATACACGATCTTACACTTGTTACTGCAGGTGTTGCTACTATTGCTCTTGCACTACGTTCCATCTACATCTAAACATTTCTGCCATGAGTCACTGTATCGCATGAAAATAAATGTGACGATGTTCCTACTTTGATGGGAAGATGGCGTTTTTGGAGCGATGATGAAGGTGTCTGAGTGAAACATGTTATTTGCCTTCATAGCGTTTGACCTTTTTCAGAAAAAGGGTAAATTGGAAACTATTGCAGGTTTCTTTGGTGAATGATGGCCCCGTGACAATGCAAATCGACTCACCCTCACTGCAATGCGCTGCTCAGTCAAGGTGAGTTTGTTCAAATTGTCAAGTTTATTTTGATCTTTGTTGAATCGTATACTTGCTAGCTAGAATAGCATGCATGGTTATATAGACTTGTTTGATTTATTCGTTTTTATGCACTTGAACAGCAATGGCGATGATGATTTGGTTACAGATGGTGAAGCCAGAGTACCTAAAGAGACGTGTTAAAATTCTAGGTTGCCTGCTGGCCTTGGTGTAATGTAGCCTTTGGTGAATATAAGGTCTCCATCACATCTTTCTCATTCAGAATTTTGACTTTGTTTTTTGGTGCAGTTGGACTGAAAGCCCTCCTGCTGTGCAATTGGTATGAGCTTTGTGTCCATCTGGCACGTTGATCACAAAGGAAATTCCAGAATCGAAGTTGACATAAGTCATGTGATTTACCATTATTAAAAAAAAAACAGTCCTAGCGCTTTGCCGTTGGCTGCCAGTTACAGCACTGCTTCAGTCTGTGCAAACATAGCCTATTGCGCAAATGACAGAGCCATATATTTGTTATCTTATTCATTTTTCTTCTGTGGGATAATACTCTTGTTAACATGAGAGCTATACATGATGAGCTTGTCGCTGCTCAACAATGTAATTCCTAGGGTCTTATTACGTAGTAGCAATCATCAGTACATATCTGGATGAAGTTCAGATGAAGAAGTGGAAGGCATTCCTGATGTTGGGCCTACGAAGTACGCAGAGAATTTTTTTTTGCCCCTGCCAAGCCCAGTACGCGGCCGAGGCCGTGGGGGAGCAAGAGCAATACGCGCATCTATGGACCTGACTCTGAGTGGGTGAATGAGCCGTGTGCGTGGCTGTCGCTTGCTAGCAGCACAGTTGTAATCCTTAAGAGGAGTGCGTGACTTGTTATGCCAACAACCTAAGCCTTTCTCTGTTCTTGGATCCCATTCCCATGCTGTTCTTCTAGCCGTTTCCCCATTCTCTACCCGCTACGACGACCTGCTGTGTTAACACACCTTCTCTGCAAACTTCCCTGCAAACTTCCAGAACAATGCCACGCATGGACGCCGCCAACAAGCACGATGCTGGCGGCAGCGGTGTGCTACGGCCGTCCCAGATATGCCACCTCGTCATTATATCTACCGCCTTCTGGGCCTTGGTGTTCTGTTTGCACTCCGGCATGCAAGGGGGCGGCGGCATGGTATCTAAGTTGTTCAAGGCATCAGCGCTGTCCCATCCCAAGCTGTCCAGCAGCATCCCCGTCAGCCGCCGTCGCCCTCCATCGGAGCAACCGCCGGCGTCGGTGGCGCCGGAGAACCGGTCAGTGGTAGCACCGGCGGCGGATCATTGTGCGGGACGGTACATTTACATGTACGACCTGCCACCGCGCTTCAACGAGGACCTCGTCCGTGGCTGCCGCAAGCTTTCGCCGTGGACGGACATGTGCTCGTACCTGGCCAACTGCGGCATGGGCCAGCCCCTGGGCGACGAGGGAGGCGTCTTCTCCGCCCGCGGCTGGTTCGCCACCGACCAGTTCATGCTCGACGTCATCTCCCACTGCCGGATGAAGCGCTACGAGTGCCTCACCGGCGACTCCTCCCTCGCCACCGCAGTGTACGTGCCGTTCTACGCCGCCCTGGACGCCGGGAGGTACTTCTTCAACAGCACGTCGACGCGGGACGCGCTCGCTCTGGACCTCGTCGACTGGCTGGTGCAGCGTCCGGAGTGGCGCGCCATGGGCGGCCGCGACCACTTCATGGTGGCCGGGAGGACCTCGTGGGAACTCGAGCGGAAGGCTGATGTCGACGAGGAATGGGGCAACAAGCTGCTCAGCCTCCCCGCCATCCGAAACATGACGGCGCTCATCCTGGAGACGAGTCCCTGGAACCGTAGCGGTTTTGGGAACGAGATGATGCAGAGCTGGAGCAGCCTCGCGATACCATACCCGACGTACTTCCACCCGGAGACGGCCGCCGACGTGGTTGCCTGGCAAGACAAGATGCGCAAGGCGGAGCGCAAATGGCTCTTCTCGTTCGCCGGCGCGCCGCGGCCTGGGAGCAAGAAGACCATCCGCGCGGAGATCATCCAGCAGTGCGGCGCGTCAAGCCGCTGCAACCTCTTCGACTGCGGCAGCGGGGCCAGCTGCTACTGGCCGGGCGGCGCCACGCGCGTCTTCGAGGGCTCCGACTTCTGTCTGGAGCCGCGCGGGGACACCCTGACGCGGCGGTCGACGTTCGACGCCATCCTGGCCGGCTGCATCCCGGTGTTCTTCCACCCCGGCTCGGCGTACACGCAGTACACGCTGCACTTCCCGAGCGACCCCAACAAGTACTCGGTGCTCATCATGCACACCGACGTGACCCGCCGGAACGTCAGCATCGAGGAGACGCTGAGCAAGATCTCGCCGGCGGCGGTGAAGGACATGCGCGAGGAGGTGATCCGGCTCATTCCGAGGGTGGTGTACGCGGACCCGAGAGCAACGCGCGTGGATTTCAAGGACGCGTTCGATATAGCGTTGGAGGCTGTCATTGATCGGGTGGCTAAGCGGCGCCGGAGCGCGGCCGCTGGCCGGGAGCACTGAGACGCATCGTCGGCGTCGTCAACTCGTCAAGTGCCTTGTGTGTCATTTGTTCATGCATGTAGTTTTCTGCTGTTTGGTTCATATGTTAATAAGGTTGCGAGTAGGCAAAAATATACGCGATTTAGATCCATAATACACGACTGTTCACTACGCTATCCACACCCTGGAGCGCAATTCATTAGAATGTAACCATGGTTTATCAGTCATGACCCAACAGCAGCTGTAAACCGAATACTATGTGTCTATGTGCCAACTTTTTTGCTGATAATCAAATGTGCGCCATCAGTACTGTGCGTTCCTCCGGCTGTGTCGGTATACGAAAATACGAAAGATTAGGATTGTCTAATGTTCATGATCTAGGTGACGTGTCCATAGCTAGATCTATCCCAGCAGATTTCACTAATATATAGAATGCTGGTGGATGTCAACCGTGGTACGCGATCCAAAGCTCGATCTACCGCCAACAGATTTTATTAGAACACTTGAAGGTGGGCAGCGCGTAGGTGGCGTCCAAGTAGGTGCTAGGTCCTTTTTTTAATTTCAGTACACACTCTCTGAAATACTCATCACCGACACACACAACCTCCTCGTACAAGCACTCCCTCCCAAAATAAGTACTTTCAAACTATAAGACGTTTGGACTTTTTAGATATAATTGTTTTTAGTGGACATTCACACGTAGTATATATCTAAGTATATAGTTAATAAAAGCTACGCATCTAGAAAAATCAAAATATCTTATAATTTAGAATGGAGAAGTACACTTCTATCATTCGCTAACGGGATATAGGTGAAAGGATTAGGCAAGGCCTAGATGGAGATGAATAGGCCTGTAAAAACTTTAAAACTTGTCAATGCAACAAACTAGCAGTATGTGGAGGTTCTGTGGATTCATGTGGATGCGGAAGTTTCGAGCAAATCTACGGAAGTTCCGCGCATCCTAGCTTGGAACTGATATAATTGAATAGAATTGAAACTTACATTGAGTTAAATACCAAGCCTTCCATTAGTATGATCTTCCTTTTGCACCACAGACCTACAACTACAACTTACTATACAAGTACATTAGGTGTAAACCTTAGAATTGAATTCAAACAAGAGTGAGAGTACCACAACAATAACAACAACAACAACCAAAGGGGCAAGACACAAGATTTAACCCAGGGTTCATTGGAGCCATGAAAGGCTTGTCTATGTTCTCGATGTTGAGAAAGCCACAAAGACTTTGCATTGGGTATCTTCTAACCCTATCCTCTTCTCAAGCGAGTCACAAAGCTCAAACTTGAGGGTTCCACGAGCTTCTTGAAGATGTTACGGAGCCAATCTCCAAGAGTAAAAAAAAATACAAATCTACAGCTATGAGATGAACCAAGTGCTCAAAAGCTAGATCTCTTGCTCACAAGCTCTCTAATCCCAATCTCTCAAAGGGTTTCACAAAGAATCAAGAGGGGAGGTTGGGGGAGCCTACAATATATGGTGAAAGAGAGACTTGTTTTCGTGTTGGTGGAAAGTGAATGCAGAAATGGCCATAGGGGAAGAAGGGGATAGGGTATTTATGTCCCTCTCCTTTTTCAAACTATTAACAATTTAAGTGCGGAAGTTCCACACTCAAACACAAAATTTCCGTGCTCAACCGCGGAACTTCTGTGGAGGCCAGAACAAAATATACAAAACTTCAGTGTATGTAATAACAGTGTGAACCATGTTGTAGATTTTGACGAGTCAAATATTTGGCATTCATGACTTTTGCCATGTGAATTTGGTTGTTTGATGTGGCTATTAAATATGAATTTAATGCCACAATTTACTTTGGTCAATGGTTAAGCGTGCAATCTAAGCAACACCGCAAGCCTTACAGGACTGTGGAGATGAGGGACTTAGCACCACCAAGCCGCCACACACTGGAGCAGCTTCCGTGGCCTGTCCTTCGTAAGTTCAGGTTACAGGAGAACCCAATTCCGGCGGACAGATACAATCTCCAGTTCGTTTTGCTTCCAGCCATTTTCACGAATTTCCCTTCAAAATCTGCTAATGATGTTTGATTTCTCCCCGCACCCCAAAGCATCTCTAACACCAGATCACCACTGCCTGAGGACATTGAAATAGCAGATGATTAATGGTCTCCACTTTTTCACATAATTTGTAGTTCTTAGAATTTCAGGGCACTGATCTGTGATGGCTAAGGCTGGATAACGAGCCGGCTCGGCTCATTTGGGCTCGGCTCGTTCTTGCTCGTTAAGATAACGAGCTAGCTCGGCTCGGCTCGTTATCCTAATGAGCCAGAAAGCCAGCTCGGCTCGGCTCGTTAAAAGCTCGAGCTGGCTCGTTAAGCTTGCGAGCCAGGTATAAAAAATACACAAAATATAATATTTGCATTTATCTAAAGTTTGAGAATAATAATAATACAAAAGAAATGCATCTAGACCCGTTACCAGTCAATTTATATGGTATAGACCAGTTATCAGTCAATTGTAAAGTGTAAGACATGAAGTAATACAAAAACTAATACAAGTTTTGATACTTTTTTTCCTGAAAGCTTGGCTCGTTTAGATTGCGAGCGGCTCGCGAGCTGGCTCGAGTTGGCTCGTTATAGCTAACGAGCTAAAATCTTGGCTTGGCTCGGCTCGTTATCATAACGAGCCGAGCCGAGCCGAGTCGAGTCAGCCACGAGCCGAGCGAGCTAACGAGCTTCGAGTTTTTCGTCCAGCCTTAGTGATGGCATATCATCCATGGAAAGATTAGAACTTCCAAAGTACAGTAACTTTGGTCTTCCAATTGTGTTGCGGCGGGATAGGGTCCGCATCCGTGGCGGCTTCAGCCAAGACGATCGGGGGCGAGAAGATTTCAAATTTCAGATTGCAGGCAAGTGTAATATAACTTATATCAGCATCACCCTTTTTTGTTTTGAATGAACAACAAAACCTGACCGAGGTAAAGAAAGAAAAACGAAGGAATGCCCAGGGCTGCTCCGAGCGCGCCACGACGCCGCGGATAGCCATGTCGCACCGTAGCTATATACGTGCTGAAGTGCACCGTGCACACGATCCTAAACTGAAGAGACAGGCGTTGAAGACTCCCAGAATCCCATTCAAATGCTCCTAGTCTAGGTACGAGCGCGCACCGTCGCGATCGAGGAAGGTTCACGTGGCGGTGGCGGAGCCCAGACGCCGAGGCCATTCAATTTCCTCCTAACCGGCCGGCCACCGGTCCATCAGCGTCCGTCGACATCCCCTCGCCGCCGCTTGGCCACCCGATCAAGGACGACGTCCACTGCAATGTCGAAAGCGTCCTTGAAGTCCACACGCGTCGACCTCGGGTCCGCGTACACCAAGCTCGGGATGAGCCGGATCACCTCCTCGCGCATCGCCTTCACCGCCGCCGGCGGGATCTTGCCGAGCGTCTCCTCGATGCTCACGTTCCGGTCCGTGACGTCGGTGTGCATGATGAGCACCGACCACCTCTCGGGCTCCGCCGGGATGTGGTCCGCGTACTGCGTGTACGCCGAGTCGGGGTGGAAGAACACCGGGATGCACCCGGCCAGGACGGCGTCGAACGTGGACCGCCGCGTCGTCGTGTCGCCACGCGGCTGGAGGCAGAAGCTCGAGCTCTCGAAGACGCGCATCATGGCGCCCGGCGCGGCCTCGCACTCGGCCCCCTTCTTGCACCGGAACATCCCGCAGCGGCTCGACGCGCCGCACTGCTGGAGAATCTGCGCGCGGACGGTCTTGTTGCTGCCGGGCCGCGCCGCGCCGACGAACGAGAAGAGCCACCTGCGCTCCAACGCGCGCGCCTTCTCCTGCCAGGCGCGCACGTCGGCGGCCGTGGCCGGGTGGAAGTTGGTCGGGTAAGGCACCGCGAGGTGGTTGGACCGGTTCCACGGGTCGATCTCCAGGACGAGCGCCGTCATGTTGCGGACGGCCGGGATGTTGAGCAGTTTTGTGCCCCAGTCGTCGTCGCCGTCGGTCTTCCTCAGGAAGTCCCACGCGGTCCGGCCGGCCACCAGGAAGTGGTCGCGCCCGCCCGTGGCGCGCCACTCCGGGCGCCGCGCCAGCCACGCGACGAGGTCGAGCGCCAGCGCGTCCCGCGTCGCGGTGCTGTTCCAGAGGTACCGCCCGCCGTCCAGGCTGGCGTAGGCCGGCACGAAGATGGCGGACGCACGGGCGGGGTCGCCGGTGAGGCAGTCGTAGCGCCTCATCCGGCAGCGGAAGATGACGTCGAGCATGAACTGGTCGGTGGCGTACCAGCCGCGGCCCGGGAAGACGACGCCGCCCTCGTCGCGCAGCGGGCGGCCCAGGCCGCAGTTGGCCATGTACGGGCACATGTCCATCCACGGGCGGAGCGCGCGGCAGCCGTGGACGATGTCGTCGTTGAAGCGCGGCGGCAGGCGGTACACGTAGATGTACCGCCCCGCGCAACGGTCGGCGGTCACGTTGGTCCGGTTGTCCTCCGACTCCGACGGCGGCGGCCCGTGCGAAGCAGGGGGGTGCTGGCCGACGGTGACGCTGGACATCAGGGTAGGAAGGGGGAACGCCGAAGGCGGGAACAAGATGGACGCCACGGCCCACAAAGTGGTGGCGGCAACGACGAGGTAGCAGATCCGCGACGGCCAGAGCACGCCACCTGTGCCGCCATCAGGCTTGTCGGCGCCGTCTTTCTGGAAGCTGAGTTCTAGGGTGGTGGTGGGCTTCATCATTGGCCGGTTTGGGAGTGGAGTCCGTATCCGTTGTTTGCACTTTGCAGCCAGCCAGCTCTCAAGCACCTCGTGTTAACTGTCAATCTGTCATTAACTAGCACAGGGGCGTGATTTCATTGACGTGATTATTGCGAATCCACTGTACCGGGTCGCGTGCTCGCGGGGATTTTCTTTTATAAATTACTGGCAAGTCAATCAGCTCGAGACTCGTCGGTTTCCCAAATTTTCACCCAAAATTTGCCAAAATTATTTGAGAAAGTGCATGTACATTGGAGGAAATAATAATCACAAACAAAGTGAACCGAAACACTGTTTTGACTAATTTGCTCTGAACGGAAAAAAACAAGCTGAAAAATTCTGATTATAAGACGAACATAGAGAAAAGAAGACGAGCGCGCGCAGCTTTCGAGGAGTGCTAATCTGCCTCTGCTAGCGCTGGTCGCCTGGTCCATAGAAAGCAGAGGCCAGAGAGTCCGGTCCAGCGAACCGGGTCCAGCATTCACGGGCCACGCCAGTCGGTGTGGCCGCGTGGTCGCATAAAGCCGGCAGAGGATTGGCACATGGCGTGCGTGCATCAGCAATTCAGCAGCATCGCGGACCGTTCCGGACGGCACCGCCACGCGGGAGAGCTACAGTGCTACACGAACGACCCAACGCGCGCTGCTTTTGGTTACTGACGCATAGACACACGTTGACGAGTGATTGAACGACCCAACGCGCGCATCGTCTTCCTCGCACCTACCTTCTTCTTCCTGACGATTCGACCAGCGGCGAGCGAGGTGGTGGGGAACATCCGATGAGCGGAGCCAGCGACGGGGCGAGGGGTCCGTCTCTTCTTTCTTCGATTGAGATTAGAGGAGGACAGAGGCCGATCGACGAGTGCAATTGGTGGCGGGAGCACCGGTGGTGGACGAGGCCGCCGCCGCCGCCGAGGTAGGGCCGATGATGAACGATTCCTTGAATCGATTAGTGGAGGGTGGGGGAAGGTAAGGTGGGGCTAGGCGACAAGCCATGCAACTGTGGCAGAGGAGCCGCTGGCCGGGGACGTGCGTTGGATCGATCTAGGAGGAGGAAGACGAGATGAGGAAGAGAAAGAAACGTGGACACAAGCGTTGCGGGCACGTAGGTGTCAACTAAGAGAAAAATTATCTGCACCGGTGATGTAGAAAATCTCCTGTGCGACACTGTTTTGTTGTTGTCTACGTGTCCTGACTCAACTTGACGGAGTGTTACATTCCACAGAAAGATAGGGCAACAGCTTGGACCATGCAGGTGGCATGCAACCATGCGCGATGGTGACCAACGGATCAAAGATCAGACGACATCAGATCCATGTTGCACGGGAGATTTTCTGCATCACGAGTGAAGATAACTTTTTTTCCATTACTAGGTTCGTGCCTATACGTGGCTACGGGACAGCTAAACTTTTGTATTAAAAACACACGGATCGTACGATAAAATAACAATACTGTGAAATTAAATAGCGGCGTTAAAGTGACATTTAATCTAAAAAGGAAAGTTCATGTCATTGACACAGTCCTAGAGAGCGCGGCGTCGTAGGCTCACAAACTCTACTGTATAGACCTTTTCCGTGATGCGGCTAAAATAATGTTTTATATCGACAAGAAGAAATCTCCAATATCCATTTATTTCGTGCGCCAATAAATCCTTGAATAAGTTCCGCTGCATCTCCATACCATCCTGTATATAGGTTTAAGTATATATGTCCGTGCGTTACAACGGAAAAATAATACCAGAATAATGTAAATATTAGCACATGTTGTACCATTATAAAAAAACGATATTTGATGTTTCTAATATTCCGTTTGGAGTCAATTATCAATATTACACGAGGATCCTTGAAACATGAACAATGAGAATAAATTCAAATTTACATGTTAGTGCTCAATGAAATTTAATGGATGGCACTGCTCAATGAAACTTTTGAAATGTTCAGAGTACATACATGAACTGCCGATGGAAAATTCAAGAAAAAAAAACTAAATTTTAAAGATTCTTGATGCTAACATGTTTAATATTCTTCAAATCAATATGCGTGACAATTTTAAATCTGATCCTGGCTTCCTATCAGCCCAATGATTTAATAAGAGATTAAAATACAACTGATCTCACAAGGACACCGATAAGATTTAAAGATTATAAACAATTCAGTGAGATAGTATCAAGTAGTCAGTGTTCAGAGAGATTCATCTTATTGATGGATAACATTTAATCCAACATATGCATATTTATACCACTTTGACTATTGCAATTCGGATCTCTGTTGCTATATGATTGCTGTGGTGTAATATCTAGAACTACCGCCTACAACCTCTGATAGAGCACACGGACTAAAGTACTGAACCTCTCTGAATTTCTGAATATCCAAAGCAAAGAAATAAATACACTCTGAACTTCGATAAATAGTCACCTCTAACTGTAAGTTGTAATAAAATAAATGACTCAATTATTATGAAACGACCACTTCAACACAACATCATATATTCATTACACACTGGATATTCAGAGTTCCAAATGCTCTGAACATTGAGACCACCAAAAAATCTTTGAAAAACTATTCTAAATATGCATACTTAAATAATCTTTCCATATTTCAAAATTAGACGCAAAGGTGCAAAGTACTAAAGGAAAGAATATTAATCAGTTTTAGCGTGAAGCTATTTAAGTTGAGGGCAATCATTCCATATACTCATGTTGCAAATTATCTCTACAACCAATTGAATGTGTTAGCCTAAGATCAGTGGTACACTGAACCCCTTCTCAATCTCTACAATTATTTGAGATTTTTAAAGACATTTATATTTTTTCCATGGGCTAAACATTCAGAGATCAAATTGTTAAATATCTATAACACTAATTGATCTGACAGACTGCTGAATCCTATTTTGCACAATGCAAACAATTTTGACCATTTTAGGATTATACATTTAGACAAGTTTGCATCAATCAAAATTCAGAACAAACCATAAGATTCCAAATAAAAGGTTCAGTTAACACACAAGAGGCAAACATCACCACAAGCAAGATCTTAAATGTACGCAAGTAATTTGTTCATATTATTACAGTAAGAACTTAGTTTAGTATAGGTAGATAGATACATAACATCTTCAGCTAAAGATCATTGAGTAAACTGAAAGTAATATCAAGAAAGGCTAACTAAACTCATTTACGTCATCAAGGTACTAAAGATCAAATTACCTAATCAAAGCATGGAAACGCATGAAACATCAACTCCTACTGTATTCACGCATGTTTAGAAACTTCAATTGAGTCAGGTGTTTAACAAATTTGAGCAATCCCTCCCATGGAAAAATGAAATCAGGTGTAAATTGTAACCATAAATAAAATAATAGCACCATTAGAACATAGCATCGATTGCATGAATTCAATAACCTGCATTAAATATGATCGGCAGCGGCATGTGGTAAATAAAGAAGACGTCCTCGCTACGCTAACAGGATCATCGCTCCAGTTCCTAGACCCTGGAAAAAAACGAAAGGGGCGGTTGGACTCAAGATGAAGAACGCGAGCGTGCCTTTGGGCCGCTGCCTCTTCCCGTCATGGTGCACTGCGGGCGTGCCTTCGGACTTGTAGAGGGATCGAGGTTATCATGGTCGCCCTTTGCATCGACATATAGTAATCCTTGGCCAGCTCTTAGGCATGACCCCCACATCATAGGAGCTCCTTCTATCTCCTCTGTTTCCTCTCCTCCGTGACCCACTCTCCTCGTAGGAGGACCGCGATGAAGGCACCAGCTCGTACTTCGCAGGAGCAGGCTGCAGCGACGTGTCCTCATTGGATTTGCGCTTCCCTATTCGATGGTGAGGTAGCGTGCGAGCGATGGCTATGTTTGCGTGAGGTTTCTATCGTTGGCTGATAGTGTGGATGGCGAGGTTTCTATTCTGGGGTGGCATTTAGTGAACAGGGATCCCGTGGGGCCATCGAATAGTGGCATTTTGAGGGAAGTTTCTATGAGACGTTGGGCTTTCCTTGTGTGCACGATGCGGGAGATGTCGTGGGATCGCAGGCTACAGGAAGAGCGAGCGGCTTTGGTGTCGCACTTGTGGACGGAATAGTTATGAATGTTTTAGTTGTAGAGAAGAGAAGTAAGGGGGCTCATGAATGAAAGGGGTCAGCCGGACGCCCGAACAAGGTGGAAATGGTTGTAGCCCAAACTCACGGAGGTAAGTACCAGACCAATTTTGTTTGGCCAAAGTGTTATGCTTGTTTTTTAAAAAAGGACCAAAGTGTTAGTTTGGGCACATTCACCTCTGTTTAAATACTTTTTAGTACTCATCATTTTCTTCGGATATAGTACAAATACAGACAATATTTTAAATCAAATACAAATATAAATGCAGATATATCAAATACAAATACAAACAATTTTTTAATATCGCTCTTTGTAGTACATATATGAAAATTAATTGTGTCCAGCACTATTTACACCAAACTTATCACTTATGCGATGTGCACTTATTTGTATCGGCAGCACTAGCGTCCGGATGTCCGGACACATGCGTCCGTCTAGACGCTCGCAACTCCTTCATCCCGTCCGCTCGGATTCACGCGTCGGCTGCGCTAGCTCTGTGACCCACGCTCGTATCCGAACCGCCCACTTCAGATCCGTTGCCCACGCTGCTCGTATGACTCGCCCTGCCTCTTCCACACCGCCGCAGCGTCCATCTCTTCTAGGCCACCTGGAAGACTCACCCCCGCCTCTTCCACAACAACACCGCACGACCTGTGCCTCCTCCCCGTACCGCTGCCAGCTGCCAGCGGCCTACGCCTCCTCCACGCGTCAGTGACCGTGGCTTGGCCCTGCCCGCCCTCATAGACACCAACGCCGATCGTCTACACTGGCAACATGAAACACTCGAATGCAACATACATTTGAAACAGATAAAATATTTGGGACATACGCTTGCAACATGTGTGTGAAACATATGCAACATCCAGATAAAATAATTGTAACATGGAAGAACACTTACTGCAACATAAGACTGAAACAACTGAAACATTTCAAACATACTGTTGCAACATATTTGTGAAAACATATACAACATCTAGATAAAAAACGATTGCAACATACGTCTGGAAACAGATGAAACATTTTGAGCAAACGCTTGTGTCACGGGGTCGGAACCGCGATAAGCATTGTTGTTCGAGTTGGTGTCAGAGTACGTATTTTCGGTGGCTTAGGTGGACTCAAGAACATAAGAATCACAGAGAGGATGCAACGGTTTATCCTGGTGTGGGCCAATCGATGCCCTATGTCCAGCAGCTGATGATCCTTATACTCAAGAGCACCCAAAATCGAGGGGTTACAATAGAGTGTATAGGAGGAAGGAAGAGATTTGGTAGGGGGTTAGCTCGGTGCTAATCCTGAGGTTGCCTCGCCGCTGGTGGAGTCTTCCCCTCGTCAGAGAGGAGGAAGATGATGGGTGCGGTGGAGGAGCTTTCGGTGCCCCCTCTCTCTGGGTTGCTCTGCTCTCGGTGCTGAGCAGGAGCGGATCGATGAGGAATGGAATGATCTATCTCAGATCGTTCTCCCCCTCCAGGATCTGACCTTACCCCTTTGTAGGATCACTGGTATGCCTAGAGGGGGAGAATAGGCCTATAAAAATTCAACTCAAACCAAAGTCAAATTCACCCATAGCACTGCCGCTCTGTGAGCGCGGCACAACCGCACCTGTAGGAGAGATTAGTTCACAGTTCAAAATCTACCCAACAAAATTTAGATCAGGTAGATTTCTTAGCTTTCTGCAGGGTAGTAGATCACAGATTGATGACTAAAAGTGGTGGGAACACCACACACAAGTAGATCAACCTCAAACTCTAGAAATCACCTCAACAACAACAAGAACACAAGTGTAGCAACACAAGCACAAGATGACACAATGATTTATCTCGTGGTTTAGCTTGCCACCAAGGCTTGCCTATGTCCATGTTGTTGAGGTATACCACTAAGGCTTAGGGATTTGCTACCCTACCTCATTCTCAAGTCAAGAGAGTGAACTCTTGAGATGAGGGGTGATTTTACTCGCTGCAAGAGGTAGTTACAAACCTCCCGGGGCTGCCACACAAGTTGTCAAGCTCCACGAGCGACGCTCTAGCCGGCTAGGAGCCAAGCTCCAAGAGTAACAAACACAACCGCCGGCTAAAATGTGAACCAAGTGCTCTTTAGAATTTGGGAATCAATGGAGATGCTCTCTAATCAAATTTTGGACCCTTATCCCTCAAGATTGATGGGAAATCAATAGATTTGCTTGGAGGCTTGTGGTCAACAATGAAGTGAGAGAGAGAGAGAGAGAGAGAGCTCCTGCTCTATTTTTGAGCGTCTGAAGTGAGGAAGAAGAGAGCTGGTTAGTTCCTGTTGGGAAGGAAGGGAAAAGGTATATATACCCCCCATCCCCCAATGGTCACTTGAAATCGCAGATAGCCATTGGGGAGAAAAGGAAAAGATATATATACCCTCAGCCCTCAATGGATACTGCACCCAAGAGATCAGGCAAGACGAGGTCCGCGGCCTCAAGGTCGGGCGAGACGAGGTCACGACCAAAGGGTCGGGCGAGCCAGAGCCCGCAACCTTGGGGTTGGGCGAGACGGAGCCCGTGACCAAAGGGTCGGGAGAGCCGGAGCCTGCGACCTTGGGGTCAAGCGAGACGAAGCCCGTGACCAAAGAATCGAGCAAGCCGGAGCCTGCGACCTTGGGGTCGGGCGAGACAGAGCCCGCGACTAAGGGGTCGGGCGAGTCAGAGCTCGCACCCAAGGGGCCAGGTGAGTCGGAGTTCGCACCCCGCAAGATAACAAGGGTAATAGTGAAGTGAACTATCTTGGCTGTGAATTTGAGGATGCATGTGGTTGTATGGGCACTTTGTAGCACATATTAGCTTAAGCATTGTGTCCTCCTTTATAGTACGTATTTTCCTATACTCAAATTCAATGTGTAAAAGAATTTAAACCTCCTTTGAGTTTGAAGCCATCTACACTTGTAATTGGGGACTCCTTCGTTTCGTGTAGCATCCTCGAATATAAAATCCCTGCTTGTCATCTCGATAAATCTCATTAGTTCTCTAATTGCGTTGTCATTATCACCAAAACCCATAATTAAGGCTTGATTGCACTTTCAATCTCCCCCTTTTTGGTGATTGATGACAACCCAATTAGTGCTTATAAAAGATATGAAATAAATACTGAGACTTTCGAGCCATGGGTGTAGAGCCTCCCCCTAAGTATATGAATAGAGAATTGAATTCTCAAATTGGCATAAGAAGCCAAGATTCACATTTTAGTGAAAGTGATGGGGCTCCCCCTACATCCATGCCCCTATGGGGTGCTGCATACTGTGTTAGGTATATAAAACGTGATGCAAATGACAGTTTATGCACAACATGATTTGCTGTTGCAGCTGGGTGCGGCACTGCTGCACTTGCTGTAACAACATAGATCAGAACAGACACCACATAGCATGTGATACATATAAAGATATACATTCTAGCACAATTGTATCACAAGCGACATCATAGATTAATATATGTCCATATCCCACACAAAAAGTCAAATAGTAGTATTATTTCACAATTTAGAGTTTTGAGCGACTCTCAAACTTTCCACCTAGTGAAGACTAACACTCATTGAATAGGACATGAAGCGCAGCTACTGTGAAAAGTTGTTGATCCCTCTAATTTTCCCTCTAATTTTCTCCCCCTTTGGCATAAAGCACCAAAAAGAGAAGAAAAGAAGAACGATCAACACCTACTCGTCATCTCCCTAGATGTCCGTCCAATCAATATCATCACCTCTTGCAGCAGTCCCGGCACCACCATCACAATCGTCGTCGTCAGAGTCAATACGTGCACGGCCCTGACGGTGAGTAGTGGAGTTGTAGCGAGTGGAACGAGTGGAATGCCTCGGTTCCTGTCTCTAACGGTATCCCTCTAGGGTCTCATCCTAATCTGCTGCTCGTCCCTGCTACTGCTCCTCCTCCTCCTCATCCTCATCATCTGAATCTGTGTTGGAGAGGCTTGGAAGGTCATACTGTGGAGGAGGTGGAATAGGAGGAAGTGATGGAAGGTCCTGTCCATGCTACTGACGCTGCTTAAGCTGTGTCTCATACGCTCTGTCAACTGCATAGGTGCACTTGTCGAAGATTGCCTTCAACCACTTGCCAAACTTCTTCATCTTGCCTCCTCTGTGAGACTTAGAGCGGGAAGACTCAGAGATATCTACATGAGCATGAGAGCACCCCACTCCCTAAGTAGATGTAGCTGGCTGGGTCTTCTCAATTTTGTAGACGGTGTGCATCCCATCCTTCGAAAAATAAAATCTAGTGACCCTCTCAATCATTAACATGAGGTAAGGGGCATAGGGAAGCCTCCTCCTCCCATCCTCCACTGCAAATCTCAACTCAGTCCACATGAATCTAGGGACATTGAACCTATCCCCACCTGGAGCAAATCTAGCCAACACATTTCTCACATAAACATTAATATCTGAGGCTGCTCCATCCTTTGGGTTGATGGTGTTCCTAATGAGTTTGTTGAGGATATAATAGAAGCTGTGTAGACCACTCCTCTTGCCATCTACAATCCTTCTATCTCTCCACATGTAACTGATGTCACGGATCTTAGCTCGAGGCTCATCATGAATGTAAGTATAACCTCTGTGCTCCTCCCCAAAGCCAAGAATCCGGCTAAAAGTGACAAAGTTGACTCGGTAGTGCCAACCATCAGTCATCCAGTGAATCTCATCAGAGGTTCGGTCATAGAAGTATGTGGTATGAAACTATGCAAGGACCTCCTCATTCCAGTTATACTGGAAACCCATGATGTTTGAAAGCTGGAACCTATCACAAATTTTGATTACCTTGTCAAACTCAGGCTCCTCCTTCTCCTGCATCTCATCCCAATCAATATACTGCATCTTGATGATCTTGGTTTTCTTGGATGCAAGAATGGCAGTGGCATAAAAGTTGGAATGAAACTCATTCCAAAATCTGTAATCAATGCCCAAATCCTTACGCACTGCATAGGGATTGACCCCCCTTGCCTCTTCCACCAGCTGCCAACTCTTGGAATAGATGACAACAACATGCTGGCGTGAGTCATTTGGAGGTCTCATGATGATTTCACCCTCAAAATCTCTCATGTATCTGCCATCAAATTCAGAGAGATGCTGTGGGGTGTTAGGAATGGCATTAGTGGTACAACCTGTCATCTCCAGCCTCTCCTCATCTTTAATGTATTGCACGCGCCTCCCCCTGTCACCAAGTCCCCTTAGAGTTGCATTACTACCTGCTGCTGTTGACCTCCCTCGACCACGGCGAGGTGGATCCTTGTCTCTTTGCTCATTGATCTTCCTTTTCCCCTTTCGGTCATTATCTCCGTGCGCCATCTTCTCAACCGAGGAATGGAGAGGAGAGGAAAGAAACTGCTCAGGCTAGTGTAGCACCTGGTTTTAAGAACCAAAACCAGATACGCACCATATGTGAGCCCAGGAAGTCAAATCTCACATATAGCTACAAATAAGGGTAATATCAAAAGATAATGCTCAATATATAATGTACTTAGTATAAAGGATTTAACCTTAGACAGCAAACAACGGAAAGACAACTCCGATCTTCGGGTGAAGACTCCAATTCCATAGGGACAACTGACTCGTTGATCACAAGCCTAATTTCTCCAAACTCTAGCAATCTAGTACCCATCAGAGATTTTTATCCAAATAATTGAAAAATAAAGCAAGCGTAAGTATATGTCGTACTCAACAAATATAACATGGGGTTCATGAGGCTCAAAAGGCTGACACTGGTTTAACTGCGATTAGCTTTTAATGAGTCATCTTTTAGCAATTGGGTGGCAACAAGTTTATTCACAAGCCCATATAAACACATGATCAGGTAAACATGAATAATGAATAGCATAAACAGTAATCATTAGTATCATTAATGTTCATCATCTATTCCGTAAATATTCCAAGGCTGCTCGTGACCGTCAGCATGACTGATATACCAGTTTTACACTCTGCAGAGGTTGTACACTTTCACTGTGAGTTGTGATTTACTCTTTCGCCCGAGGTCACGAGCCTCTTAACCCACTACCAAGGAAGGTTGGCAGGGTTCACTATGAAGCCTTTCAATGGTTCGTCTAACAAGTTAGGGCCATTAGATTCACTCGACAAACAGATATAGGAACCCCCTGTCGAATGGCACAATTCCATCACGACTATACACATAAGAGTAGAGGCTGTCCTATACCCAATTCATCAAGCCATTCTTACACCAATAAAGGTAACCTCTAACAAGCTAGAAAATGTCCTCATACTGAGCTAAAGCCAGAGCCATGTAGCCCTCACTATAAGTCCCAGATGATCACTTACAGATAAGTCCTTAGGGAGAGGAATCTAGAGCACCATAAAAACAGCCCAATGCTCTAGCCCCCTTGTTTCATGTTGCTAAAAAGCATCTTTTAATGCTTATTGCATATACCATCTGTCAAGTTACAAGATCATGGTTTTAGTTGAGCACTAGCATCATACTACCCAATGCAATACCGAATAGGTATCAAGGTACTGGGTAACAAAGCACTAGGAAATCCTTAGTGGCAGTCAAGGTAGACACATGCAGTATGAATTAAATGATTAAAGGGAATAGGACAACAAGGAAGATCCCATATTATACTTGTCTTAAACACTTGCTCAACTCTCATACCATCAACTTTCGATCATCACCTTTGAATCTTCAGTGTCTAGAAACGGTTCTTGTCTACTTGTAGAAAGCACCACACATAGGCAATCATACAAACAACAAATAAAAGCAACTAAGAACAGCAGAGCAAGAGCTTTAAAATAGCGTGCTAAGAGAGAACTCGCTGCTACGATCGAGAGAACGCAAGAAACGACAATAACGGAACTATCGTTAAAAAGAAACAACTAATGAGAGTTTTATATTATAAAAGAAAAGAAAACAACTGGAAGCTTGATTTATTATAATTAAACAAAACCATTGAAGAGTTATTAATTCAGATTAGACAAATTAAAATTTAATATAAAAACCGAGTTGAGGTTAATCATATTTTATCTTATAAATATTATCACATAAGTTGTTAAACAAGTTAAACTTTATCTTTGCAAAAGAAAAGAAACACTTGAGAGCATCTAAATGAGTTTTATATGACCATGTTTAGCCTAAACAAAAACATATTTAATCTGACGTTAATCAAGTTAAGAGTTACTTACAAAAGATCGATATTATCCTATTTTGCTTTTATTAAAAAACATGTTTGCATAAACATTAATCAATTTAATATTTTAAATTATAAAATTCACAAGTATAGCACATGAAGACATCAATACTAGTACGTAGATTAAGCCAACAAAAATCTAACGTAATTTGAATGGACTAACATGAGGCCACGTACAATTATGATCAGTGCTTGTGAGTAGAAAAAGTACGTCCAGCACTTGGATAAATATAGCAAAAAAATATTGAACTTGTATGGAGCTGGAATAGGCGGACTGAAAATTGCTAACAAATAATATGATCACGATCTGCTCTAGGAATAGATTGTAAAGATGCAGACGGCGATTGAGTGTATGATTTGTAGATAGCTAGTATACTCACATGTGAACGGTGGGTAGTTGTGCTCCGCTCATATGTAGATTTGCACGTAAGCATGCATCTGGATGTGTGCTTGCTATGGCGAGAATAGAGGCATGAGCCTGGCTTGCTCGATGATGGGGAGCAGCTGGCAAGGACGACGCTGGTGCCTAGAGGTGGATGGCCGGCGCGCAGAACAGCAAGCACGACAACATATATGCAGGAGTTGATTTCCCGACAAGCAGGGTGGCTAAGCTGGCCATGGTGCTTAGCGGTAGGACGAAACAAGCAGGCCTGAAAGTTGAAGTTCAACATAAGCAGACAGATACACCTTGATGAAAACAATGAGTGCTGGGTCACGAAAGAGGTGTCCTCACCAGAGGCCGATTGTGCCGCAGATGAAACAATGGTGACCACCAGGGCTCTGACTGGCGACCGGACGGACTCCATGTCAGAACGAACTTTGCCGATGAGACGAGAATAGTTCATGATAGCTACATGACCAGATGTTGGAGGAAGCGCATAGAGGAAAATTGAATTTACTATCTTAGGATTCCCAAACTAGAGCCTCCCCTTAAGGTAGTTTTGGTGTGCTTTGTCAAGGGGTTGATACATATATATAGGGAGAAAAACTCTCCACATCCACGTCAACCAGCGATATGGTGCTAATTGACGTTGCACCATCCACCTGCACTAATGGGCCTAAATAAACATTAAAGCCCATTAATAAATAAAGACATGTGCCTTTAGGATTTATTAAGATTATTGCACATGAGCTTTGAGCGTTGGAAAAAATGAGAGATTTATTATTTTCGGAATTCATTAATTTGGTGGATAAAATAATTCCAGAAAAGTCTAGAACTATTATTTAAGCCGCGAAAAATACTTTGAAAGCTCTGAAAATTCAGGGAAAATTCCCAGAGATATTATGGAACATGAGGAACCTAAATAAAGTATGTGGAGCCCATGATAAGATAATTTGGAGCATCTAAAAATTAACATATGCTCACGGACAAGTAAGAACAAGTTCTAGAAAAAGCTGAAAAAATTTTGGAGAAGTTTGTAGAAATTGATTGATGGTCGAGGAACTAAAAGGAGTGATTTGCGTTATAAAGAAAAGATTTTAGGAAGCTCCCAACAAAAACTTGAGCTGAGAAACAAAGAATTTGATCGTAGAAAAAGATAAAGGCGTGCAAGAGAAGGAAAATCGACCTACTAACGCATTTTAAAGACTTTGCTCACTCTCAACACACAAAGAAGCAACAAGCAAACATCGCATCATCCAAACGCCCGTCAAAATTAGAAAACTTTGAAAATTCATATTTTTCCTATAACTAAATTTGCGCTAGCTCAAACTAAACTTTAAATTTTATCCAAATATTAAATTAATTCATTTTATTTAGTGTTTTCTATGCACAACCCAAAATTGGAAATTTTAGGGTGTGACAGCCAGGGGCAGTAGTAGCCGTCAGCGGCATTGAGGGAGGGCTAGCAGCTGCCGTGGCACTGCTAGAGATCGGCAGCGCATGGCCAAGCGACGGCGACGACGCGGGCACGAGAGGAGAGAGAGGCGCGGGTGTCAGCGTCAGGGGGAAGAGAGAGAAAGAAGTTACTGCGGACCTAAGGATAAGAGGAGGAATAAATGGGTCCCGCAGTAAAACCGTTTGGGCTGAATCTCAATTGAGATTCAAAGTGCGGCACTGCCGTATGCCTAGCCCGGCACTGCCGCATGGCAGGCGCGGCACTGCCGCACTCCCCAAAATAGTGGGAGTTAGCTATAATCTATATGACTCTCTCTGTATAAGATATGGACACATATCACCTATATATCATGACCAGAAACAAATAGTCAATACAGACCATGATCATAATACATAAGTTGCCTTTTATAAATCATTTTCATGCACAATATGAAAATTTTCAACTCTTTTGCCTAGATACTAGTTTATCAAACAGAGGCATGTTAAAATTCAAACCACATTACGAGAATCAAATATATTTAGCTCACTACGCAAAGCATAAAACCTTGACTCATCGAGGAGCTTTGTGAAGATATTGGCTAGTTGATTTTCGGTGCTCACATGGTGAATTTCGATATCTCCTTTAGTTTCGTGGTCTCTCAAGAAATGATGTCGGATGTCTATGTGCTTGGTTCTAGAGTGGCTTATGGGATTGTTTGCAAGCTTAATGGCACTCTTATTGTCACATAATAATGGGATTTTGGTGAAATAACATCCGAAATCATGAAGAGTTTTCCTCATCCAAAGTAGTTGGGCACAACATGCATCGGCCGCAACGTACTCGGCCTTGGTAGTGGAAAGGGCTACACAATTTTGTTTATTAGAACTCCAAGACACTAGGCATCGTCCAAGGAATTGACATGTCCCCAAAGTGATTTTTTGATCTACTTTGCAACCGGCATAATCGGAATCCGAATACCTAAGTAGATCAAACTTAGAGCCCATAGGATA
The DNA here is from genome assembly GCF_019320115.1 of Miscanthus floridulus. NCBI lineage: Eukaryota > Viridiplantae > Streptophyta > Magnoliopsida > Poales > Poaceae > Miscanthus > Miscanthus floridulus. Next base: position 76,977,411 of record NC_089580.1, read on the forward strand.
CCACAAACCAAGGTTAGGAGTGTGTACTAAATATCTCAAGATTCTCTCAACGGCCACCAAGTGACACTCTTTCGGGTTAGCTTGAAATCTAGCACACATGCACACACTAAGCATAATATCGGGCCTAGATGCGCACAAATAAAGTAGATAGCCGATCATGGAACGATATACCTTGGTATCCACGGCTTTCCTTTCAATGTTGAGATCAAGATGTCCATTGGTTGGCATGGGAGTTTTGATAAGCTTGGCATTCACCATGTCAAACTTGAGCATATCATGGGTGTACTTTGTTTGACTAATAAGAGTTCCATCCTTCACTTGCTTGATTTGAAATCCGAGGAAGAACTTCAACTCACCCATCATGAACATCTCAAATCTCTTCGTCATGATCCTACTAAATTCCTCACAAAAAGTATGATTAGTACTACCAAATATTATGTCATCGACATATATTTGGCACACAAATATATCTTTACCAACTTTATGAGTGAAAAGGGAAGGGTCGGCTTTGCCTATTTTAAAGCCTTGTTTAAGCAAGAATTCCTTAAGGCATTCATACCATGCTTTTGGTGCTTGCTTAAGCCCATAGAGCGCCTTTTGGAGTTTGTAGATGTGGTTGGGGAACTTAGGATCTTCAAAACCCGATGGTTGCTCAACATACACAAGTTCTTGAATGGGGCCGTTGAGGAATGCACTCTTCCATCCATTTGATATAGCTTGAAATTGTGATGAGCGGCATAGGCTAGAAGCATTCGGATTGCTTCAAGTCTGGCCACCGGTGCATATGTTTCTTCAAAGTCCAAGCCCTCTACTTGAGTGAAACCTTGAGCAACCAATCTTGCCTTGTTTTTTGTCACCATGCCATTCTCATCTTGCTTGTTGCGGAAGACCCACTTGGTGCCAATGATATTGGTGTTGGGTGTCTCCACCAAAGTCCATACTTGGTTTCTTTTAAAGTTATTGAGCTCTTCTTGCATGGCCATCACCCAATCTGGGTCTCCAAGTGCTTGTTCTACCTTAAGAGGCTCCAAAGAGGAAACAAACGAGTAATATTGACAAAAGTTTGCTAAATATGAACGAGTTGTTACCCCCTTTCAAAGACTCCCAAGGATGTTATCAACGGGATGATCCCGTTGTATTGTTTGCCTTAGCCTTGGATGATCAATGGCCTCTTGTCCATCTTCTAGATCTTCATTATCTTCTTGCTCGAATATGGGTTGTAGGTTCTGTCCTTGAATCGGAGTTGGACTTGCTGCTGCTGTTAGAGGGAGTGTGGCACTGTCGCTCTTATGTGTGGCACTGCTGCTCTACTGATTTGCAGCAGGGGTCAGCTCCCCCTCAGCATTAGGTACGTTAGTAGAACTTTGTTCATCAGCAGCTTGAGGAACCTCCACTTCAATGACTTCATCTTCTTGTGGTCTTATATCACCAATAGCCAATTGCTTGAGTGCTTCACATGGTGGATCCTCCTTTCGTACACCACTTGAATCAACTTGCTCCACTTGAGAGCCATTAGATTCATCAAATGTCACATCTACCGCTATTTCAACTCTCCCAGAGGTTTTGTTGAAAACACGATAGGCACGCTCATTTGATCCATAACCAAGAAGAAAACCTTCATCAACTTTAGGTGCAAACTTAGAGGTTTTGCGTTTCTTTTCTTATTAAGTGTGAAGCACTTGCACCCAAACGCTCTAAAGTAGAACACCTTTGGTTTGTTACCGGTTAGAAGATCATATGAAGTTTTCTTCAACTTCTTGTGTAGGTAGAGGCGGTTGATGGCATGGCAAGTGGTGTTGACGACTTCGCACCTAAAGTGGTCTGGCATCTTGTACTCATCTAGCATTGTCCTTGCTATGTCAATTAGTGTACGATTCTTCCTCTCTACTATACCATTTTCTTGAGGGGTGTACGGAGTTGAGAACTCATGCTTGATGCCTTCTTCATCAAGAAACTCCTCAACTTGGGTGTTCTTGAATTCGGTCCCATTGTCGCTTCTCATTTTCTTGATGGGGAGACCGAACTCCTTTTGAGCTCTTCTAACAAAATCTTCACTTTGTCTCTTACTTGACACTTATCAAACAAGAAAAATATCCAAGTGAAATGGGAATAATCATCAGCAATAATAGGACCATATTTGTTACCCCCGATACATAGGTAGGCGACCAGTCCAAAGAGATCCATGTGTATGAGGTCCAATGGTCGCGTCATGGTCATGATACTCTTTGGTGGGTGAGGTACACCAACTTGTTTTCCGGCTTGACAAGCGCTACATATCCTATCTCTTAGAGTGAACATTTGTTAGCCCAAGGATGTGTTCGTCTGTTTGAAGTTTGGCCCAGTTCCTCATTCCAACATGGGCTAGTCGGTGATGCCAAAGCCACCCCATGCTAGATTTTGCCACTAAACAAGTCTTAAGATTAGCTTTACTTTTGTTGAAATCAACTAGGTAAACATTGTTCTTTAAATGACTAGTAAAGACAATAGAGGAATCCTTCCTTCTAAAGACTTCCACACCCTTATCCGTAAAGAGACAATTGAAGCCCATCTCGCATAATTGAGAGACGGACAACAAATTGTAACCTAACGAATCAACATGTAAAACATTTATAATTGAATGCTCAAGGGTTATAGCAAATTTACCAAACCAATCACATCCCCCTTAGAGTTGTCTCCAAAGAGAATATTTTCATTTGAGTCCATCTTCAGGGTATATGATGAGAACATACTCCTTTCTCTAGTCATATGATTTGTACATCCACTATCAAGCACCCAACTTGACCCACCGGATGAGTATGCCTGCAAAATAGATTTAGTTGCTTGATTTAGGTCTCCAATTTGACTTGGGGCCTTGCATGTTAGTCACAAGAAATTTAGGAACCCAAATAGAAGTATTTCTATATGTGTTGGCTTCCTTTCCAACATATTTGGCAACCACTTTTCCACTGTTGTTGTTCCTTAAAACAAAACATGAAGTCAAGCTTTGTTGAGGTGGTTGAAACTTTGGTTGGTAGGCATACTTGTTCATAGTGCCCCACTATAACACCCAAAAATTTCAACTATAAATTAGTAATTAATTTTGAGCATTTATTTAATTTTCTATATATTTTTAACTTAGGCCAAATAATAAATTTTGGTTAAATAAAATTAACTATAAGGTTTAAAAACATGTTTGTTGCATTCATGCCGAAGCATACTATTTTTGGTTGAGTGTAGGGCTAGAATGTTTGAAGTTGAATTCAAAATTTCATTTGAATTTGGCTTAGATTTGAAAACTAGAAATAGAAAGGAATTTGATTTTGAAAAACTTCTTCTTATTCCTTTTCTAGCCTAGCCCCGGAACCAGCCTGGCCTTTTCTTCCTCCCCTTCCTGGCTTCGACCTGCTCGGTGGCCCAGCTCACGCCGCCGCTCCCTTCCTTTTTCCTCCCGCAGGGCCTGCTCCGCACCAGACCGCTAGGCGGCCCGCTCCGTGACCTTCCTTCGCTCCACGCGCATGCTCGTAGCCCACTACCACAACCCGCTTTGGCCTTCACCACCAGCGCCCATGCCCGCACGTGCTCCGCTCTCTTCTCCCTCGCTACGACGCAAGACCCGCCCATCAGTGCCCACGCCCCTTTCCTTTCTTCCCCACGCTCCCTTTCCTTCCTTCACCCTGGTGATGGCACTGCCACCTACGACAAGTCACCGCTGTCACACCCACATGGAAGGCGACCAATTTCGCCTGAGCATCGCTCCCCTTCCATCTACCACATCACCCACCCACCTACAAAGCTCCGAGTCGAGCCCCTCCCTCTCTCCTTTCCGTTTGTTCGCGCTCGAGCTTGCCACCGCTGCCCCATAGCCCACTGCTCTGGTGCCCAATCCTTGACGCCGACGCCTCCCAGAGCTCTGTCGTACTCCCCCGCGACCATAGGTACCATTAATTCATCATTTTGGTGAACCGTCACTCGGATTTCCCTAACCCTCACCCTTTCTTCTCTCTCTAGTCGCCGCCGTCATCGACCTAGCCTTCGGAGCGCTCCCGGACACCGTGACCTCTTCCTTCGACCTCGCGGTGAGCTCCTCCACCTACCCATGCTCTTTGTTCAATGAATGATGCCTTGGAACACCATATCAGCGAGTTCCAGGCACGCCAGCCATGGCGCCGCCGTGGGACCATTGCTCTGGCACATTCCCTGCCCTCGGTTTGCACCCTGTTGAGTTTGCGAGCGCTTATAGATCGATTCTGTGTGCTTGGTTTGACCTTGGGAGGTCCGGAATGCCGTACCGGTGTTCACCACCATGCTTGCCTCATCGGAGGCGCTGTGCAGCCACTGGAGGATCACCCGTACACTCCTCACCGTCGGATCTTGGATGGATGGCCGGATTAGAACATACCGGTCCACCGCAGACTGTGGACTCGGTCCACAGCGCTGCGTCAGCATGCGCCCACGCACGCATGGTGCACTGTGCCACTCACACACCACCATGTGTCTACCAGTAAGCAGCCGCAGTCAACCCTTGGTTAGCCACGCACGTTTTGTAGAATAGCCCCTCGGTTTCTAGTGAATCAACCCACAGTCCAGTCCAGTTCAAAAGAAATACAATTCAATCCTATTTATATTCATTTTAGACCCTATAGTTTCCAAAAATAGTGCACGTAGTCCAGAATCCATGAAAATTCAGATTTTAAATGTTTTAATTCAAAAATGAGTTCGGTTTATTTATAGAAATGCCATTGAACCTTATTTCATGCATAACTTTCGCGTTTTAAGTCTGATTTGAGTGATTCTTTCGCTCACGTGTTCGTAGCAGTACGTAGAATAGATTTATAAGCTTTTCAATCTATGTTTTTACTATTTGGTGTAATGTTCTAAAAGAAGTCTATTTGTATGCATGTAATGATTGGATTGGATGCTTGATTGGTGCATTGGAACATGTTTAGAGGGTGAGCAGTTTGAGGTGACTGAGGATCAGCAGGAGGATCAGCAGTACTAGGATAACTTTGAGGAAGGCAAGTGTACTAAATGCCCCTTGTACCTATGAACTATTACAATTCATATTCATGCATGTGTCTAATTTGAAATACCTTAAGGACTTTACCTAGATTATTACTTGAACCACATATCCTTGTTACCTAGGGTTTGGGTATGCATTTTGGATAGATGCTGCAGCGCTTAACATAAAATAATTGTTAAACATGACTAAAGGCATTATGCAATGTGATAAAATGGAGCTTTTTAGCAACAAATAGGGTGCTAGAGTATGGGGTTGAGTATTCTAGTGCCTCTCCATAAGGACTTAATCCTAAAGCGGGCACCTAGGAGGTTTCGTACAACCCCAAATGTCATATGGCTCTGACTTTAACCTGTTAACTAGATTGTACTAGCTCGTCTGTAGCTTTCCATAAGGGCAAGAGGAGGGCACTAGTTGGTATGTTTCATTTCCTGCTAGGGTGTGTGTACCATGCCATGACCACGTGTGCCACTCCTAGAGGAGGGCCACATACAGCTAGACGGCTGAAACCTTAGCAGCTACGACTTGTTAGTGCGACTAGCGAAGGGTTACGTAGTGAAACCCTGCCACACTTCCTAGGTAGAGGTGTTGTGGGCTTTGCAAACCCCGACATTGGGAATCACTGTTCGGTGGGTAAAGTTGTACAATTTCTGCAGGAATATTTGAACTGTTATAACAGCAGTGCTCACGGATATGAGCGATCTAGATCCTTCATGATTAGTGGTTACTATGGATGGTTGGGAATTGATGTAAACTTGACTATACATTAATATCACTTGGGATTTGGGATTGTTCACTAAAGTAGTGATTCAGGATGCTAAAACTTGATCAACTAAAACTGTGAACCGTTGTCAAACTGTGTCTAGCCTTTGAGCCTCATAGATCCCTTTGATATACATGCTAAGCATGGTGCGCTTACACTTGCTTTACATTCAATGAAAATCCTGGATGGGTAATAGATACCGTGTATGAAGAGTTTTCGGAGGATGTCCAGGACTACTAGGATGATGTTCACTAGTTGGAGTCCCTATGGCAGATTGGGTCTAGTTATTCTGCTGTGTGTGTAATAATGTTGCCATTGAGCAAAACTATGTATTAACATTATGATGAGTTTTGCGATGTAATAAGTACTTTACTTTGATATTATTACAATTTGTGATATATGTGTCTGTTTGGACATCCTGGGCACACATATATGAGTACTTGATTTTGCTATGCAAAATTGGGTGCGATAAATTGGTATCAGAGCTATAACTGACTGTAGGATGATCAACCTAGTTAGAAATGGATGTTTTTAGGATCACATTACCTTTATTTTGCTACCTTTAATTTACTATAAAAATTTTGCTTATATTCTGTCCTTTATCTATTGCAAAAATTATCTTATTCTAATACTCAACCTTTTTAATCTTATAGATGGCCCGCACCAAGCTGACACCCTGCAAGAGGACCATTGTGATGCCCACAAGGAGGACAAGGTTCACATTTGGAAAGCGCGTTCCTGCACATCTGGTGGAGGCTCTAAGGAGCATGGAGGAGGAACCACCTTATGGAGGTGCCCATGGGGGAACCTCTAGAGGACGTGGTGGAAGATGAGCCCATGGACGAAGAGATAGAAGAGGGGCCATGTTTGAGGAGCCCATAGAGATAGAAGAATATGGGGAGGAGCCCATGGAAGAAAATGGTCAGGGTGGCCAGGAGGGAGTTGGTGATCCTAATGATGGAGATGATTCCAATGGTTTTGATTCTGATGATGGTGGTGATGGAGATGGTGGTGATGGTGATGGAGATGGAGATGGAGGAGACGGTGGAAATAATGGTGAGGATGACCATGATGCACTGCTGGCTCAAGGGTGGACCACAGAGATCCACTATGATCTACAAGGAGATGCCTACTACCACCCCAAGCTTCTCTCACTCGTACGCCGCTACCACACCAGGTGCACTGTTCAGTACATGACGGAGCATTGGACCCACCCCGACTACACTGGCTTCTGGGAGACATAAGTGTACATCTGTGAAGGGACTCGAGTGCGCTACATCCACCATGCCATCACTACATGGCTCACACATGCAGCCACCATCTGGGATGCTTCTCGATAGGCGTTGGTGGTCAATCGCGACTGCCACTTCGATGACATCGCCTGGGAGGAGGATAGTTATCTTCCCCGCCGTCAGAGCGGCCAATCTACTTGCAACATCGCTGCACCACTTGGAGAGGCGAACTTGAGGCTTAGTCCTACCTTGATGAGCTTGGCACAGACCAACACCTACTTGGATCAGGCCTTGGACGAGCTAGATGTCATGGGGAAGGCTTACTTGCAACTTGCCCGTGAGAATGCTATATTGAAGCAACATCAAGGAGGTCCTGATGTGGAAGCGCCAGGTGTTCCTGCTCAGTCGCCCCCAAGGAATAGAGGAGAATTTGGAGACCCCAACACCAGCACCAACATCGACCCCTAGGAGGATTTCCCAAAATATGTAATAAACACGCGTAGATGCGCGAGAGAGTGTTTAGTTCTTTTTCTTTTAATGGTTGAACAAGTGTTACTTGAATGGTTGTCATGATGAACAATGTTTGATTTGGATTTTTAACATGATTGTGATGACTTGTGGGCATGTCCACAGTCATTTAGTTAAGGTTAAGGTTTAAGGATGATATGAATAAATAGTTAGGTTTCTTTATATCTTGCTGTCCATTCTGTATCATTCTGAGCAGTCTACCTTTATCAGTTCATATCTCATGTTCTAGATGTTCAATGATCATGAAAATTTTATGAAGATAAGTAGACTTCTACATCTTTCTTTTGGCTCTGGAATCACCTCAATACCTATTATAAATTGTGAGATACAACTGTTGTAAGGTGAGGTTTCTGTGCTGTCAGAATTCTTGAACAGTACTGCTTGTCGTCTGTTTTTGCCTGATTAAACGTCAGAATCTGAAAAAGTGTTATAAATGAAAGTTGTAGAGAATTTCATAAGCTTTCAAGAAAGGTAAAATTTTCATCCATATGATAAAAATAGAGTGATATATGATCGTGTTACTGCACTGCTGTTTGTCCAACTCGTCGGAAAAGTTCAGAACAATTATCTTCTTGTATACCCTTCATATATCTCTCGTCTTGATCTTGTGACACCTACTCTTATTAGACCATTATCTTTTAAGGGTTATATACTTGGACATATGAGACTTATATGATGCATTTACAGATGGTGAATTGCTGATGATGATGCAAACCCAGTTTCTTCAGCAGATGGTTCAGAACATGCAGAATATGGGGCATGGGAATGGGAATGCACCCCCTCAAGTCAGAGACAAGAGGGGAGAGTTTCTGAAAGGACATCCATCTATCTTCAAGCACTCCACTAACCCACTCTAGGCTGATGATTGCCTATGTGCTATTGAGAGGCAACTTGAGATTGCCCAGTGTGATGACAGAGAGAAAGTCTTGTATGCTTCTGGACAGTTGCAAGGAGCTTCACTTGATTGGTGGGACTCCTTCTGCTTTGGCCATACCAAAGCTAATCCTATCATCTGGCAAGAGTTTCGTGGTGCCTTCTGCTCTCATCATGTGACTGTTGGATTGATGAAGCTGAAGAAGAAAGAATTCTTGGCTCTCAAGTAGGGGAGCATGTCTGTTGCAGAATATCGTGACAAGTTCATACAATTATCACGGTACACACCTACTGAGGTAGATGATGATAAGAAGAGACATGAGCTATTCATGGAATGTTTGAATGATGGTCTCCAGTACCAATTGCTGTCTCATACCTTTGCTAGTTTTCAGCAGCTGGTGGACAAGGCCTTGGTGATAGAAAACAAGCACCGCCAAATGGAGGACAAGAAGAGAAAGTTCTAGGGGCAACAGCAAGGGAGTAACTCTAGCGTCTGCACTGCTCCTCAGCAAGCTTACCCACATCAACGCTATCAAGGTCAGTCTAGTCTAGTCAATTGCAACCAACAACCCCAGCGTGCACAACAGCAGTAGTATAAAGCACCAGCTTAGCGCTAGCAGCAAGTCAACAACGTTCTTATGAGGAATAATGCCCCCAATGCTCCACAGAAGAATGGCGCACCAAAGGCGCCAAATGCAGTTAATGATAACAGATGCTTCAATTATGGAGAACCAGGACATTACTCCAACAGATGCCCCAAGAGGATGGCTAACATGCAGCAAAACTATGTCTGGGGAAAGGTCAACCATGTGACTGCAGAAATAGCTCAGGAGGCACCAGATGTAGTGATCGGTACGTTTCCGATCAACTCAAACTCAGCTATAGTACTTTTTGATTCTGGTGCTTTGCATTCCTTCATAGCATATACTTTCATAAAGAAGCATGGTATTCCCGTATGTGTTATGAAGAAACCCATGTTTGTAAACTCACCTAGAGGGGAAATGAAAGCAAATTGGATATGCTTAGCTGCTAGTCTCAACATAGAGGGGTAGAATTTCAAGCCAACCTAGTAGTCATAGACTCATCTGGTATTGATATTATCTTGGGTATGGATTGGTTGAGGTCCTGAAAGGCAGTTATTAATTGTGGGAATAGTTTCATGAATCTTACCACTCCATCCAGAGAGAAAGTCAAGTATGTGGCAACATAGTTAGCCGTGGAAATCTATCGGGTTAATCAATTGGAGGGCAGAACCATAGAGGATATACGGATAGTAAATGAGTATCCAGATGTCTTCCCTGAGGAGTTACCAGGTATTCCACCTAAACGAGATATTGGGTTTATAATTGAACTTTTACCTGGAACTACACCCATAGCTAAGAGACCTTATAGAATGGGAGTTAATGAATTAGCAGAACTTAAGAAACAATACGGGAATTGCTAGATAAGGGTTATGTCCAACCTAGTTCTTCACCTTGGGGTGCATCAGTATTGTTTGTAGAGAAGAAAGATGGTACACACAGAATGTGCATAGATTATAGATCACTTAATGAGGTCACAATTAAGAATAAGTATCCACTGCCTAGAATCGATGACTTGTTTGACCAGTTGAAAGGAGCTTGTGTGTTTTCCAAGATCGACCTCTGATCTAGATACCATCAGTTGAGAATAAGATGTTCTGACATTTCTAAAACTGCTTTTATGACCCGATGTGGTCTATATAAGTTCACAGTCACGTCCTTTGGTCTGACAAATGCACCTGCTTACTTCATGTATTTGATGAACAAAGTATTCATGGAGTACCTTGACAAGTTTGTCATGGTGTTCATTGATGATATATTAGTCTACTCTAAGAATGAAGAAGAACATGAGGGACATTTGAGGTTAGTATTGCAGAAGCTTAGAGAACATCAGCTCTATGCTAAGTTTAGCAAATGTGAGTTCTGGCTAAATGAAGTATCTTTCCTTGGTCACATAATCTCTAATGGAGGAGTAGCAGTAGATCCCAAGAATCTCTAACAGAGGAGTAGCAGCAGATCCCAAGAAGGTTAGAGATGTGTTGAGTTGGAAGCCACCTCAGGATGTTAGTGAGATTTGGAGTTTCCTTGGTATGGTTGGGTACTATAGGAGATTCATTGAGGGATTGTCTAAGTTAGCCAAGCCCATGACTGCTCTGTTAGAGAAGAATGCAAATTTGTATAGTCTAAGTAATGTCAGGATAGTTTTGAGGAATTGAAGAAGAGACTGACTTCTGCCCCAGTGCTTATCTTACATGATCTTACCAAAAGCTTCTCTATCTATTGTGATGCCTCATGGTAAGGTCTAGGCTGTGTTCTTATGCAAGAGGGTAGAGTTGTTGCCTATGCATCCAGATAGCTGAGAAAACATGAGTTAAATTATTCAACTCATGATCTAGAGTTAGCAGCCGCGGTACATGCTCTCAAGATTTGGAGGCATTACCTGATTGGTCATAAGTGTGAGATTTATACGGACCATAATAGTTTGAAGTATATATTCACATAGTCAGATCTGAATTTGAGGTAGCATAGATGGTTAGAGTTAATCAAGGATTATGATTTGGAGATATACTATCACCCGGGAAAGGCTAACGTTGTAGCAGATGCTCTGAGTAGGAGTTATGTGAACATGGCCTATACAACTCAGCTACCTAGAGAGTTGTGTGAGGAGTTTGAATACCTGAATTTGGGTATTGTGGCTAACACCATGGAGTTAGAGGTAGAACCTACTCTAAAATGAGAGATTCATATGGGACAGTTGAATGATGAGAGGATTAAAGATATTGCTGAACGTATAGTGATTAGTAAAGCCCTAGGATTCCACATGGATGATCAAGGAACAATATGGTTTGGCAAAAGGATTTGTGTGCCAGAAGTGAAGTCTATTAGGGAGTCTATTTTGAGGGAAGCTCATGAGTCGGCCTATTCCATACACCCGGGGAGTACTAAAATGTATCTTGATCTTAAAGAGAGATATTGGTGGTATGGACTAAAAAGAGATGTAGCTGAACATGTGGCCATATGTGATACATGCCAAAGAGTAAAGGCAGAGCATCAGAGGCCAGCAGGTTTATTACAACCTATGAAGATACCCGAGTGGAAATGGGAAGAAGTTGGAATGGATTTCATAGCGGGATTACCCCGTACACAGAGGGGATTTGACTCTATCTGGGTAATTGTAGACCGTCTGACAAAAGTAGCACATTTTATTCCTGTCAAGACAACTTATTCTGGTGCAAGGTTGGTGGAGCTATACATGGAAAGGATTGTATGTTTATATGGAGTACCATAGAAGATTGTTTTAGATAGGGGTACATAGTTCACATCTCATTTTTGGTAGAAATTGCATGAGTCCGTGGATACAAAGTTGAACTTTAGCTTAGCTTATCATCCTCAGACAGATGGGCAGACTAAGAGAACAAATCAGATTTTAGAGGATATGCTAAGAGCTTGTGCTCTACAGTACAGGACAAGTTGGGATAAGAGTTTGCCCTATGCCAAATTCTCTTATAATAATAGCTATCAGAAAAATTTGAAGATGGCACCGTTTGAGATGTTGTATGGCAGAAAGTGCAGGACACCACTATTTTGGAATCAAACAGGGGAAAGTCAAGTCTTTGGACCAAAAGTTTTGCAACTAGCAGAGAAATAGGTACAAACAATAAGGCAAAACTTGAAGGTTGCACAGTCTCGACAGAAAAGCTATGCTGACACGAGAAGAAGAGATTTGGTGTTTGAGATTGGTGACTTTGTTTATCTCAAAGTTTCACCTATGAGAGGAGTTAAGAGGTTTCATACCAAGGGAAAGTTGTCACCCAAGTATGTGGGACCCTTCAAGATCATCAACAGGAGAGGAGAAGTTGCTTACCAGCTAGAATTACCAGAACAACTCTTAGGTGTTCATGATGTCTTTCATGTATCGCAGCTTAAGAAATGTTTGAGAGTACCTAAGGAATAATTACCTTTAGATGAACTGGATATCCAAGAGGATCTATCATACAAAGAATACCCAGTAAGAATCTTGGAAACAACAGAGAGAATCACAAGAAGTAGGATCATAAGAATGTGTAAGGTTCAGTGGAATAGACACTCTGTGGATGAGGCAACCTGTGAAAGAGAGGACGATCTAAAATCTAACTATCCCAATATTTTCAAACCATCCGAATCTCGAGGACGAGATTCATCTTATGGGGGTAGGTTTGTAACACCCAAAAATTTCAACTGCAAATTAGTAATGAATTTTGAGCATTTATTTAATTTTCTAGGTATTTTTAACTTAGGGAAAATAATAAATTTTGGTTAAATAAAATTAACTATAAGGTTTAGAAACATGTTTGTTGCATTCATGCCGAAGCATACTATTTTTGGTTGAGTGTAGGGCTAGAATGTTTGAAGTTAAATTCAAAATTTCATTTGAATTTGGCTTAGATTTGAAAACTAGAAATAGAAAGGAATTTGATTTTGAAAAACTTCTTCATTTTCTAGCCCAGCCCCAAAACCGGGCCGACCTTTTCTTCCTCCCCTTCCTAGTTTCGACCTGCTCGGTGGCCCAGCTCGTGCCGCTGCTCCCTTCCTTTTTCCTCCCACATGGCCTGCTCCGCACCGGCCCGCTCGGCGGCCTGCTCCACGCCCTCCCTTTGCTCCGTGCACGTGCCCACAGCCCACTACTGTGGCCTGCTTCGGCCTTCACTGCCAGCGCCCATGCCCGCACGCGCTCTGCTCTCTTCTCCCTCGCTGCAACATGGGACCCGCCCGTCAGCGCCCACACCCCTTTCCTTTCTTCCCCGTGCTCCCTTTCCTTCCTTTGCCCCAGTGATGGCGCTACCACCTATGGCAAGTCACCACCGTTGTGCTCGCATGGAAGGCGACCAATTCCACCCGAGCATCGCTCCCCTTCCATCTACCATAGCACCCACCCGCCTACAAAGCCCTGAGCCGAGCCCCTCCCTCTCTCCTTTCCGTTTGTCCACACTCGAGCTCGCCACCGCCGCCCCATAGCCCACTACTCCGGTGCCCAATCCTCGACGCCGACACCTCCTGGAGCTCCGCCGTACTCCTCCACCACCGTAGGTACCATCAATTCATCATTTTGGTGAACCATCGCTTGGATTTCCCTAACCCGCACCCTTTCTTCTCTCTCCAGTCGCCGCCGCCATCGACCCAATCTTCGGAACCCTCCCGGACACCGCGACCCCTTCCTTCGACCTCGTGGTGAGCTCCTCCACCTACCAGTGCTCTCCATTCATTGAATGACACCCTAGAACGCCATACCGGTGAGTTCCAGGCACGCCGGCCATGGCGCTGCTGTAGGACCGTCGCTCTGACGTGTTCCCCGCCCTTGATTTGCACCCCGTTGAGTTCGCAAGAGCCTATAGATCGATTCTGTGTGCTTGGTTTGACCCGGGGAGGTCCAGAACGCCGTGCTTGCCTCGCCGCTGGCCATGGCGGGCTCACTGGAGGCACTGTGCAGCCGCAGGAGGATCACCTGTACACTCCTTGACGTCGGATCTTGGATGGACGACCGGGATTAGAACATACCGGTTCGGTATATGACCGGTCCACCATGGACCGTGGACTCAGTCCATAGCGCCGCGTCAGCGCGCGCCCACGCACGCGTGGTGCACCGCGCCACTCACACACTACCACATGTCTGCTCGTCAGCAGCCATAGTCAACCCTTGGTCAGCCGAGCACATTTTGCATAATAGCCCCTCGGTTTCTAGTGAATCAACCCGCAGTCCAGTCCAGTTCAAAAGAAATACAATTCAATCCTATTTTTATTCATTTTTGACCCTGTAGTTTCCAGAAATAGTGCGCGTAGTCCAAAATCCATGTAAATTTAGATTTTAATTATTTTAATTCAAAAATGAGTTCGGTTTATTTATAGAAATGCCATTGAACCTTATTTCATGCATAACTTTTGCGTTTTAAGTCCGATTTGAGTGATTCTTTCGCTCACGTGTTCATAGCAGTATGTAGAATAGATTTATAAGCTTTTCAATCTATGGTTTTACTGTTTGGTGTACTGTTCTAAAAGAATTCTATTTGTATGCATGTAATAATTGGATTGGATGCTTGATTGGTGCATTGGAACACGTTTAGAGGGTGAGCAGTTTGAGGTGACTGAGGATCAGTAGGAGGATCAGAAGTACCAAGATAACTTTGAGGAAGGCAAGTGTACCAAACTCCCCTTGTACCTATGAACTATTACAATTCATATTCATGCATGTGTCTAATTTGAAATACCTTAAGGACTTTACCTAGATTATTACTTGAACCACATATCCTTGTTACCTAGGGTTTGGGTATGCATTTTGGATAGATGCTGCAGTGCTTAACATAAAATAATTGTTAAACATGAGTAAAGGCATTATGCAATGTGATAAAATGAAGCTTTTTAGCAACAAATAGGGGGCTAGAGTACGGGGTTGAGTACTCTAGTGCCTCTCCATAAGGACTTAATCCTGAAGCGGCCACCCAGGAGGTTTTGTACAACCCCGAGTGTCATATGGCTCTGACTTTAACCTGTTCACTAGATTATACTATCTCGTCTGTAGCTTTCCGTAAGGGCAAGAGGGGGGCACTAGTTTGTATGTTTCCTTCCTACTAGGGTGTGTGTACCGTGCCGCAACCACGTGTGCCACTCCTAGAGGAGGGCCACATACGGCTAGATGGCTGAAACCTTAGCAGCTATGACTTGTTAGTGCGACTAGCGAAGGGTTACATAGTGAAACCCTGCCACACTTCCTAGGTAGAGGTGTTGTGGGCTTTACAAACCCCGGCATTGGGAATCATGGCTCGGTGGGTAAAGTTGTACAAGTTCTATAAAAATATTTGACCTGTTATAATAGCCGTGCTCATGGATACGAGCGATCTGGATCCTTCATGATTAGTGGTTACTATGGATGGTTGGGAGTTTATGTAAACTTGACTATACATTAATATCACTTGGGATTTGGGATTGTTCACTAAAGTAGTGATTCAGGATGCTAAAACTTGATAAACTAAAATTGCGAACCGAAGTCAAACCGTGTCTAGCCTTTGAGCCTCATAGATCCCTTTGATATACTTGCTAAGCATGGTGCGCTTACACTTGCTTTACATTCATTGAAAATCCTGGACGGGTAACAGATAACGTGTATGAAGAGTTTCTGAAGAATGTCCAGGACTACTAGGATGATGTTCACTAGTTGGAGTCCCTGTGGCAGATTGGGTCTAGTTATTCCGCTGTGTGTGTAATAATGTTGCCATTGAGCAAAACTATGTATTAACATTATGATGAGATTTGCGATGTAATAAGTACTTTACTTTGATATTATTACAATTTGTGATATATGTGTGTGTTTGGACATCCTGGGCGCACATATATGAGTACTTGATTTTACTATGCAAAATTGGGTGCGACACCCACACTGATTCCTTTGGCTTCTGCTAAACCTGTTTCTGCTGGGACACCTTCTTGGGCTTAGTTTGATCAGGAGCAGAATTGGTACTCTTCCCATTTTTGCGGGGATCGGCATAGCCGGCCTTCACTACGGCAGTGCTGCACCCACTGTCTGTGTAGGCTGATCTGTACCAACTCTTTCCTTCCTCTTAAACTTGACACACTCATAGCCATTTATGATCTTTCTTCCATTTGTCTTGGTCCTACAATGTGCCCAAGCCCATGCTTGATTGAGGGGTGTCTCCCTTGCTTGAATTGAGGCACTTTTGAATCATTTGCATTCTTGTCACTTACTTGAGCCTTACCACTCAAGCAGCCCTTGCCAATGATCTCATTGACTCTAGCAATTTCTTTTCTCATTGCCTCCATGTTTGCAAGGTTAGTGGAATAAGCATTCAAATCAATATTATAACATTTTCCACAACCTTGACTAGTGGAGGTAGTAGAGGCATCCTTTGCCTTAGAGGGATGTGAGTTGCTGTCCCAAAGAATGTTATATTGCAGCTCAAGTTCTTTGTGCTTTTTCATCTAAGTCACAATGCTTTTTTCTTGATAGCAATATTTTCTTTCTTTGTGATGGCATGGCCCCCTTGTTCTTTGGCCAAGGCCTTGCGCAAGGATTCCACCTCACTTCTCTCTAATGCAAGAGCTTCTTTGCTAGCAATGTAGAGATCCTCTTATTGGATAAGAGTCCCTTCTCTAGATTCTAGCTCGGCTTAGATACTCTCTAAATCCTCCATTAGCTTAGTGATGAATAATTTGGTCTTTCCATCCAAATTTTTAGTTATGATGTTTATTTCTTCATCACTAGATTCATTATCACTAGAGCTATCACTAATATCACTACTAGAGATATCACTAGGAGGTGGAGGTGGAGGAGCTTTGGCCTTGGATTTAGATTTTACCTTCTCACCCTTTTCCATAAGACAAATGTGAGGGGAGTAGTAGTCATCATCGGACATGTTGGTGAAGAGTCTTGGTGAAGAAGATGGCTCATGGATAGCAATGGTTGCAACTTTCTCATCTTCTTCACTTGAGCTTTCAATAGATGAATCCCATTCATGCCCAATGTGAGCTTCTCCCATGTTTTTCTTGCTCTTTCTCCTATCGGCCTTGTCCTCCTCCTTCTCTTTCTTATACTTGTTCTCCTTGATCTCATGTGGGCACTTGGCAATGAAGTGATCGATGCTTCCACAATTGTAGCATGCCCTCTTCTTCTTATTTGAAAACTTCCTCTTCACTACCTTGTACCCTTGCTTCTTCAACCCTTTGTGATACCTCTTCATAAAGAGAGCACCATCATCAACTTTCTCATATTGATCATCATCATTTTCACTTTCACTTGAAGATGATGTGGTCTCTACTCTTTCTTGAACTTGTTTGCTTGCTTTGGGATTGCTAGTTGAAGCTTGTTGGTTGATCTTGGACTTGCTTGTAGAGCCTTGCTTGCTTGATTTGTTGGCCTTGAGAGCTACATCTTTGATCTTGATGCCCTCTAACTTTGCTTGCAATTCTCCAAGTTTCTTCCTCTCATTTGCTTCTTCTGTTTTCATGTCAAAGGTCAAGATCCTCCCAAGTACATCATTTGGTGTGAAGTACTCAAACTTCTTCTTGTCTCTAATTAGAATGACTACGGTCTCATTTCTAGGTGAATAAGCTTCGAACATAATCTTGACAACTTTATTGTCATCTAGCGCATCACAACCATAGCCTCTAATCTTGCCCACCATTGTCATCGACCTATCAAACATCTCTTGTGGCCCCTTTCCATCCAAGATTACAAACCAGTTGAGCTTTGAGATCTACAAGTCAATTCTTGCCTTTCTCACTTTGTCAACCCCTTCATGTGATAGGTGCAAAGTGTCCTATATTTGCTTGGCAACATCAACTCCAATCACTCTATTGTACTCATCACCAACCAAGGCACTAAGCAACACACTTATGGCTTGACCATTTAGGTGAATGATTCTCATCTCTTCTAGTGTTGGATTCTTGGGATCAACCGGTGGCTCAAATCCATTGCAAACAATCTCCCAAATGCCGAGATGAAGACCTATAAGATAGGCTCTCATCAAGTGCTTCCACTTGGCAAAGTTAGTCCCATCAAAATGAGGTAACTTGTCCAAGGGCACATTGATGAAAGACTTGCGATCAGGGTTAGTCATAGACATAAAAGAGTAGTTAAAGGATATGGCAGCATATTTGCTGTCGTCATTCTTCTTGCACTTTCCTTTCTTGTCCTTCTAGCTATGCACTCGGTAGGACTCATCATCATCACCATCTTTGGAGCTGCTAGATAGCTCACTTGAAGATGCATTGGAGGCCTTTGCTTCTTGTTCCTTCTTCCTTCTTCCTTCTCTTCTTTTTCTTCTAGCTTCTCTCTTGAGTCTTATTTCTTCTTTTCTTGCTTTCTTCTCTTCTAACCGCTACTGCTCCTTTTTCTTCTTCTCTCTTGCTTCTCTTTTCTCTTTTCTAGTAGCTCTTTTTCTTCTTCTTTCTTCTTCATTTTGAGCTTTTTCGGCATCAGTTGCCTCTAGCTATGGGAGCGTGGAGTTGCTCGCTGTAGAGGCGCTAAGCTCACTACTGTCAATGTCATGCAGCCCAACATCCCCCGGATCAATGTTGATGGGCATCACAACACCGGATCCTCCTCTAGGCTCCATACCTCATGTGGTGAAGCGCACATGAGGTAACCTGCTCTGATACCACTTGTAGGATCACTGGTACGCCTAGAGGGGGGGGGGTGAATAGGCCTATAAAAATTCAACTCAAACCAAAGTCAAATTCACCTGTGGCACTGCCGCTCTATGAGCATGGCACTAACGCACCTGCAGGAGAGATTAGTTCACAGTTCAAAATCTACCCAACGAAATTTGGATCGGGTAGATTTCTTAGCTTCCTACAGGGTAGTAGATCACAGATTGATAGCTAAAAGTGGTGGGAACACCACACACAAGTAGATCGACCTCAAACTCTAGAAATCACCTCAACAACAACAAGAATACAAGTGTAGCAACGCAAGCACAAGATGACACAAGGATTTATCCCGTGGTTTAGCTCGCCACCAAGGCTTGCCTATGTCCACATTATTGAGGTATACCACTAAGGCTTAGGGATTTGCAACCCTACCTCATTCTCAAGTCAAGAGAGTGAACTCTTGAGATAAGGGGTGATTTTACTCACTGCAAGAGGTGGTTACAAACCTCCTGGGGCTACCACACAAGTTGGTAAGCTCCATGGGCGATGCTCTAGCCGGCTAGGAGCCAACCTCCAAGAGTAACAAACACAACCGCTGGCTAAAACATGAACCAATTGCTCTTTAGAATTTAGGAATCAATGGAGATGCTCTCTAATCAAGTTTTGGACCCTTATCCCTCAAGGATTGATGGGAAATCAATGAATTTGCTTAGGGGCTTGAGGTCAATAATGGAGTGAGTGAGAGAGAGCTCTAGCTCTATTTTTGAGCATCTAAAGTGAGGAAGAAGAGAGCTGGTTAGTTCCCATTGGGAAGGAAGGGGAAAGGTATATATACTCCCCACCCCCCAATAGTCACTTGAAATCGTAGATAGCCATTGGGGAGAAAAGGAAAAGGTATATATACCCTCAGCCCTCAACAGACACTGCACCCAAGTGATCAGGCGAGACGAGGTCCGTGGCCTCAAGGTCAGGCGAGATGAGGCCACGACTAAAGGGTCGGGCGAGCCAGAGCCTGCAACCTTGGAGTTGGATGAGATGGAGCCCGCGACCAAAGAATCAAGTGATTCAGAGCACGTGACCTTAGGGTCGGGCGAGACGGAGCCCGCGACCAAAGGGTCGGGAGAACCGGAGCCCATGTCCAAGGGGTCGAGCGAGTCGGAGCTCACACCCAAGAGGTTAGGCGAGTCGGAGCTCGTACCCAAGGGGTCGGGCGAGTCGAAGCTTGCACCCAAGGGGTCGAGCGAGTCAGAGCTCGCACCCTGCAAGACAACAAGAGTAATAGTGAAGTGAACTATCTTGTCTATGAATATGAGGATGCATGTGGTTGTTTGAGCACTTGGTAGCACATGTTAGCTTAAGCATTGTGTCCCCCTTTATAGTATGACTTTTCCTATACTCAAATTCAATATGTAAAAGAATTTAAACCTCTTTTGAGTTTGAAGCCATCTACACTTGTAATTGGGGGCTCCTCCATTTCGTGTAGCATCCTCGAATATAAATTCCCTGCTTATCATCTCGATAAATCTCATTAGTTCTCTAATTACATTGTCATTATCACCAAAACCCACAATTAAGGCTTGATTACACTTCCACCCTTATATATCGAGATAGGTCAGGTACATGGCGGTTTGGGGGGTTGTGCCTATGGTCTACATGCGCCGGAGTCTAGGAGAGTCTTTTAGTAGCGCTCTGTGGACCGTGGCGATGTTATGGAGCCAAAGAAGCCCTGGGCGTCGTCTGGCTGATCTGTTCTAACACTCTGCATGTCAGGCTGTGTTGGCTTGGACTGGCCTCCCACAGGTGGACCCTGTGGAGTCTTCTTGGTGGAGAAGGAGGTCAGCTTTAGGGGCTAACGCGTGGTCCCAGGAGCCTCCAAGCCCCTAGAGGCCGAGGGGGAATTTGTCTTCTTGTGTCACGCCCTGTGCGTGACCTTGTTCTGGAGAATGGCCATCAAGGCCACACCCAAGGTGCTGCGTCAAGGAGGCCCCAAGCCTCGATGGCTCAGGTTTCCCATCGATCGGGAGCCTGAGGCTTGGGCAAGCCCCCGAGCCCTGAGTAGAGGCGCTGGCATGCTCAGGCTCGGGCAAGTTCCTTAGTTTGAGGGTGCGTGCGAGCATACCCGATGGGTATAGCACCCAAGCCCGGGGTGATCCTAGAGGGATCGACTGGGGGTCTCTTTGTTTGGGAACCATAGATCCTGAGGCTTAACATACCCATATGTTAGGATCTCATCAGGAGCCCTTAAGCCCTTCATGGCCTTACTTATACATGATGGCGACGAGGGGCTAAATTTGATCTTCTAGTGACCGAACTTAGCCATGACAAGGATAGCTTCCGCTGACAAGAGCACGATGCCCTACATGGGGCCCTTTCCCTAGAGTGATGGGGGGTGCTCGGCTATCGAGGCCGGGCAGTGGTGCTGACCTTTTGTTTGATCCTACATCGCATAGGTCTACAGTCTGAGCAAGGGTTTCGTGAACTCATCTGGGAGTTACCAACTTAAGGCCCGGGCACCCTTCTTTTTGGTTAGAGCCTACCGTGGGTTAGGTGATCGAGAGCATCTAGGCTCTAGCTTAGGGCCACATGATCACCCAGTGTGCCACACCCTTCTGGGGGCTTTGGTAGCAGGCCCGGATCCTCTTAGGCTGGCCTTCTTGGGACGACCTCTGTAACACCCTAGGTGTTTGGCTTCCACATTTGCACTTGCATTTCATAAACATGAGCATCATTCATCCATTCTTGAGTTTAGAATTGTATGAAACATGCTTTTGAAACATTGCAACATATTGTTACATTCTATGTGTGATTGTTTTAGGAAATGCATAGTGTGTAACACTCAAGTGCAACATGTGCAACACACTTTAGTGAAACATGGTTAGCTAGTACAATGCCACAAACTCATGAAACATGGTCTTGAAACAGAAGTAACAAAGTCACTTGTTTTTCCTTGTTTCAATACATGTGATGCTTGATTTTGGTGTGACCAATGTGTGGTGTGGCTAATTATCCTATTAAGAAACTTAGTTATACTTAGAATGTCATTAGGAACAATGTTCATGTTGATCATTTTGCCTAATTAGGTTTCCAAGTCATGGTTTGAGTATTGGGGACCCCTAGAGCTCCTGAGTTTGTCTGTTTAAAAAGTATAGCTTAGATTGTTTGCATGTCTGAGCAACCTAAAGCAAAGTTGTAGAAAATTTTATAAGGAACAAACTTTGTTTAAGAGCTAAGTCATGAAAATGTGCAGAACATGCTCTAAAGGGACCCACAAGGCAGTTTTGAGGTTCATTTGGAGACTCTGAAATATTGTAAGTCATAAAATCGAGTTTCAGTTTTTTGTACCCAAATATTGTAAGCCATTTTGCCACGCGCAGCCTCACCGGCGTTCCACCGCCGCGGTCCATCACCGTGGCCACCCCATCCCCGACCACCCCTTGCCTTGCTAGCGTGTGCGTTAGCTCCGCCGTAGCATGTAGTAGCTCGTCGTAGCAGTGGGTCGAGTTACCGTGGCCAGCTCCGGCGTCATGCCATCGAGCAGAACCACCACACCGCCATGGCCGCCACCGTCGTCTTGATCGCCGGCAATAGTTCCATCCATGTAGCTTGATAGGTTCGGGAGGTCGAGGCGGTCACGCTGGTGCCGTCATCGTCGCCGGAGACGCCACCATCGGCGAGCACCGCCGGCCCCCGCCGAGCTAACCACCGTGCTCTGTTTTCGTCTCACTGCCATGCGGGCCCAGCTGACATGTGGACCCCGCCTGACAGTGACTGTGTATTCAAAAGCTAGCTCATTTATTCTAGATTTGATTGCTGTTTTGTATTAATTGTATCTCTAGTTTTATAAATTCAAATTGGGTGGTTCTAATTTTGTTAGGATCATAGTGAACTGTAGTATTTATGAAAAATATAACATGAACACTTGTAGTGGAAATTTTGGATGAATTAAATAGAAACTTGAATTGTGTTTTTAAATACATGCAAACTTGTTTAAATTATATCTTGAGTTCCTGTCCTCCAAAAATTATGAAATTTTGTTGGTGAGCTCTTCTTGATTAGTAGAAGCGCTGGTAAAAATTTGAGAGTCATTGCATGTATGGTTTTTGAGTTATAGATTTTCCTTTTATCATTGAATGATCCTTGTGTGAATTTTTGTAATTTATCTATGAATCCAATGACCATGAAATTTTGTGGGGGATGTTCTAATACCTTAAGGATGCTAGGAAAAATATAAAAATATGTTGCTTGACAATTTTCACTAGGGTTTCCTAATTATGTCATTTTAAACCTTTATGTCTTGTCATTTTTGTGTAGGATGTTATACTTGCTCAAATGATGTGAAATTTTTATAGTAGTCTACTTGGAGCATGTAGTACCTACTGTAATGTTTGTAGATTAAATTGTGTAGTTCTTATATATGTTTATTATTTCTCTTAATTAATTAAATAAATTAAGAAAAAAACATTAAAAGAAATGGATTGGTGGTGAACACTTTACTTTATGATGTTCTTGGGATATGTGTGATAAGTGAGTAAAGTTGGTTTTGTCCAATTATTTGTTTGCAACATAAGTTAATAAATATTTCCTTGCATTATGTCTTTCTGGACAGTTCTTGGGACTTTACAAAGTTCCCCATGATATTTTGGTTTGCTGGGAATGTGGTGAATACAAAAGTTGTAGATAATTTATGTATCTAGCTCCTGTCAAAATTTGGTGGCATTTGGTCTTGTAGTTTAGGAGCTACAGTCGCTCAAAGTTAGATCACAATTTTGCTTGCTCTCTGTCTTGTTGGACCTGATTATGTGGTTCTGTAAATTCGACCTGGTAAAGGTTGGAATCATGCCTTGAGGTCTGAAAATGAATTTTAGGCAATTTCATAAGCATGTGCATTCCCCGAGCATTTCTAACTTCGTTCATGTGCATCCATGATATTTATCTTGCGCATACATGCAATAGGTGTGCCGAAGGGAGTGACTCTTCTGGAGTTCGAGGGAGCGAGCCAGGAGGAGGAGCCTGAGGTGCAGGCAATCGATGAAGCAGCCGCCGAGGAGGAGTTACCCAAGTGCCCTGACCACCGTCCTTCCTCTTTCCTAAAAGGCAAGCCCTGGAGGATATTAAGTCTCCCATGTTTTTACAAATATCTTAAGTATCTCTTATTGTTGATGATGCATTAAGTATAGGAATTGGTTGGAACCAATTGTTGCATTATATATCTATCCTTGTCCACGTATCGCACTTGAATCCTATTTAAGTTTAGGAACGGGTTAAATGCTTAGCCATGCTTAGTGCGATAGAAGTCAGGTGATTTCCTGTCACCTACGAGCTTTAGGATGAGGTGGATCACGGTTGGCTATATTTGCTATCATGGAAAAGAACCATGTTAATAATGAATTAAGACCGGGAGGAGTCTTGTGTAGGTTTGGACATAGTGACACCATCTGTGTCATTTAAGGACCAATACGCTGTACATCCTCATGTCATGTTGAACGTAGCCTAACACTTAGCTGGCCGGATAACTCGTTCCGACCATGAAGCCTAGTAGCTCGACTCAGGCCGGGAACACGAGCAGTGGCGCGCATTCTGGAGGTAGTAAGGATGTGCGGAGAGCCATTGGCATAAGTCCAAGGCAGGTTAGAGTCCCGAGCAACCTTGGCAGAGTGGTTCTCTAAGAATGCCAATATGTTCAGACTCGTGACTCCTGAATTATACCAAAGGTGACTTGATTGCGACCCTGATGGGGGAAGCAGGGCTTGTGTTTAGGAATACCCCTCCAGCTAGATAGGAATCGATTCGAATCGCCGTCTCTCCCGGATAGTGAGAACTTGACAGAGCAGCGACAACGTAGATTCAATTAATTTAACGATATGGTTGAATGGATGATGATGATAAGGTTGCCACGATTTATACCTGCTATGGTTATTAATGTTTGCATCTTAATCAAATGATTGCGTAGTATAGGTGCTAATATAGATGACAGGTTAATGGCTAAAAGTCACTGCTAGCTCAGGTTAAGAGTTGCTCATTATTACTTATGCTTTTCCGCAAAAACAAAGTGTCAGCTAGATCCACTAAATTAAGCTATGCATGATCCTTGGTGTCTTTTGTTTTGGTTCCGACGGGTAAGTCTAGTTGAGTATATTCTCATACTCAGGGTTTGTTCCCTCTTGTTGTAGATGCCCTTCTATATCAGGGCTTCTGTAAGTATTGTCTCCACCCGGTGGGTGACGAAGACTAGATCACGGGCATGATCTCTGTTTCTCTTATCCGAATGCTTTTGCGGGTTGTGATCAGCAAACTGGTATTTGTATTTGAACTCGGGTGTGTAAGTTAAACTATTTGCTTTCGCATACTTTACAAGACTTGTTTTGTAATAACGATGACTCTGAGGTGTTGTAATCTAATTGCAAACCGTCTATGAAATGTTGTAACATATGATATGTTATGTTGAATTACTGTGATCTTGGTTGTATGCAAGTTGGTTTGAAATCCTTCGTGGTTTCAGTTGACTACCGGGTTTATATGGGCTCAAGTGCGAGAATTTGATCGTTTTGGCGATTGTTTTTGTACTTGTGCTCTTATAAATTGGTCGGTTCTATGATAGTTGGCATTAGAGCTAGATTCAACACTAAACAAGTCATACGGGTATTTAAAAACAAAAGCTTTTGTTGTGAAAACGATTTTCCAACTTATAGTTATATATAAGTGTTCAAAAATCAAAAAAATTATAGTGTGCTGGTGATCACATCCCTTGTAGCCCACTTAAGGACTTCTAGGTGGCTTATATAATTACTAACTTGGGGGAAATTGATTGTTTCTATTTTGTCGTCCATGCGGCGTGCTATTGCATGGGTGCCATTCGCTTGAATGGTAATGTATGGATCAATTGCCTCTACGCTAAGATAAGTGTGAGTTGTGAGAGCATGACCGTCCAACTGTCGGTCTATGGGAGAGTTAGTTGTGGTTACTGGAATATTTACATGTTGCATACATGTATATATGAAGGTACTTAATTATGGGTACATCTATTGGGTAGTTTGGGTACCAAAGTATATATATCTAGGGATGAATATACGGATAGTATCTTAGTTTACTGCCCTTGATGTGCTTATGGATATAGCATAGAGCTTCAGAGATGAGTTAGTGGGTGGACCAGCTTCATCCACTCCCCGAGTGGCTCCTACTGAGGCTGAGTGGACTCAAGAAGTTGGCCAGGCCTTGGTTCGAGGCCATGGTGAACATGTTCAGAGCGACAATGCGGGAATAAGTGCTATGATGGCCGTCTTGAAGCTGCGTCGAGTCAGGCAAGACACCCTTTCTAGTGTGTTAGAAGAAGCTGGCAAGGCAATGGTAGCCCATCACAAGTTCAGGTTGTGTGCCCGCAAGTATCGCCGTAGGGCGGATGCATGTGGGCGAGCTCAGCTAGAAGTAGAGGAGATTTGGGGTATTGCAAATTATCGCCTACAGCAGTGGGGGCAAACTGCACGCGAGAGAGACGAGCTTCATAACCAGCTTATGAACCTCACCATAGAGAGAGATGAGGTAGCACATGAGTTGGATCATGTGACCCGTCATAGAGATGCAGCCTTAGAGTTGGCATAAGAAAGACGTCAGGGCTAGATCATGGCTAACCACAATGCTTTTCAAAGGGAGCATGAGCTCCAAGAGCAGCTTGAAGAGCTTTAGGTTGAGCACCATCAACTGAACAACCGTCTGTTTCCTATTCCTCACCCCATACCAAGGTATCCTAATGTGGGTGGACCTCAAGTGATTGAGGCCGATGAAGAAGAAGAGGACGTGTAGATGGATGCCAATGCAGCTGAACCTGCAAATGAAGAAGAAGAGGAAGATCTTGAAGAAGTCCAGGGCATCTCCAATGTGGACAACGATCACTTCGATGAGTAGTTAGTTAGCAAGTCTCACTAGTTTAAGCTTTTGCAGTCATTGGAGTAATGGACTTAGTACTATGACTGATGTGGGATGTACCTTTTAATTCGAACTTGGCATGTAATGTACTTTCATCCGCTCCTTTCGGGATGCTTATCTTGTTGGTTAAGTTTAAAACTTGTCATGTTGGAATACACTACGTATGGCGCTAGTGATCTAATTGATGATGTGGTGATTGGAGAATGAATTATTGCCTCTGTTTATTATATGAATTTTACATTCTCTCCAGTAAATTTAGTTTGGCGTAATTACATTATTCCTCTTCAATGTGCTAACATCACCAATAAATGCTGGTTGCGCATTGTTGCAAATGCCTCGCACTCGTTCCACTGGTGTGGCTGGTGATGATGATGATCTTCCACTGCCACCACCACCCACACCAACGAAATTGATGGCAATTCTCATGGAAGGACAGTGCACTATGGCTGAGGCTCTCCGCATGATTGCAAATTGTGATGGTCGTGGTGCACGCCAAGGACCAGAACCAAATCAGTATAGCTACTTCAAAGATTTCCTTGACACTAAACCACCGATCTTCAAGGAGGCTGAAGAGCCCCTCCAAGTTGATGAGTGGTTGAACACTCTCGAGTAGAAATTCCGTCTGCTTCGCTTGACTGAGGTGCTGAAGACTGAGTATGCATCTCACCAACTACATGGGCCAGCTGGTATTTGGTGGAGTCATCATCGGTCCACTATGCCCGTTAATGCCCAAATCACTTGGGATCAGTTCAAGTCTGCTTTCAAGGGAAATTATATTCCTCCTGGTCTCATGGCAATCAAGCATATAGGGTTCATGAAGCTGACCCAGGGGAACAAGAGCTTGAATGAATACCTACAGGCTTTCAATAACCTTGCAAGGTATGCTACTGAGTTTGTTGACACGGATGCCAAGAAGATCGCTAGTTTCAAGCGGGGGCTTAGCCCCAAATTGATGAAGACTATGGGAAATTGCAAGTGTGCTCATTTTAATGAGTTTGTGATTGATGCTTTATCTCAAGAGAACAACAATGATGTATATGCTGCTTTGAAGAATCGTAAGAGGGCCTATGAGGCGAGTGCCTCACAATCCAAGGCTCCAGTCACACATAAGGCTCCATTCCATCCCCCGGCATCAGCTGCTAAGTTCCGCCCACCGCAGAAGAAGAATCCAGGTAGGCCTGGATTTCGCAAGGCTTTTACAGTTGCTCTTCCTAAGGGCACTACCAGTCAAGGTAGTTCCAAGGCTCCTCCAAGCAACATGCCATGCTGGAACTGCAACAAGATAGGTCACTAGGCAAGGGAGTGCCCTTACCCTAAGAAGAATAACTACCAAGGTGGCCGTCAAGGGTAGGTGAACCACATTAATATTGCTGATATTCCGTCCGGAGAGGTAGTAACGGTTGGTAAGTTTCTAGTGGATCAACACCCCACAGTTGTACTATTTGATTTGGGTGCTTCACATTCTTTTATTAGTCCCGCATTTGCATCCAAGTTTATGCAGAAAACATACACTGTTGAGGGTGAGGGTTATTGTATTAGGGCTGCTAGTGGTACTATCCCAACCAAGCTTTTAGTTGGGGACGTGCAACTTGAGATAGAGGGGCGAAGTTATCAGGTTGATCTGGTAGTTTTACCGGGGCTGGGTATCGACATGATATTGGGAATGAACTGGATGAGCAGTCATGGAGTGCTTATTGCTACATTGACTAGAGTAGTCATGCTCAGAGATCCTTATAACCAGGAAGGTTTTCTAGTACAGCTACCTAGGGACATCAATCTTTCTTATGCGGCTAATGCGGTGCAAGCAAAGGTTATGGCAGACATCCTGTCGTGTGTGATTTTCTGGATGTTTTCCCCGATGATTTGCCTGGATTGCCCCAGATCGGGACGTGGAATTCAAGATAGAGTTGCTACCTGGTACAACACCCATCTCTAGAAGGCCTTATAGAATGCCTCCCAATGAACTAGCCAAACTTAAGACCTAGTTGAATGAACTTCTAAAGAAAGGCCTTATCCATCCTAGTTCATCTCCGTGTGGGTGCCCAGCTATCTTTGTGAAGAAGAAGGTTCAATCCCTATACATGTGTGTAGATTATAGGCCTTTGAATGCAGTCACAAT
The DNA here is from genome assembly GCF_019320115.1 of Miscanthus floridulus. Lineage (NCBI taxonomy): Eukaryota > Viridiplantae > Streptophyta > Magnoliopsida > Poales > Poaceae > Miscanthus > Miscanthus floridulus. Next base: position 77,005,999 of record NC_089580.1, read on the forward strand.
CAAGAATAAGTACCCTTCTACCACACATAGATATCTTATTTGATTAGTTGTCTAAAGCAAAAGTCTTTTCCAAGATTGATTTGAGATCTGGTTCTCATCAAATCAAAATTCCGCCTGAGGATGTTCCAAAAACTATATTCTCTACAAGATACGGTCTATATGAGTATCTTGTTATGCCTTTTGGATTGACCAATGTCCCCGCACACTTCATGTATTTGAAGAATTCGGTGTTTATGCCAGAGTTGGACAAATTTGTGGTGGTATTTATAGATGATATCTTGGTCTATTCTGAGAATGAAGAAGAGCATGTTGAACATTTGCGAGTGGTTCTCACTAGATTGAGTGAACACAAGCTTTATGCAAAGTTCAGCAAGTGTGAATTCTGGCTTCGTGAGGTGCCTTTTCTTGGACACGTGTTGTCCGATGGTGGAATTATGGTGGATCCCACCAAGGTGCAAGAAGTGTTGGACTGGAAGGCTCCAATCTCGGTGCACGAGGTTCGGAGTTTTCTGGGGTTGGCTGGCTATTATTGTCGCTTCATCCTAGATTTCTCTAAAATAGCCAAGCCTATGACTCGGTTGCTGCAAAAAGACATGAGGTTTGTCTGGACTTCTGAGTGTGATGCGGCTTTTCACACCCTGCGAACCCTTCTAACTTCGGCTCCGGTTCTGGCGCAACCAGATATCGAGAAACCATTTGATGTGTTTTGCGATGCATCAGGGACAGGTTTAGGAGGTGTTCTTATGCAGGAGGGTAGAGTCATTGCTTATACCTCTCGCTAACTTTGGAAGCATGAGGTGAACTATCTGACGCATGACTTAGAACTCGCTGTAGTTGTTCAAGCTTTCAAGGCCTAGAGACATTATTTGCTCAGCAATGTGTGCAATATGTACACTGATCATAAAAGTCTTAAGTACATCTTCACTCAACCTGAGTTGAATATGCATCAGAGAAGATGGCTCGAGTTGATCAAGAATTATAACCTCCAAGTGCACTATTACCCTAGCAAGGCAAACATCGTTGCAGATGCCTTAAGAAGGAAATCTCATTGCCACTCTTTGATTGAAAGTGACTTCCATTTGTCAAAACTCCTACATCCTGCAGTCCTTCACAACATCACTGTCAGTTGTACTCTACAGAGTCGAATTATCGAGCTACAGAAGACAGATTTAGGTGTGCTCCACATCAAGCGCAAGATGAAAGAGCAAGAAACCAAGCATTTTTGGGTAGATGAGAATGACGTGTTATGGTTTAAGGATAGGTTAGTGGTTCCAAAAGATAGAGAGCTTAGAAATCAAATCCTATCTGAAGCACATTCCTCGAAATTGTCTATTCATCCTAGTAGTAGCAAAATGTATCATGATTTGAAGCCTCGCTTTTGGTGGACCAAAATGAAGAAAGAGATAGCCGCTTATGTGGCTAGGTTTGACACTTGTTGTCGAGTCAAAGCGGTGCACATGAAAGCTGGATTGCTTCAGCCACTCTCTATTCCAGGATGGAAATGGGAGGAGATAAGTATGGATTTTATTGTTGGACTCGCTACTACTCAGAGGAATTTTACTCCATTTGGGTGATTGTAGACCGTCTGACCAAGTCTGGACACTTCATTCTTGTCTACATAGATTTCTGTCCAACTGACTATGCAGAGTTGTACTTTAATCAGATAGTCCAACTTCATGGGATACCTCGCACTATTGTCTCTGATAGAGGACCATAGTTCACCTGCTCGTTTTTGGGAGCACTTACATGGATTGTTGGGAACTAAGTTAGTAAGAAGCTCTGCCTATCATCCGCAAACCAATGGGCAAACTGAGCGAGTGAATCAAATCTTAGAAGATATGTTGAGAGCATGTGTCATCTCGGCTAAGGGTTCATGGGAAAAGTGGTTGCCCCTAGCTGAATTCTCTTATAATAATAGTTATCAAGAGAGTATCAAGATGGCACTGTTTGAAGCTTTGTATGGCCGGAAGTGTAGAACCCCGATGAATTGGGTTGAAGCCGGTGAAAGGAGATATTATGGAATTGATTTTGTTCAAGAAGCTGAAGAACAAGTCCATACTATCCAAACCCATATGGCCGCAGCTCAAGCTAGGCAGAAAAGTTATGCTGATCAGCCGTAGAAAACCTATTGAGTTCGAAGTTGGAGACTTCGTTTATCTGAAAGTCTCACCCATGAAGAGTGTTCAACGCTTTGGTGTGAATCAAAAGCTTGCGTCGAGATATGTCGGTCCGTTTGAAATCATTAGGACAAAGTGGTAAGGTAGCATACAAGATCCAATTACCTCCTGAGATGAGTGCTATCTTCAATGTCTTTCATGTATCCCAATTGAAGAAATGTCTTCGCGTCCCTGAAGAGAGAGTTCCACTAGGGGATGTCGAGTTAAAATCTGATTTGACTTTTGAAGAAAAATCGGTCCGAGTAATTGACACTCGGGAGCGAGTGACTCGGAGTCGGGTGGTCAAGTTTTACAAGGTCATGTGGAGTAATCAGGGTAGTGAACGCTGATGCAACGTGGGAAAGAGAAGATTATTTGAGGGACGGTTATAAGGAATTCTATCAACAATGGTACGCTTGTCAAATCTCAGGGACGAGATTTTTATAAGGGGGGAAGGCTGTAACATCCCAGGTGTTTGGCTTCCACATTTGCACTTGCATTTCATAAACATGAGCATCATTCATCCATTCATTGAGTTTAGAATTGTATGAAACATGCTTTTGAAACATTGCAACATATTGTTACATTCTATGTGTGATTGTTTTAGGAAATGCATAGTGTGTAACACTCAAGTGCAACATGTGCAACACACTTTAGTGAAACATGGTTAGCTAGTACAATGCCACAAACTCATGAAACATGGTTTTGAAATAGAAGTAACAAAGTCACTTGTTTTTCCTTGTTTCAATACATGTGATGCTTGATTTTGGTGTGACCAATGTGTGGTGTGGCTAATTATCCTCTTAAGCAACTTAGTTATACTTAGAATGTTATTAGGAACAATGTTCATGTTGATCATTTTGCCTAATTAGGTTTCCAAGTCATGGTTTGACTATTGGGGACCCCTAGAGTTCCTGAGTTTGACTGTTTAAAAGGTATAGCTTAGATTGTTTGCATGTCTGAGCAACGTAAAGCAAAGTTGTAGCAAATTTTATAAGGAACAAACTTTGTTTAGGAGCTAAGTCATGAAAATGGGCAGAACATGCTCTAAAGGGACCCACAAGGCAGTTTTGAGGTTCATTTGGAGACTGAAATATTCTAAGTCATAAAATCGAGTTTCAGTTTTATGTACCCAACTTTTAGCCTTGTAGCTCCCTAACCAAGCCGAATCAGCTCGAGCTCCAATTGGCAAAGTTGTAGCCCTCACTTAGATCTCCCACTTTGTCAATTGCACTAGAGCCTGGATCATCACGGTTTGGAAGTTGTTGGGGAAATGGCGCTGTCAGTTGGCACCTTTAGTAACTGAATCAAAATTTCAGACCTGCTATAGTGCCGACCGCCGCAGACCTCTGCCGCCGCATGGCCTCCATGTGCCGTGGCCGGCTTGGTGCCGCTGCCCGGTGTCCTCCGCTTGAAGCGTGTCCCTCTGCCCTCCTAGCGCTCTCATTCACTCTCCTTCGCCTCCTCTGCTCACAGCAGCAGCACGCGCGGCTCCGCCGTCGCCATTGACGGTGCAAGCTCTCACCTCATTGCCCAAGTGCCACCACGCGCTCCTCCATGATCCCACCATCACGCATCCGTCCACACTTGCTCACTAACCGCTCGGTAAGCCATTTCGCCGTGCGCAGCCTCGCCGGTGTTGCACCGTCGCGGTCCGTCACCGTGGCCACCCCATCCCTACCACCCCTTGCCTCGCTAGCGTGCGCGTTAGCTCGCCAGCATGTAGTAGCTTGTTGTAGCAGTGGGTCGAGTTACCATGGCCAGCTCGGTGTCACGCCGTCGAGCCGAACCACCGCACCGCCATGGCCGCCGTCGTCGTCTTGATCGTCGGCAATAGTTCCATCCATGTAGCTTATAGGTTCGGGAGGTCGAGGCGGTCACGCTGGTGCCATCATCGTCGCCGGAGACGCTGCGGTCGGCGAGCTCCGCTGGTCCCCTCGAGCTAACCGCCGTGCTCTATTTTCGTCTCACTGCCATGCGGGCCCAGCTACATGTGGACCCCGCCTGACAGTGATTGTGTATTCAAAAGCTAGCTCATTTATTCCAGATTTGATTGCTGTTTTGTAAAAATTGTATCTCTAGTTTTATAAATCCAAATTGGGTGGTTCCAATTTTGTTAGGATCATAGTGAAGTGTAGTATTTAGGAAAAATAAAGATGAACACTTGTAGTGGAAATTTTGGATGAATTAAATAGAAACTTGAATTGTGTTTTTAAATGCATGCAAAATTGTTTAAATTATATCTTGAGTTCCTGTGCTCCAAAAATTATTAAATTTTGTTGGTGAGCTTTGCTTGCTTAGTAGAAGCTCTAGGTAAAAATTTGAGCATCATTGCATGTATGGTTTTAGAGTTATAGATTTTCATTTTATCATTGAATGATCCTTGTGTAAATTTTTGTAATTTATCTATGAATGCAATGACCATGAAATTTTGTGGGGGATGTCCTAGTACCTGAAGGATGCTAGGAAAAATATAAAATCTGTTGCTTGACACTTTTCACTAGGGTTTCCTAATTATGTCATTTTAAGCCTTTATGTCTTGTCATTTTTGTGTAGGATGTTATACTTACTCAAATGATATGAAATTTTTTATAGTAGTCTACTTGGAGCATGTAGTACCTACTGTAATTTTTGTAGATTAAATTGTGTAGTTCTCATATATGTTTATCATTTCTCTTAATTAATTAAATAAATTAAGAAAAAGCATTAAAAGAAATGGATTGGTGGTGAACACTTTACTTTTTGGTGTTCTTGGGATATGTGTGATAAGTGAGTAAAGTTGGTTTTGTCCAATTATTTGTTTGCAACATAAGTTAATAAATATTTCCTTGCATTATGTCTTTCTGGACAGTTCTCGGGAGTTTACAAAGTTCCCCATGATATTTTGGTTTGCTGGGAATAGTGGTGAATACAAAAGTTGTAGGATAATTATGTATCTAGCTCCTGTCAAAATTTGGTGGCATTTGGCCTAGTAGTTTAGGAGCTACAGTCGTTCAAAGTTAGATCACAGTTTTGCTTGCTCTCTGTCTTGTTGGACCTGATTATGTGGTTCTGTAAATTCGACCTAGTAAAGGTTGGAATCATGCCTTGACGGTCTGAAAATGAATTGTAGGCAATTTCATAAGCTTTCCAAATTGTCTTGTTGCCTGTCATTTTGATTTGTAGATCTCCAGTTATGGTCAGTTTACTGTACCGCTATATAATGTTCCTGTTTTGCTGAAATACGAATGATTGTGTGTGTGCTCAGTTGCGATGTTCTTGTTGATTGTTTAGGTGCTAGCCTAACTTGAGAACATGCTTAGGTGCCAGGTTCTAGGTCCTTAACTGAAGATGAGCAATTTGTACATTAGATTGTATAAACTTGGTAAGTTAAAGTGATTTGAATAGAGCTTAAGTCAGAAAATGCGGACTGCAGTAAGCATGTGCATTCCCCGAGCATTTCTAACTTCGTTCATGTGCATCCATGATATTTATCTTGCGCATACATGCAATAGGTGTGTCGGAGGGAGTGACGCTTCTGGAGTTCGAGGGAGCGAGCCAGGAGGAGGAGCCCGAGGTGCAGGCAATCGACGAAGCAGCCACCGAGGAGGAGTTGCCCGAGTGCCCTGACCACCATCCTTCCTCTTTCCTGAAAGGCAAGCCCTGGAGCATATTAAGTCTCCCATGTTTTACAAATATCTTGAGTATCTCTTATTGTTGATGATGCATTAAGTATAGGAAATTGGTTGGAACCAATTGTTGCATTATATATCTATCCTTGTCCAGGTATCGCACTTGAATCCTATTTAAGTTCAGGAACGGGTTAAATGCTTAGCCATGCTTAGTGCGGTAGAAGTCAGGTGATTTCCTGTCACCTGCGAGCTTTAGGATGAGGTGGATCACGGTTGGCTATATTTGCTATCGTGGAAAAGAACCATGTTAATAATGAATTAAGACCGGGCGGAGTCTTGTGTAGGTTTGGACATAGTGACTCCATCTGTGTCGTTTAAGGACTGATACGCTTGTACGTCCTCATGTCATGTTGAACGCAGCCTAACACTTAGCTGGACGGATAACTCGTTTCCGACCGCGAAGCCTAGTAGCTCGACTCAGGTCAGGAACACGAGCAGTGGCACGCATTCTGGAGGTAGTAAGGATGTGCGGAGAGCCATTGGCATAAGTCCAAGGCAGGGTTAGAGTCCCGAGCAACCTTGGCAGAGTGGTTCTCTGAGAATGCCGATCTTTTCGGACTCGCGACTCCTGAATTGTGCCAAAGGTGACTTGATTGCGACCCTGATGGGGGAAGCAGGGTTTGTGTTTAGGAATACCCCTCTAGCTGGATAGGAATCGATTCGAATCGCCGTCTCTCCCGGATAGTGAGAACTTGACTGAGCAGCGGCAACGTAGATTCAATTAATTTAACGATATGGTTAAATGGATGATGATGATAAGGTTGCCACGAATTTATACCTGCTATGGTTATTAATGTTTGCATCTTAATCAAATGATTGCGTAGTACAGGTGCTAATATAGATGACAGGTTAATGGCTAAAAGTCACTGCTAGCTCAGTTTAAGAGTTGCTCATTATTACTTATGCTTTTCCGCAAAAAGAAAGTGTCAGCCAGATCCACTAAATTAAGCTATGCATGATCCTTGGTGTCTTTTGTTTTGGTTTCCGACGGGTAAGTCTAGCTGAGTACATTCTCGTACTCAGGGTTTATTCCCTCTTGTTGCAGATGACCTTCTATATCAGGGCTTCTGTAAGTATTGTCTCCACCCGGCGGGTGACGAAGACTAGATCACGGGCATGATCTCTATTTATCTTATCCGAATGCTTTTGCGGGTTGTGATCAGCAAACTGGTATTTGTATTTGAACTCGGGTGTGTAAGTTAAACTATTTGCTTCCGCATACTTTACAAGACTTGTTTTGTAATAACGATGACTCTGAGGTGTTGTAATCTAATTGCAAACCATCTGTGAAATGTTGTAACGTATGATATGTTATGTTGAATTACTGTGATCTTGGTTGTATGCAAGTTGGTTTGAAATCCTTCGTGGTTTCAGTTGACTACCGGGTTTATATGGGCTCAAGTGCGAGAATTTGATCGTTTCGGCGATTGTTTTTGTACTTGTGCTCTTATAAATTGGTTGGTTCTTTGACAGCTGGCATCAGAGCTAGATTCAACACTAAACAATGTCATACGGGTATTTAAAAACAAAAGCTTTTGTTGTGAAAATGGTTTTCCAATCTTATAGTTATATATAAGTGTTCAAAAATCAAAAAAATTATAGTGTGCTGGTGATCACATCCCTTGTAGCCCACTTAAGGACTTCTAGGTGGCTTATATATAATTACTAACTTGGGGGAAATTGATTGTTTCTATTTCGTCGTCCATGCGGCGTGCTATTGCATGGGTGCCATTCGCTTGAATGGTAATGTATGGATCAATTGCCTCTACGCTAAGGTAAGTGTGAGTTGTGAGAGCATGACCGTCCAACTGTCGGTCTAGGGGAGAGTTAGTTGTGGTTACTGGAATATTTACATGTTGCATACATGTATATATGAAGGTACTTAATTAGTGGGTACATCTGTCGGGTAGTTTGGATACCAAAGTATATATATCTAGGGATGAATATACGGAGAGTATCTTAGTTTACTACTTTCATTGTCAGCATTATATCTTGTTGGGTTGGGCTGCAATGAAATTTTCTGCAGGTATGCTAACAACAGCAACGTGTAGATCGACTAGTTACCGCTAATTGAGAGAACGTATGTATGCCACCGTATATTCCGCTAAAACTTAACTTTTCTTAGGTTTGTGAGGATGTACGGAATGAGCATGCATCATATTCACTCATGTCATTCATATTGCATTACTCCCTCCCTTATAATTGCTTATTCCAATTATTAAGTTCCATCTCTCAACAAAGTAATCCTCTCATGAGAGTTGCATCCCTTTTTGATACAGATGGCCACGCCCGTGTTTCCTCCTGGTAGCAGCACCTTTTTGGACCAGTTCGGTACGCCCACCTTGCTCTAGAGGGTGCTAAGCTTAGTTGGGTACCCGGAGGCACCCCGCTACATGTGGAGGCAGGTGGTGCCATTGGGAGATGTACCATGGTACATTGTGACCTTGATAGTGCCGTAGAACCCCACGAGACCGTTGTGGCATGGGTGGAGCATTGAGACTGATGGGCAAAGCCCATGGGAAGCCGCTCAAGTTGCTGCCCTTGATGTGCTTATGGATATAGCACAGAGCTTCAGAGGATGAGTTAGTGGGTGGACCAGCTTCATCCATTCCCCGAGTGGCTCCTACTGAGGCTGAGTGGACTCAAGAAGTTGGCCAGGCCTTGGTTCGAGGCCATGGTGAACGTGTTCAGAGCGACAATGCAGGAATGAGTGCTATGATGGCCAGTCTTGAAGCTTTGTCGAGTCAGGCAGGACACCCTTTCTAGTGTGTTAGAAGAAGCTGGCAAGGCAATGGCAGCCCAGCACAAGTTCAGGTTGCGTGCCCGCAAGTATCGCCGTAGGGCGGATGCATGTGGGTGAGCTCAGCTAAGAAGTAGAGGAGATTCGGGGTATTGCAAATTATCGCCTGTAGCAGTGGGGGCAAACTGCAAGCGAGAGAGACGAGCTTCATAACCAGCTTATGAACCTCAACATAGAGAGAGATGAGGCAGCACATGAGTTGGATCGTGTGACCCGTCATAGAGATGCAGCCTTAGAGTTGGCATAAGAAAGACGTCAGGGCTAGATCATGGCTAACCACAATGCTTTTCAAAGGGAGCATGAGCTCCAAGAGCAGCTTGAAGAGCTTCAGGTTGAGCACCATCAACTGAACAATCGTCTGTTTCCTATTCCTCACCCCATACCAAGGTATCCTAATGTGGGTGGACCTCAAGTGATTGAGGCCGATGAAGAAGAAGAGGATGCATAGATGGATGTCAATGCAGCTGAACCTGCAAATGAAGAAGAAGAGGAAGATCTTGAAGAAGTTCAGGGCATCTCCGATGTGGACAAGCGATCACTTCAATGAGTAGTTAGTTAGCAAGTCTCACTAGTTTAAGCTTTTGCAGTCATTGGTGTAATGGACTTAGTACTATGACTGATGTGGGATGTACCTTTTAATTCGAACTTGGCATGTAATGTACTTTAATCCGCTCCCTTTCGGGATGCTTATCTTGTTGGTTAAGTTTAAAACTTGTCATGTTGGAATAGCACTACGTATGGCGCTAGTAATCTAATTGATGATGTGGTGATTGGAGAATGAATTATTGCCTCTGTTTATTGTATGAATTTTACATTCTCTCTAGTAAATTTAGTTTGGCATAATTACATTGTTCCTCTCCAATGTGCTAACATCACCAATAATTGCTGGTTGCGCATTGTTGCTAGATGCCTCGCACTCGTTCCACTAGGTGCAGGCTGGTGATGATGATGATCTTCCACTGCCACCACCACCCACACCAACAGAATTGATGGACAATTCTTGCATGGAAGGACAGTGCACTATGGCTGAGGCTCTCCGCATGATTGCAAATCATGATGGTCGTGGTGCACGCCAAGGACCAGAAACAAATTAGTAATAGCGACTTCAAAGATTTCCTTGACACTAAACCACCGATCTTCAAGGAGGCTGAAGAGCCCCTCCAAGCTGATGAGTGGTTGAACACTCTCGAGCAGAAATTCCGTCTGCTTCGCTTGACTGAAGGTGCTGAAGACTGAGTATGCATCTCACCAACTGCATGGGCCAGCTGGTATTTGGTGGAGTCATCATCGGTCCACTATGCCCTGCTAATGCCCAAATCACTTGGGATCAGTTCAAGTCTGCTTTCAGGGGAAATTATATTCCTCCTGGTCTCATGGCAATCAAGCATACAGAGTTCATGAAGCTGACCTAGGGGAACAAGAGCTTGAATGAATACCTGCAGGCTTTCAATAACCTTGCAAGGTATGCTACTGAGTTTGTTGACACTGATGCCAAGAAGATCGCTAGTTTCAAGCGGGGACTTAGCCCCAAATTGATGAAGACCTATGGGAAATTACAAGTGTGCTCATTTAATGAGTTTGTGAGTGATGCTTTATCTCAAGAGAACAACAATGCTGTATATGCTGCTTCGAAGAATCATAAGAGGGCCTATGAGGCGGGTGCCTCACAATCCAAGGCTCCAGTCACACATAAGGCTCCATTCCATCCTCCGGCATCAGCTGCTAAGTTCCGCCCACCACAGAAGAAGAATCTAGGCAGGACTAGATTTTGCAAGGCTTTTACAGTTGCTCTTCCCAAGGGCACTACCAGTCAAGGCAGTTCCAAGGCTCCTCCAAGCAACATGCCATGCTGGAACTGCAACAAGACAGGTCACTAGGCAAGGGAGTGCCCTTACCCTAAGAAGAATAACTACCAAGGTGGCCGTCAGGGGCAGGTGAACCACACTAATATTGCTGATATTCCGTCAGGAGAGGTAGTAACGGCTGGTAAGTTTCTGGTGGATCAACACCCCGCAGTTGTACTATTTGATTTGGGTGCTTCGCATTCTTTTATTAGTCCCGCATTTGCATCCAAGTTTATGCAGAAAACATACACTGTTGAGGGTGAGGGTTATTGTATTAGGGCTGCCAGTGGTACTATCCCAACCAAGCTTGTAGTTGGGGACGTGCAACTTGAGATAGAGGGGCGAAGTTATCAGGTTGATCTGGTAGTTTTACCGGGGCTGGGTATCGATAGTGATATTGGGAATGAACTGGATGAGCAGTCATGGAGTGCTTATTGATACATCGACTAGAGTAGTCATGCTCAGAGATCCTTATAATCAGGAAGGTTTTCTAGTACAGCTACCTAGGGACATCAATCTTTCTTGTGCGGCTAATGCGGTGCAAGCAAAGGGTTATGGCAGACATCCCTGTCGTGTGTGATTTTCTGGATGTTTTTCCCGATGATTTGCCTGGATTGCCCCCGGATCAGGACATGGAGTTCAAGATAGAGTTGCTACCTGGTACAACGCCCATCTCTAGAAGGCCTTATAGAATGCCTCCCAATGAACTAGCCGAACTTAAGACCTAGTTGAATGAACTTCTAAAGAAAGGCCTTATCCGTCCTAGTTCATCTCCGTGGGGGTGCCCTAGCTATCTTTGTGAAGAAGAAGGATCAATCCCTATGCATGTGTGTAGATTATAGGCCTTTGAATGCAGTCACAATCAAGAATAAGTACCCTCTGCCACAGCATAGATATCTTATTTGATCAGTTGTCTAAAGCAAAAGTCTTTTCCAAGATTGATTTGAGATCTGGTTATCATCAAATCAAAATTTGGCCTGAGGATGTTCCAAAAACTGCATTCTCTACAAGATATGGTCTGTATGAGTATCTTGTTATGTCTTTTGGATTGACCAATGCCCCCGCACACTTCATGTATTTGATGAATTCGGTGTTTATGCCCGAGTTGGACAAATTTGTGGTGGTATTTATAGATGATATCTTGGTCTATTCTAAGAATGAAGAAGAGCATGTTGAACATTTGCGAGTGGTTCTCACTAGATTGCGTGAACACAAGCTTTATGCAAAGTTCAGCAAGTGTGAATTCTAGGCTTCGTGAGGTACCTTTTCTCGGACACATGTTGTCCGATGGTGGAATTATGGTGGATCCCACCAAGGTGCAAGAAGTGTTGGACTGGAAGGCTCCAATCTCGGTGCACGAGGTTCGGAGTTTTCTGGGATTAGGCTGGCTATTATCGTCGCTTCATCCCGGATTTCTCTAAAATAGCCAAGCCTATGACTCGGTTGCTGCAAAAAGACATGAGGTTTGTCTGGACTTCCGAGTGTGATGCAGCTTTTCACACCCTGCGAACCCTTCTAACTTCGGCTCCAGTTTTGGCGCAACCGGATATCGAGAAACCTTTTGATGTGTTTTGCGATGCATCAGGGATAGGTTTAGGAGGTGTTCTTATGCAGGAGGGTAGAGTCATTGCTTATACCTCTCAGCCAACTTCAGAAGCATGAGGTGAACTATCCGACGCATGACTTAGAACTCGCTGCAGTTGTTCATGCTTTGAAGGCCTGGAGACATTATTTGCTCGGCAATGTGTGCAATATCTACACTGATCATAAAAGTCTTAAGTACATCTTCACTCAACCTGAGTTGAATATGCGTCAGAGAAGATGGCTCGAGTTGATCAAGGATTATAACCTCCAAGTGCACTATTCACCCTGGCAAGGCAAACGTTGTTGCGGATGCCTTAAGCAGGAAATCTCATTGCCACTCTTTGATTGAAAGTGACTTCCATTTGTCAAAACTCCTACATCCTGCAGTCCTTCACAACATCACTATCAGTTGTACTCTACAGAGTCGAATTATTGAGCTACAGAAGACAGATTCAGGTGTGTTCCACATCAAGCGCAAGATGAAAGAGCAAGAAACCAAGCATTTTTGGGTAGATGAGAATGACGTGTTATGGTTTAAGGATAGGTTAGTGGTTCCGAAAGATAGAGAGCTTAGAAATCAAATCCTATCCGAAGCACATTCCTCAAAATTGTCTATTCATCCTAGGTAGTAGCAAAATGTATCATGATTTGAAGCCTCGCTTTTGGTGGACCAAAATGAAGAAAGAGATAGCCGCTTATGTGGCTAGGTGTGACACTTGTTGTCGAGTCAAAGCGGTGCACATGAAAGCTGGATTGCTTCAGCCACTCTCTATTCCAGGTTGGAAATGGGAGGAGATAAGTATGGATTTTATTGTTGGACTCCCTACTACTCAGAGGAATTTTAACTCCATTTGGGTGATTGTAGACTGTCTGACCAAGTCTGCACACTTCATTCCTGTCCGCATAGATTTCCGTCCAACTGACTATGCAGAGTTGTACTTTAATCAGATAGTCCGACTTCATGGGATACCTCGCACTATTGTCTCTGATAGAGGACCATAGTTCACTGCTCGCTTTTGGGAGCACTTACACGGATTGTTGGGAACTAAGTTAGTAAGAAGCTCTGCCTATCATCCGCAAACCAATGGGCAAACTGAAGCGAGTGAATCAAATCTTAGAAGATATGTTGAGAGCATGTGTCATCTCGGCTAAGGGTTCATGGGAAAAGTGGTTGCCCCTAGCTGAATTCTCTTATAATAATAGTTATCAAGAGAGTATCAAGATGGCACCGTTTGAAGCTTTGTACGGCCGGAAGTGTAGAACCCCGATGAATTGGGTTGAAGCCGGTGAAAGGAGATATTATGGAATTGATTTTGTTCAAGAAGCTGAAGAACAAGTCTGTACTATCCAAACCCATATGGCCGCAGCTCAAGCTAGGCAGAAAAGTTATGCTGATCGTCAGTAGAAAACCTATTGAGTTCGAAGTTGGAGACTTCGTTTATCTGAAAGTCTCACCCATGAAGAGTGTCCAACGCTTTGGTGTGAAGCGAAAGCTTGCGCCGAGATATGTCGGTCCGTTTGAAATCATTGGACAAAGTGGTAAGGTAGCATACAAGATCCAATTACCTCCTGAGATGAGTGCTATCTTCAATGTCTTTCATGTATCCCAATTGAAGAAATGTCTTCGCAGTCCCTGAAGAGAGAGTTCCACTGGGGGATATCGAGTTAAAATCTGATTTGACTTTTGAAGAAAAGCCAGTCCGAGTAATTGACACTCGGGAGCGAGTGACTCGGAGTCGGGTGGTCAAGTTTTACAAGGTCATGTGGAGTAATCAGGGTAGTGAACGCGATGCAACGTGGGAAAGAGAAGATTATTTGAGGGACGGTTATAAGGAATTCTATCAACAATGGTACGCTTGTCAAATCTCAGGACGAGATTTTTATAAGGGGGAAGGCTATAACACCTCAGGTGTTTGGCTTCCACATTTGCACTTGCATTTCATAAACATGAGCATCATTCATCCATTCATGAGTTTAGAATTGTATGAAACATGCTTTTGAAACATTGCAACATATTGTTACATTCTATGTGTGATTGTTTTAGGAAATGAATAGTGTGTAACACTCAAGTGCAACACACTTTAGTGAAACATGGTTAGCTAGTACAATGCCACAAACTCATGAAACAATGGTTTTGAAATAGAAGTAACAAAGTCACTTGTTTTTCCTTATTTCAATACATGTGATGCTTGATTTTGGTGTGACCAATGTGTGGTGTGGCTAATTATCCTCTTAAGCAACTTAGTTATACTTAGAATGTCATTAGGAACAATGTTCATGTTGATCATTTTGCCTAATTAGGTTTCCAAGTCATGGTTTGACTATTGTGGACCCCTAGAGCTCCTGAGTTTGACTGTTTAAAAGGTATAGCTTAGAGTGTTTGCATGTCTGAGCAACCTAAAGCAAAGTTGTAGCAAATTTTATAAGGAACAAACTTTGTTTAGGAGCTAAGTCATGAAAATGTGCAGAACATGCTCTAAAGGGGACCCACAAGGTCAGTTTTGAGGTTCATTTGGAGACTCTGAAATATTCTGTCATAAAATCGAGTTTCAGTTTTCTGTACCCAACTTGTTAGCCTTGTAGCTCCCTAACCAAGCTGAATCAGCTCGAGCTCCAATTGGCAAAGTTGTAGCCCTCACTTAGATCTCCCACTTTGTCAATTGCACCAAAGCCTGGATCATCACGGTTTGGAAGTTGTTGGGGAAATGGCGCTGTCAGTTGGCACCTTTAGTAACTGAATCGAAAATTTCAGACCTGCTATAGTGCCGACCGGCCGCAGACCTCTGCCGCCGCATGGCCGCACATGTGCCGTGGCCGGCTTGGTGCCGCTGCCCGGTGTCCTCCGCTTGAAGCTATGTCCCTCTGCCCTCCTAGCGCTCTCATTCACTCTCCTTCGCCTCCTCCTGCTCACAGCAGCAGCAGCCGCGTCGGCTCCGCCGTCGCCATTGACGGTGCAAGCTCGCACCTCATTGCCCAAGTGCCACCACGGCTAGCTCCTCATGATCCCACCATCATGCCGCGTCCACACTTGCTCACTAACCGCGCTCGGTAAAGCCATTTCGCCGTGCGTAGCCTCGCCGGCGTTGCACCGTCGCGGTCCGTCACCGTGGCCACCCCATCCCCGACCACCCCCTTGCCTCGCTAGCATGCGCGTTAGCTCCGCCGTAGCATGTAGTAGCTCGTCGTAGCAGTGGGTCGAGTTACCGTGGCCAGCTTTGGTGTCACACCGTCGA
The DNA here is from genome assembly GCF_019320115.1 of Miscanthus floridulus. Classification (NCBI taxonomy): domain Eukaryota; kingdom Viridiplantae; phylum Streptophyta; class Magnoliopsida; order Poales; family Poaceae; genus Miscanthus; species Miscanthus floridulus. The sequence goes on from NC_089580.1 coordinate 77,021,287, forward strand.
GCCGAACCACCGCACCGCCATGGCCACCCGCCGTCGTCTTGATCGTCGACAATAGTTCCATCCATGTAGCTTGATAGGTTCGGGAGGTCGAGGCGGTCACGCTGGTGCCATCATCATCGCCGGAGACGCTGCGGTCGGCGAGCTTCGCTGGTCCCCGTCAAGCTAACCGCCGTGCTCTGTTTTCGTCTCACTGCCATGAGGGCCCAGCTGACATGTGGACCCCGCCTGACAGTGATTGTGTATTCAAAAGCTAGCTCATTTATTCTAGATTTGATTGCTGTTTTGTAAAAATTGTATCTCTAGTTTTATAAATCCAAATTGGGTGGTTCCAATTTTGTTAGGATCATAGTGAAGTGTAGTATTTAGGAAAAATATAACATGAACACTTGTAGTGGAAATTTTGGATGAATTAAATAGAAACTTGAAATGTGTTTTTAAATGCATGCAAAATTGTTTAAATTATATCTTGAGTTCCTTTGCTCCAAAAATTATGAAATTTTGTTGGTGAGCTCTTGCTTGCTTAGTAGAAGCTCTGGTAAAAATTTGAGAGTCATTGCATGTATGGTTTTAGAGTTATAGATTTTCCTTTTATCATTGAATGATCCTTGTGTGAATTTTTGTAATTTATCTATGAATCCAATGACCATGAAATTTTGTGGGGGATGTCCTAGTACCTTAAGGATGCTAGGAAAAATATAAAAATCTGTTGCTTGACACTTTTCACTAGGGTTTCCTAATTATGTCATTTTAAGCCTTTATGTCTTGTAATTTTTGTGTAGGAATGTTATACTTACTCAAAATGATATGAAATTTTTATAGTAGTCTACTTGGAGCATGTAGTACCTACTGTAATTTTTGCAGATTAAATTGTGTAGTTCTCATATATGTTTATCATTTCTCTTAATTAATTAAATAAATTAAGAAAAAACATTAAAGAAATGGATTGGTGGTGAACACTTTACTTTCTGGTGTTCTTGGGATATGTGTGATAAGTGAGTAAAGTTGGTTTTGTCCATTTATTTGTTTGCAACATAAGTTAATAAATATTTCGTTGCATTATGTCTTTCTGGACAGTTCTCAGGAGTTTACAAAGTTCCCCATGATATTTTGGTTTGCTGGAAATGTGGTGATACAACGTTGTAGATAATTTATGTATCTAGCTGCTGTCAAAATTTGGTGGCATTTGGCCCAGTAGTTTAGGAGCTACAGTCGCTCAAAGTTAGATCACAGTTTTGCTTGCTCTCTGTCTTGTTGGACCTGATTATGTGGTTCTGTAAATTCGACCTAGGAAGTGGAATCATGCCTTGACATCTGAAAATGAATTGTAGGCAATTTCATTAGCTTTCCAAATTGTCTTGTTTCCTATTATTTTGATTTGTAGATCTCCAGTTATGGTCAGTTTACTGTACCACTATGCATGTTTCTGTTTTGCTGAAATACGAATGATTGTGTGTGTGCTCAGTTGCGATGTTCTTGTTGATTGTTTAGGTGCTAGCCTAACTTGAGAACATGCTTAGGTCCAGGTTCTAGGTCCTTAACTGAAGATGAGCATTTGTACATTAGATTGTATAAATTTGGTAAGTTAAAGTGATTTGAATAGAGCTTAAGTCAGAAAATGCGGACTGCAGTAAGCATGTGCATTCCCTGAGCATTTCTAACTTCGTTCATGTGCATCCATGATATTTATCTTGCACATACATACAATAGGTGTGTCGGAGGGAGTGACGCTTCTGGAGTTCGAATGAGCGAGCCAGGAGGAGGAGCCTGAGGTGCAGGCAATTGACGAAGCAGCCGCCGAGGAGGAGTTGCCCGAGTGCCCTAACCACCATCCTTCCTCTTTCCTGAAAGGCAAGCCTCGGAGCATATTAAGTCTCCCATGTTTTTACAAATATCTTGAGTATCTCTTATTGTTGATGATGCATTAAGTATAGAAATTGGTTGGAACCAATTGTTGCATTATATATCTATCCTTGTCCATGTATCGCACTTGAATCCTATTTAAGTTTAGGAATGGGTTAAATGCTTAGCCATGCTTAGTGCGGTAGAAGTCAGGTGATTTCCTGTCATCTGTGAGCTTTAGGATGAGGTGGATCACGGTTGGCTATATTTGCTATCGTGGAAAAGAACCATGTTAATAATGAATTAAGACCGGGCGGAGTCTTGTGTAAGTTTGGACATAGTGACTCCGTCTGTGTTGTTTAAGGACTGATACGCTGTACGTCCTCATGTCATGTTGAACGCAGCCTAACACTTAGCTGGCCGGATAACTCGTTTTGACCGCGAAGCCTAGTAGCTTGACTCAGGTCGGGAACACGAGCAGTGGCACGCATTCTGGAGGTAGTAAGGATGTGCGGAGAGCCATTGGCATAAGTCCAAGGCGGGTTAGAGTCCCGAGCAACCTTGGCAGAGTGGTTCTCTGAGAATACCGATCTGTTCAGACTCGCGACTCCTGAATTGTGCCAAAGGTGACTTGATTGCGACCCTAACGGGGGAAGCAGGGTTTGTGTTTAGGAATACCCCTCCAGCTGGATAGGAATCGATTCGAATCGCCGTCTCTCCTGAATAGTGAGAACTTAACTGAGCAGCGGCAACATAGATTCAATTAATTTAACGATATGGTTAAATGGATGATGATGATGATAAGGTTGCCACGATTTATACCTGCTATGGTTATTAATATTTGCATCTTAATCAAATGATTGCGTAGTACGTGTGCTAATATAGATGACAGGTTAATGGCTAAAAGTCACTGCTAGCTCAGTTTAAGAGTTGCTCATTATTACTTATGTTTTTCCGCAAAAAGAAAGTGTCAGCCAGATCCACTAAATTAAGCTATGCATGATCCTTGGTGTCTTTTGTTTTGGTTCCGACGGGTAAGTCTAGCTGAGTACATTCTTGTACTCAGGGTTTATTCCCTCTTGTTGCAGATGACCTTCTATATCAGGGCTTCTGTAAGTATTGGCTCCACCCGGTGGGTGACGAAGACTAGATCACGGGCTTGATCTCTATTTCTCTTATCCAAATGCTTTTGCGGGTTGTGATCAACAAACTGGTATTTGTATTTGAACTCGGGTGTGTAAGTTAAACTATTTGCTTCCGCATACTTTACAAGACTTGTTTTGTAATAACGATGACTCTGAGGTGTTGTAATCTAATTGCAAATCGTCTGTGAAATGTTGTAACATATGATATGTTATGTTGAATTACTGTGATCTTGGTTGTATGCAAGTTGGTTTGAAATCCTTCGTTGTTTCAGTTGACTATCGGGTTTATATGGGCTCAAGTGCGAGAATTTGATCATTTCGGCGATTGTTTTTGTACTCGTGCTCTTATAAATTGGTCTGTTCTATGACAGCCTCCTGCGGCCATAGGTTAGGGCGTGGGGAGCGTGCTAAGCTCGGGTGAGGTGCCCTCATTGGACCCACCGCTCAGTGACTCCCGACCCAACTCTAGAGAGTTGGTTAGTTTTGGGAGTGTGTCGCCCGGGCGCCCATCGATCAGGGGGTCGTGTTGCTCCATCTAGGGAGCTGGTGTAGCCCCCGAGGCCATCGTGAGGCCTCCTTGTCAGCGAGCGCGGTGTCTTTTGGGAATGTCCCATCCACTGACACTCTACACAGGTGGTTGATGGCACCTGGGATGCCGCACCCAGTGGAGGAGTTATGGCGTGCACTCTCGCACCATCCCACTTCATTTGGGAGATGGGACATTAGGCCACGTGGTGCTAATCTAGTGGAGGAGCAGCCATGGCACTTTGTGTGTGTGGATCTAGGCCATTGATGACGTGCACGGAGTGGGCGGCGCGCGTGGTGGAAAGTGGAGCAGGGACTTGACTCGTTGTTAGCGTCCTCCTAGATCTGCCTTTACTGCGTGGCCTTCATCATGCAACTACCCTAGGGCACGTTGCGGGGATTGAAATGATGCCTAGCCGGTTCCCCAGGGCCTCTTTTATCAGCCGATGACTGATCGGAGGGCGAGGAGTCCTGGGGATGCGGTGCCTTCTATCCCTCCTCTGGTTCCTTCTCTTCTTCCTCTTAGATCCAACTGTCGGCGGCCATGGTGATGATGAAGTGTGATGCCTCCCTCTGAGTGAGCCTCGCTTCCTTCGCTAGGCTCCTATGTCACCCTCCTCAAGAGCGGAAGGACTCTAGTGAAGGAGGGGTGACGACACAATGCTAGATGCGTCTATCACGTTCCCCTCCCCTAGAAAGTGAAAGGATCTTTGCGCCCTCCATCGGGGAAGGGGAACAGTGATGCGTCAGTCGCTACCCCTCTATCCTAGTGAAAGCGGGGGCTTGGTACCATTAGTGGGGCGATGGTCGATGTCACCCAACCTCAGACCTCGGGGATTAGCCTCAAGGTCAGCCCACCGGCCCGAGCCACAAGTGCCGTAGGGCCCTGACCCAGAGGTTGGGTGTGCCCTATGGTCTTTGCCACCGTATAGGCAATAGTAGATTGCGGTTTTTGTTGCTATATATTGTAATCAGGTCATTCCCAATTAATGAAATGAAATTACTTTCATTTGTAATTCCATTGTTCATGAGTTGTGCTCGGAGACTTAGGTCCCTCATTGGGATGTGCTATTACAACAATAGTCTCGATGGCCAGGATTGTCGTGCCCATGCTGCTAGTGGGTGAGTCTATGAGAACCCTAGGTTTATGGTTGTTCCATACCCCGGTCATGTCCCCCAGAGGGGAGATCCTTGGCTTCCCAACCGAGCCACTCATATAGTTCTTGAGCCCGTCTATTGGTGCTCAAGGGCTCATTACCTCCCTCGTTGGGTCACCACGAGTGGCTCGAGGTTGATACTCAGACATCGTTCGTAGGTCAACCGGTTTTGCTTCTGAGCACCCAGCTAAGGCCTCTGGTGCCCGACCATGAACGTCCCTTGCACCTTTGGGTGCCTCATGTGGCCTTGAAGCCCGGTGGGCTGGCCTTGGAACCCTCGACGATGCCCCTTTTGAGAGGCCCCATGCCATTATGCGGCTAGGAGACGTGATCCGATGAAGGATAGGGAAATAGGGAGATAGCTGCAAATGAACAAAATGGACATAAGAGAAGGAAAAGAAGACATAGCTGGTAACGCGACGGTGAGGGCCATTCTGTTAGCGCTTTTGCCGATTTCTTGCCTGGTCCTCCCGTTCCGTCCGTCCTATCCTTGCCTCGCTCGGGGGGGGGGGTCTTTCGATGCAGTTCTCCCTCACAGAGGGCAACAAGTGGTTAGTTTAGTCGATCCTTTGGCGTAGTCGAGCCACTATGGGAGTCACTTGATATAAAGGAGACAATAGCAAAGACAAGCAAAGCAAGAAGGTCAGGAGGACGGGACTTATCTTGGTTTTTGCTGTTGGAGAGGTAGGCCGGCGAAGGAGGTCGATAGGTGGATATTGGCTCAGGAGGCAGCATTTCTAGGCGGATGGCTAGGGGGTGGCCTTCCCTCATTGGGAAAGGTTAGAACTCACCTTGATCGGGTCAACCCCTTCTAGGGGGCCAAGCTCCTGGATGAAGGTGCCAGCTAAGCCATCACTACCGCTAGGGTCCTTGGTCGCCTCACTGATGCTTGGTTGGTCAAGTACCACCATTGCCTTGGTTGCTTCCTTCGTTGGTGCCCTTCCTACATCACGGTCAGGGCCATCGAGAGCATAGGGGGTGATCAGTGTGGCCGCTTGGGTGACGTAGTCTTGCTCATAGTAGTAGGCTTGCTCGAAGCTACCCTCGACGGTGATCCCTTAGGGCCAGGCATCTTTAGCTTTAGATAGGTGTAGTTAGGGACATCCATGAACTTGGTAAGGCATGGCTACCCTAGGAGGGCATGGTAGACACCAGGGAAGTTAGCCACCTTGAAGGTGAGTGGCTCCTTATGGAAGTTGTCCGGCTGGCCGAAGGTGTCGCTGAGCTAGATGCACCTAAGGGGCACGGCTTCCTTCCCTAGGACAATACCCATAGAATGATGCCTTGCTAGGGTGTAGGCTGCTCCACAGGATGCCCATCCTATCAAGGGTGCTAGCGTAGAGTATGTTGAGGCCACTTCCCCCATCCATCAGCACCTTGGAGAGGCACGTGGTGCCCACGATCGGGTTGACCATGAGTGGGTAGCGCCTCGGGTGAGGAACATGATCGGGGTGATCCCCCTGGTCGAAGGTGATGGCCATCTAGGACCATCAGAGCCACATTGGAGCAGCGAGGGTGTGAGCGGCGTTCACCTCCTGCTCGGTGATGTGGTGCTACCTACGGGATTTGTACTTCTGGGAGCCCCCAAAGATCATGAGGCAGCGATCGGCCTCGGTGAAAGGTCCTAATATGGCTAGAGGGGGGTGAATAGCCTATTTAAAAATCTACAAATCAACTAGAGCAATTTGATTAGTATGACAAATAGCAAAATGCAAACTTGCTCTAGCTCTACAAGGGTTGCAAGCCACCTATCCAACAATTCTAGTTGCAATGATTACTAGGCACACAACTTGCAATGTTACTACTCACTAAGAGCTCTCAATTTTGCAACTCTAAAGAGATCCACTAGATGAACTTAAAATAACAAAGCAAGCTCTCAATTCTAATTACACTAAAGAGCTTGCCACAACTAGTTTGCAAGAATATAAATGAGTGGGTAGGGTGATTATACCATAGTGTAGAGGAGTGAACCAATCACAAGATGAATACTAAATCAATCACTGGGAGAATACCAAAGGGCAAGAGACAACCAATTTTTCTCCCGAGGTTCACGTGCTTGCCGGCACGCTAGTCCCCGTTGTGTCGACCAACACTTGGTGGTTCGGTGGCTAAGAGGTGTTGCACGAACCTCGTCCACACAATTGGACACCACAAGAACCTACCCACAAGTGAGGTAACTCAATGACACGAGCAATCCACTAGAGTTACCTTTCGGCTCTCTGCCAGGGAAGGCACAAGACCCCTCACAATCACCACGATCGGAGCCGGAGACAATCACCAACCTTCGCTCAATGATCCTCGCTGCTCCAAGCCATCTAGGTGGCGGCAACCACCAAGAGTAACAAGTGAATCCCGTAGCGAAACACGAATACCAAGTGCCACTAGATGCAATCACTCAAGCAATGCACTTGGATTCTCTCCCAATCTCACAATGATGATGAAACAATGATGGAGATGAGTGGGAGGGCTTTGGCTAAGCTCACAAGGTTGTTATGTCAATGCAAAATGGCCAAGAGAGTGAGCTTGAGCTGACCATGGGGCTTAAATAGAAACCCCCACAAAATAGAGTCATTGTACCCCTTCACTGGGCACAACTCGGGGTGACCGGACGCTCCGGTCAGTTCAACCGGACGTAGGACCCTAGCGTCCGGTCGTCCGATGCTTGCCACGTGTCATTGGCTTCAAACGCCGATTGCCCGATCTCAATGGTCAAGTGATGACCGGACGCGTTAGTTAGAAAGTGACCAGACGCAGGACCCCAGCGTCCGGTCGTTTCCAGTAAGGTTCCAAACGTGAAATTTCACCACCGGACGCGTCCGGTCATGCTCGACCGGACTCACCCGGTGTCCGGTCACTCCATGTTTCCTCTGTGCGCCTCACGTCAGCGTATGTCAGCACTGACCAGACGCACCCTGCCAGCGTCCGGTCACTTTTAGCGCTAGCATCAGGTCAAAGACTGAAACCGTGCACTCACTACTGCCACTGACCAGACGCAAGACCCCAGCGTCCGATCACCACATGACCAGCATCCAGTCTACTATATGAGACTCTATCTTTTCTGTATAGGGTGCCGGTGGCACCGTCGGATTGACACTCCACCGGTGAAGTTTCTAACCCTTGCTCAAATGTGCCAACCACCAAGTGTATCACCTCGTGCACATGTATTAGCATATTTTCACAAATACTTTCAAGGGTGTTAGCACTCCACTATATCCTAAATGCATATGCAATGAGTTAGAGCATCTAGTGGCACTTTGATAACCGCATTTCAATACGAGTTTCACCCCTCTTAATAGAACGGCTATCTAACCTAAATGTGATCACACTCGCTAAGTGTCTTGATCATGGAAACAAAATGGCTCCTACTATTTATACCTTTGCCTTGAGCCTTTTGTTTTTCTCTTTCTTCTTTTCCAAGTTCAAGCATTTGATCATCACCATGCCATCACCATCATCATGATCTTCGCCATTGCTTCATCACTTGGAGTAGTGCTACCTATCTCATAATTACTTTGATAAACTAGGTTAGCACTTAGGGTTTCATCAATTAACCAAATCCAAACTAGAGCTTTCACTCAGGGAACTCAGTGTCGTTCTCTGGGGCGGCATCTGCTGGTTCATCGGCCTTTGGGGCTAGCTTCTAGGGCTTACCCTGTTGGCCAAGGGTGCCATAGATGTAGCCCCTGATGGTGGCATAGTCCTTAAGGAGGTGCTTTGCCTACCCTCCATGGAATGGGTAGGGGGCTTCAAGCACCTTCTCAAAGTGCTCGGGGTACGCAGCATGCCCATAGGGCTGAGGCCTAGCAGCACGGTCAGCCACGGCCACCATCTCCTCCCCATGGTGCTTCTGGTCCCTGTTCCTCTGGTTGCGGCGACACTAGGATGAGGCAGGGTCATTGCCATCATCCCCACCGTGGATGTGGCTAGCGGCCTTGGCCTTGCCACTGAAGTAGGCCTGGACAACCTCCTCGCCAGTGGTGTATTGGGTGGCGATGTCCAGGAGCTCCCGCTTTGGGCGTGGGTGGAAGCCCTAGTTTGGTTTTGGATAATTGATGAAACCTAGGACTAACCTTTGATCTAAGTATGTGAATTAGACAAGGTGGTCAAATCCAAGTGATTGAGCAAGATGAGGTCCATGGAGTTGAAGATGGACATGAGTTGATGATGATCAAGTGCTCAACATGGAAAAGAAGAAAGAGAAAAACAAAATCCAAGAATATCAAGGCAAAGGTATAAGATAGGGTTTTGTTTTGGCACTTAAGACACCATAGAGGGTGTAAGTGCATTTAGGATTGATAGCCGTACTATAAAGAGGGGAAATCTTTAGCTAAATGGTTTATCGAGTGCCACTAGGTGACATGACTTTTGCATATGTATTTAGGAACCTAGTGTACTAACTTGAACCATTGTAAAATGCTTTAAAAAATGCTAACATACGTGCACACAAGTTCTACACTTTGTGGTTAGCAAGTTGGAAGCAAGGGCGAAGTGGTTATGGACTTAGAAAAAGAAATAGTGGAGAAGGTCCATGACCAGACGCTGGCCTCGGAGTGACCAGACTCACCCTGGCGCGTCTAGTCATTTATAGCGCGGCACGCTGTGTTGGCCGAGAAGGCAGAGAGACAATTCGACGCTGGGGCTGGTTCGACTGGCTCGTTCGATCACATGTTGGAAGACAACGCGGTGGTGCAACCAGACGCACCGAGTCCACGTCAGGTCTGAGCTAACGTACGGTGATGTTGGCTTCATGGGTGCACGTAAAGAGGAGGAGCATGGGCACGTCAGGTCACACTTGACCTGAAGCATCCGGTCAATATTTTTCCGCTCTGGAACCTTACTGGACTCGATCGGACGCCATGTGTTGGTGAGTCCTGTCACTTTGAGATGTGCGTTCGGTCGTTTATTAATAGCGCAAGCACAGGAACTTGATCGTTGAGATCTAACGCGTGACATTTAAAGCTTGGCCACGTGGCGCCCATCCGAGGACCGGATGCTAGGGTGCGTTCGGTCAGCCGAGTCCGGTTAGCCCTAAGCAGAGCAACGACTCTATTTCCTTGGGGGCTCTATAAATAGTTGGGGGTCGGCTCCAAGGTGTCACTCTTGGCCATTTGACATCTTTGACATCCTTGTGAGCTGAGCATACTCCCTCCCACTCATCTCTCTTGCTTGACTACTAAACCAAAGTGAGATTGAGTGATTCCAAGTGCATTTGCTTGAGTGATTGCATCTAGTGGCACTTGGGGATCGTTGTGGCTGTGGATTTCATGTTTCTCTTGGTGGTTGCCGCCACCTAGATGGCTTGGAGCAGTGGAGGAGCTTTGGCATGTGTCGGTGATTGTTCGTGGCTGGCTCCAGTGATTGTGAGGGGTCTTGCACCTTCCCCGGCGGAGAGCCACAAGGTAGCTCTAGTAAATGGCTCATGTCATTGAGTTACGTCACTTGTGGGTAGGTTCTTACAGCGCTTCTTATGGTGGGTGAGGTGTGTGATACCTATTAGCCGCTGAACCACCAAGTGTTGGTCGACACAACGGGGACTAGCGTGCCAGCAAGCACATGAACCTTGGGAGAAAATTCTTGTGTCTCTTGTGTGATTGGAATTCTCCTAGTGATTGGATTGTCTCTACATTGTGATTGGTTCATTCCTCGACTCGACAGTATAATCATCATATCCCCTCCTTTACTTTCTTGCGAACTAGTTGCCAAGCTCTTTAGTGTAGCTAGTCTTTGAGAGTTTGTTAGTTTAGTTGGTGTTATTCTTTAGTTGGTTTGTGAGAGCACACTAGCTTAGTGAGTAGTGACTTAGACTTTTGTGTGTGATAGTGATCATAGCAACTAGAATTGTTGGGATAGGTGGCTTGCAACCCTTGTAGAGCTACAGAAAGTTTGCATTTCACCGTTTGTTATACTAATAAAATTGCTCTAATGTTCTTATAGATTTTTAAATAGGCTATTGACCCCCCTCTAGCCATATTAAGACCTTTCAAGTGATATCAGAGCCGTGGTCACCGTTTGAGTGAAGGCTTAACAACCTCAGTGTCAAATGGCTCAAATTGTGTTCAACCATGTGGGGGAGGGGGGGCAAACCACTATTCTTTGATGGTACATGCTATGACTATTGGAAAAGAAAGATGAAGATGTATCTTGGTTCAATCAATGACCAAGTATGGGATGTGACCAAGAGTTACTTTGTAATTCTTCATCTGGAGAATCTCACCAACAATGACAAGGGCAACAAGCAATGCAATACAATGGCTCTCAACACCATTTACAATGCCATTGATTCCAAGGTGTTTGAGCAAATAAAGGATTGTGAGAGAGCTAGTGAGGTGTGGAAGAGATTAGAGGAGACCTATGAGGGTACACCAGTGGTGAAGAGTGCCAAGCTATACATTCTCAAGGACAAGTTGACAAGTTTCAAGATAAAGGATGATGAGAGCATACCGGAGATGTTCCATAGGCTCCAAATAATTGTGAATGACTTGAAGGCATTGAGAGAGAAGATCAATGATGATGATGTCTCTCATCGGTTCTTGATGTGCTTACCTCAAAGATTTGAGACATTGAAATTGATCATCATTAGAGGAGGATTGAAGCAACTCACCCCTAACCAAGTACTAGGTGATGTCATGGCACAAGAGACATACCACGTGGAAAGGGAGGGGTTGACAAGGATGAGAAAAGGAAGATGAAGACAAGAAGAAGAAGAGTGTAGCATTCAAGGCCAGCTCATCATCCAAGAACAAGGGCAAGTCAAAGAAGCAAGAATCAAGTGATGATGAAGATGCTAGTGACATTGATGATGAGGCCATGGCTCTCTTTGTGCACAAGTTTGGAAGATTAATGAAGAAGAAGGGCTATGGTGCAAGGAAGAGAAAAGACAACAACAAGAGCAAAGAGTATGTGAGAAAATGCTACAATTGCAAGAGCCCGTACCATGTTGTAGTGGATTGTCCCTACAATAATGACAATGATGAGGATGAGAAGAAGCAAAAGAAGGAGAAGAAGGAAAAGAAAGAGAAGAAGGAGAAAAAGATGACCTTCCAAAAGAAGAAGAAGGGTGGTGGCTATGTGGTGACATGGGATAGTGATGCTTCTTCGGAGGATGATGACTCAAGTGATGATAACAAGAAATCCAAGAACAAAGCACTTGCAAGCATAGCCATCAACAACAAGCCTTCCATCTTTGACACCTCATCAACTTGCCTCATGGCAAAGCCCACCAAGGTAACATATGATGAAAGTGATGATGATGCTTGTGAAAGTGATGAGTGTAGGAGTGATAATGATGATGATGTTGAGGAGGGCTCCAAGAAGGCACTCATGGACATGTTGGAGAATGCCCACACATGCATTGAGATGAAGAGAAATGAGTGCAAAGAATTGCGGAAAGAGCTCAAAGCTCTCAAGCAATCCTTTGATGAGCTCAATGCTTCTCATGAGAGTCTAAGGGAATACCATGAGGAGCTTGGCAATGCTCACACTAAGCTTGAAATAGCTCACTCCTCTCTCCTCGAGCAAGCCAAGAAGGAGGAAGCCAAGAAGGAGCAAGTGATTGTGTCTTGTGATGTGGGACTAACATGTGATATTCTTGATGATTTTTTTATAAGCCCATTGTTGTTGCTCCCACTAACCCTTTTGTAGCACTACCACTTCTACTTCACCTTTGAGTGATGGTTTCAGTTGTGATGCCTCACTAATGGTGGAAAATGAGACCCTCAAGAAGGAGGTGAATGAGCTCACTCGTGCCTTAGACCATGCCTATGGTGGAGATGCCCGCTTGCTAAAGTACTTGGGTAGACAAAGGTTTTCTCTCAACAAAGAGAGATTAGGCTATACCCCCAAGAAAGGTAAGGTGGCCTTTGTCACTCCCAAAGCTAGCTTTGTGAAGTGCAATGGTCGGTTTTGCAATATATGCAGGCATGTTGGGCATATAGAGCAATATTACAAGACTAACAAGAACAAGCAACCTAATGTATCATCAATTAGATTTGATTCTTGTTACATGCTTGTTAAGGGTGCCAATGGTGTGAAGGCTAAGTTCATTTGTACACCAATTGTGGACCCAAAGAAGAAGGCCATTTGGGTACCAAAGACCTTGGTAACTAATCTTCAAGGACACAAGCAAGTTTGGGTACTTAAAAGGAATTGATCTTCTTTTGTAGGTCAATTACAAAGCCAGAGGAAGGCATTGGGTGCTTGATAGTGGGTGCACACAACACATGACCGATGATTCAAGGATGTTCAATTCAATCAGTGCAAATGATGACAATGGGATTGATAGTATAACATTTGGTGACAATGGCAAAGGCAAGGTCAAGGGTCTTGGTAAGATTTCAATATCCAATGACTTGAGCACCTCCAATGTGCTACTAGTAGAGAGCTTGAACTTCAACCTATTATTGGTAGCTCAATTGTGTGGTCTTGGTTTCAAGTGCATAGTTGGTGTGGATGATGTAGAGATCATAAGTGTAGATGGCTCCAACTTGATATTCAAAGGATTTAGATGAGAATCTATACTTAGTTGATTTCAATGCTAGAGAAGCTCAATTATCAACATGCTTGCTCATTAAGCCTAGCATGGGTTGGTTATGGCATAGAAGGCTTGGTCATGTTAGAATCAAACAATTGAACAAGTTGATTAAGCATGACTTAGTTAGAGGCTTAAAAGATGTCACATTTGAGAAGGATAAGCTATGTAGTACATGTCAAGCCAGAAACAAGTTGGCAACACACATCTTGAGAAGAGCATGATGAGTACGTCTAAGGCATTTGAGTTGTTGCACATGGACTTGTTTGGACCAACTACATACACTAGCATTGGTGAAAACATATATGAATTTGTGATAGTGGATGATCTTACTAGATACACTTGGGTGTTCTTTCTTGTTGATAAGAGTGATATATTTGCAACTTTCAAGACATTCATCAAGAGAATTCACAATGAGTTTGAGACAACCATCAAGAAAGTGAGAAGTGACAATGGAAGTGAATTCAAGAATACAAGAGTTGGTGAGCTTTGTGATGAGTTTAGGATTAGACATCAATTCTCGGCCAAGTACACTCCACAATCAAATGGCCTAGTTGAAAGGAAGAATAGAACCTTGATTGGCATGGCAAGATCATTGTTGAGTGAGTACAATGTTGTCATTCATTTGGGCTGAAGCTGTAACAGAACCGACCAATTATACGAAATTAAGTAAGAAAATCATCCACCACAGCAGACGATTGAGCAAACTTAAGCCCGTATAACCCGGTAGTCCGTGAAATCACGAAGGATTTCAAACCAACTCGTGTCCCAGCCATGATCGTAATAAGTTTTAGCGGTCACCATCACATATTACATAAAAGTTTGCATCACAGATACCTCAGAGTTTCAACATAGTTATTACAAAACCAGTTTGAATAAAAGTAGCGGAAGTCATTTGTTCAAACCACACACACTCACGCGGAGTTTAACTATAGTGCCAGCGAATGATCATCTCCAACAAAAGCATTAGATGAGACGTAAGGAATGACCATGCCCATGGTCCTAAGCATCACCCATCGCAGGATACAGGCAGTTGATACAGTAGCCGTAGTACATCTGCCCATCTGCAACAAGTGGGAAATAAAACCCTGAGTACGAGAAGGTACTCAGCCAGACTTACCCGACATAACCGAAAATAAACGACACCAAGGATTATGAAGGGCTTTATAGTAGGGTAGTTGACTCATTTGCAAAAAGAAGCATTTTTAGCATTTCAAGCACCTTTCTAAAAGCATTATTGCCAAGTTAATTATTATTAACCTGTCACTAGGTTTGCACCTATACTAGAGTAAACATGTGATTAAGCAGATAACGATAACCAATGATCATTAAACAACCTCCATACTATCATATTCATTATAACTGTCCAAGTGTTCCATAACATTTACTACGATGAAGTAACTCAAGTCAAGTGCTCACTATCCAGGAGCGATGGCGATTCGAATCGATTCCTAACCAGCTGGTGATTTATTCCTTACACAAATCTCACTCACCCGCTAAAGTGAGATATTGATCACTGAGTCAACTTTCTAGGAATCTCGAGTTTGCCAGGAACCACATGTACCCGGGGGCCGACCGACTGCACTTTGGCCTTATCATCCTGCCCCCGTGTCCTACCACACCTGCTTCAGCACAGTGCGCTGCGGGCAATCCACTCGGCCCGAAAAATCTCCCAACTTCGCGGTCGGAAGGTACTTTATCCGGCCAGCTAAATGTAAGGCATGCATTCAACATGACTCGAGGCCCAACAACGGTCGGTCCTTAATCGACACAGACGGAAACACTACAGTCCAAAACTCTGCAAGTCTCCGTCCGGTCTCAACTTCATTTAACACTTAGTTATACCATGACTTCATAGTCATCCAAGCAGATCCAGGTAACCACCTATAGCTCGCAGGTGACAGGAAATCACCTGACTTCTACCGGTCTAAGCCAGCTAAGCATTGACTCGACTGCGGATACCAGGGTAACAAGGATATAGTATAACAAAGGTAAGCAAGGTATAATGCAGCAACGGTTGCAAACAACACCTGAACGTAATGCATCAATTAAAGTAAAGCATTTAATTAAATCATTGCAAACCGGGAGAAAAATGCTCCGGGGCTTGCCTCTCTCGAAGGAGCTCGGACGGTGATCGGGGCACTCCGGAAGTTCCTCAACGTCCTCCTCGTCGGCTTCTGGCACTTCCTGCTGCTGCACCTCGAGCTGCTCCTCGAGCTCCTCGGGTATGACGACTGGGTTCTCGGTTTGCGATCCTGTATGATGCAATGAGCGTAAGTGATTATGCAAACGGTGCATCGAAGGAGATGAATGCGATGGATATGTTTAATGCAAGGTAGTCAACATCATCCAAGAAACTATACTACAAGCACATGTCATCTACTGCATCCTCTTCTACTACTAATATGTTGAGTTAACATATCTTATGAAATGCTTCAAAGATACACCAAAGCTTTACTAATTTCTTAATCACACTTAAAGCAACACTTGCTTAAACCCTAATTAATAATAGGTTTGAATAGCAACATACATTTCTGATGCTCCTAAAAATCTGAGAAAATTACAGTAGCATAATACTACCCTAAACAGACTACCATAAAAATTTCATGGCATTTGGATAAGTAAACTATCCTACACAAAAATGACAAGCTATAGCATAAAAATGAGCATGAAATTACTTTATACTATGAAAAGTGTCAACCAACAGATTTAGTATTTTTCCTAAGTTCTAAACAGTCAATAATAACTATACAAAAATTACCACATGCATGTTTTATACAAATTTTGCTCTCTAGCAAAAATAACAAAATTCAGCCATTAAAGGTACTTGAACTACACCTCAAAATTTTCCCACAGCACATGCATGAAACATATTTTTCCTAGGAAGTACATTACATAATAAGATTAACAAACTTGAAATCATATTTTTCTGAAGCCTATAGATTTTTCTACATATTTTTCAAGTTATCAGCAATATCCATGATTAAATAAAATCCTACAGAAAAATATCCCAAAAATGACATGCAATAATTTTCCCAAGTAGATCTGATGATAAGGAACCTAGCAAAATTTGTTTCAACAAATTTGGAGCAAGTTTGAGCACCCAAACATTTTTCAAACCATTTCAGATTTCAAATAATAAAGAATAAATGGAAATCAATTCATTTAAGAAATACTGGGCCGGCCCGTGGGGAACAGTTGGCCCACGGCCAGAACCGGCCTGCGCGGCCTGAGCGCGAGGGAAGGAAGACAGCCCAACAGGGCGTCAACCCACGGCCTGGCCAGCCGAGGCAGGGTGCCTCGCCGGGGCGCGCGCTGGCGCGACGGCGCAGCTCGGCCAGCGGCCGGCGGCCATCTCCGGCCACGGCAGCGCAAGCGAACGAGCGCAGGAGGTGTGCGAGGCAATGGCGAAAGCGAGCAGGCAGCCAAGCACGGCTGAGAAGGGGAGGAAGAGGACGCTCCACGGCGGTCGAGCACGGCGGCGCCATGGACGTCGGTGGCGAGGTGCGGGGAAGCTCACCCAGGGCTCGGAAGGCGGCGCAAGCGCGAGCATGAGCCGAAGGGAGGCGAGGCGGAGCTGTGGGCGCGAGCAATCGGGAAATGGCGCGGCGGTGCGAGAGCTCAACGCCGGCGGAGCTGCGAGCGCGGCGAGGGCGGAGCTCGAGCGCTCGGCTCTGGAGGGGGAGAAAAGGGAGCGCGGGCGCGAGTGAGCGAGTGCGCGGGCACCAGCAGGTGAAGGCGGGATTCCTCTGTCGCGGTCGCGGCATGGCGCTGCGACGGGCGCGCGAGTGCGGGCGAGCGGGAGAAAGAGCCGGCGCGCTGGGCTGGGCCGGGGCACTGTGGGCCGGCGCGGGAGAAGCGCGAGGCGCGCGGGTGGGAGGCTAGCTAGGCCGGCTTCGGCTGTCGGGCCAGAAGCGAGGCGGCGGCCCGTTAAGGAAAAATGAAGATTTTCAATTTAAATTTTCAAGAGATTTTCAATACCAGTTTTTCAAATATCATTTTGAGCAAGAAAATGACATCTTTTGAAAATGGACCAAAAATGAAAGTTGCTTAGAATTTAATTCCCTACAACTTTGCTTTTATGACCAAAGTCCAATTCTATCTAAATTTTAAATTATAGACTCAAAGTTAAATTTTAACTCAAAACCCTAATTTTGGGAAATTACTTTGGAAGCAAAATTTTTGAATTAATTTGAATACAAACCTTGCTCCAAAAATTGTGCTAAACAATTCTAGATGATTTACAAGCATAACCAACAATTTCTACTCAACTAGCAAGCAAGAATCAGAGCAAAACAACTCTAATAAGTGTATGCATCATTTACTTTTCACAAACATGTTTCGTATGTTTCGAAGTAATGTTTCAGTTGTTATATGCAAGATTATGCAGGTATGATTAGGATGCTTGATGATGCATGATATGTATGATTAGCAGTGCCTAAATGTAGGCATAACACCG
The DNA here is from genome assembly GCF_019320115.1 of Miscanthus floridulus. Taxonomy (NCBI): domain Eukaryota; kingdom Viridiplantae; phylum Streptophyta; class Magnoliopsida; order Poales; family Poaceae; genus Miscanthus; species Miscanthus floridulus. The sequence goes on from NC_089580.1 coordinate 77,038,939, forward strand.
GGGTGTTACAGCCCTCCCCCCTTACAAAAATCTCGTCCCGAGATTTGGGTTACGAACCATTTGTTATAAAATTCTTCATAAGCTTTTTGTAGATACTCTCCTGTTTCCCAAGTTGCATCTCCCTCATCATGATGATCCCACTGTATCTTGTATGTTTTCACCACACTATTCCGAGTAGCACGTTCCTTAGTGTCTAACACTCGGACTGGTTACTCACGATACACCAAATCTGATTTGAGTTGGATACCTCGAGGTTCTATTCTTTCCTCCGGAACACGCAAACATTTCTTGAGGTGTGATACATGGAAAACTAGGAAAACTGTACTCATTGACTCAGGTAACTCTAACTTGTAGGCTACCGGACCTCTTTGTTCCAAGATCTTGTATGGTCCTACGAATCTCGCGGCAAGCTTTCTTCGGATTCCAAACCTTTTCTTCTTCATTGGTGTGACTTTCAGATAAACATAGTCACCAACTTCAAACACAAGGGGTCTCCTTCTTTTGTCTGCATAGCTTTTCTGACGTGATTGGGCCGCTTTCATATTCTGCTGAGTAATCTGAACTCTCTTCTCGGCTTCTTCTACAAAGTCAATGCCATAATACCTTCTATCTCCAGGTTCGACCCAATTCAATGGTGTTCTACATTTTCTGCCATATAAAGCTTTGAATGGGGCCATCTTGATGCTTTCTTGATAACTATTATTATAAGAAAACTCAGCTAACGGTAACCATGACTCCCATGATCCCTTAGAAGACAATACACAGGCTCTTAACATATCCTCCAAAATAGCATTTACTCATTCAGTCTGACCATCTGTCTGAGGATGATAAGCGGTACTACGAATCAAACTAGTTCCTAAACCTTTGTGTAAATGTTCCCAAAAATGAGCCGTGAACTGTGAGCCTCTATCAGATATTATGGTCTTTGGCATACCATGCAACCTCACAATTTCTGCGATATACTTCTCGGCATATTGAGGTGGTCTATAATCTGTTTTGACCGGCAAGAAATGAGCGGTCTTGGTAAGACGATCCACAATTACCCAAATTGAATCATGTCCTTTTTGAGTAGTGGGCAAACCCGTGATAAAATCCATGCTGATATCGTCCCACTTCCAACTAGGGACTGATAAGGGTTGCAACATACCAGCAGGTTTCATGTGAATGGCTTTCACTCGACAACATGTGTCACATCTGACAACATATGCTGTAATTTCTTTCTTCATTTTGGTCCACCAATAACGAGATCTTAGTTCTTGATACATCTTACTACTTCCGGGATGGATAGATAGCTTAGAAAGGTGAGCTTCATCCATGAGTTTATTCCTAAGCTCTCGATCCTTGGGAACCACAAGACGGTTGTCAAACCACAACACGCCCTGTTCATCCACTTTAAAGTGTTGAGATGGCTTTTCTTTTATTTTCTCTTTCATGTGGAATATCCCCTTGTCGGTTTTCTGGCCTTCTATGATCTTACTTTCCAAAGAGCAACTAATCTGAATACTATGTAACACAGCAGGATGCATTAGATCGAATCCATCTTCAAGTAATGGCTGCACATTCAAGTAATGTGACTTTCTGCTCAAAGCATCTGCCACTACATTGGCTTTTCCAGGATGATATTGCACATTTAAGTTGTAATCCTTTATCAATTCCAACCATCTACGCTGTCTCATGTTTAGCTCTGGTTGGGTAAAGATATACTTAAGACTCTTGTGATCGGTGAAAATGTTGCACACATTACCAAGTAGATAATGTCTCCAAATTTTTAGGGCGTGCACAACTGCAGCAAGTTCAAGATCATGTGTTGGATAGTTGACCTCATGCTTTCTCAATTGACGTGATGCATAAGCAATGACTCTCCTTTCTTGCATAAGAACACAACCCAATCCAGTCTTCGATGCGTCGCAAAACACATCAAATGGTTTCTCGATATCTGGTTGTGCTAGAACAGGAGCAGTGGTCAACAGTTTCCGCAAAGTGTGGAAAGCTGCATCACACTCCTCTGTCCACACAAACTTGTGATCCTTCTGTAGGAGACTCGTCATCGGTTTGGCGATCTTCGAGAAATCTGGTATAAAGCGACGGTAATAACCCGCTAGTCCTAAGAAACTTCTAATCTCAGGAACTGTGGTCGGTGCTTTCCAATTCATAACTTCTTGCACCTTACTTGGATCGACTGAAACTCCATTCTCTGACAGAATGTGACCAAGAAAAGGAACTTCCTTCAACCAGAATTCGCATTTGCTAAACTTAGCATACAATTGATGATCTCTAAGTCTGGTCAATATAGTTCTCAGATGCTCTTCATGATCCTTTTCGTTCTCAGAGTACACCAGAATGTCATCGATGAACACTACCACAAACTTATCCAATTCTGGCATGAAAACTGTATTCATCAAGAACATGAAATATGCAGGAGCATTTGTCAAGCCAAAAGACATGACAAGATACTCATACAACCCGTATCTGGTAGAAAATGCAGTTTTTGGTATATCCTGTGGCCTAATCTTAATCTGATGATAACCGGATCTCAAATCTATTTTTGAGAACACCTTGGCCTTGGATAATTGGTCAAACAGAACATCAATATGTGGTAAGGGATATTTATTCTTGATGGTCACAGCATTGAGTGGCCTATAATCTACGCACATTCTCAACGTGCCCTCTTTCTTCTTCTTTACAAACAAAGCGGGACATCCCCATTCAGACTTGCTTGGCCGAATAAACCCCTTTTTCAACAATTCTTCTAATTGCTTCTTTAGCTCAGCTAACTCATCTAGAGGCATCCGATAGGGTCTCCTTGAAATCGGAGCTGTTCCGGGGACTAGCTCAATTCCAAACTCAATCTCCCTATCTGGCGGAAGACCAGGTAGCTCATCCGGGAATACGTCCGGGAATTCACACACTACCGGAATCTGATGACTAGGAATGACTGCCGTAGCACATGTAACACTTATCAGGTCTGTTCTTCGAGGCAATGGTACTTGGAAAGTACCCTCACCCAGGGGATCCTTAAGGGTAAGTACTCGACTTCCAGTATCTATGACTGCTCCCCAATCCTTCATCCAATTCATCCCTATAATGACATCCAAGACTAACCCAGGCATAACTATCAAGTTTACTCAGAACTTCCTGCTTCCTAATTCAAGGGTTGCCCCTCGAACCATCCGGTTGGTCAAAACATCAGCCCCTGCTGAACTTATACGGTAACCATAACCCAATTCTGTGCATAGTTGTTCATGTTTCTGTGCAAATGCTTGACTCATAAAAGAATGCGATGATCCAGAATCAAATAGAACAACTGCAGGGTTTTCGTTGATAGGAAACTTACCAGCAGTGACAGGCTTTCCCTCTGGGATTTCATCCACTGTTGTACTATGCACTCTAGCATTATAAGTCTGCTGCTTCTTCTTGGGCGGGTACGGACAAAACTTCGAGAAATGACCGAGTTGATCACAGTTATAGCAGGGTCCTCTCACTGTCCTGGCAGATCCCACAGCTCCCTTGGAACTGCCTTGTACCGCAGTTGCGGCTGCTTTGTTGGGCTGTACTGCCATCTTGTACGGCTTCTGAGGTCCATGGAAATTCTGGCTTCTTGGCTGAGGTGGCCTGAATCTAGCGCCAGGTGCCGATGGGCGATATGGAGGATGACCTCCCATAGGTGCTCTAGCTTGAGACGACCCACCTTCAAATACTCTCTTGCGTGTCTTGGCGGCGGTGCTGGCGTTGTTATTCTTCTCCTGCTTCAGACAGTCGCTGATGAAGTCGTTGAATCTGACGCGGTTGTTGGTACCGACATGCTTCATCATTTTTGGATTGAGACCCCTCTTAAAACTGGCTATCCTTTTAGCATCTGTGTCAACCATGTCGGAAGCATAGCGACACAAGTTGTTGAAAGCATGCAGGTATTGCGTCACGGTCTTGGTGCCCTGGTTCAATGCCAGAAACTCCCCAACTTCATTTCAGTCAGCCCGGGTGGAATATAGACTCCACGGAAGGCCTCAGCAAACTCTCTCCAAGAAATCTGAGCATTTGGAGGGAAGGTGGTGCGATGGTGCTTCCACCACATTCCCGCCGGTCCCTGCAATTGAAGTGCAGCATACTCCGTTTTCAGCACCTCAGTCATCCTCAACACACGGAATTTATCTTCCATCGTGTTGATCCATTCCTCAGCGTCGAGTGGCTCTGTTGCTTCCTTAAATACTGGCGGCCTGGTGTCCATGAAATCTTTGAAGCTGCTATATTGGTTTACTCCCATGCCACCACCTTGATTGTTACCACGTTGAACGTTGTTGGCGATGGTGCGCAGAAAATCCTCCATGTTCTTCTGGGATTGTTCCGTGTTGCGCTGACTCCCAAGCAGCTATGCGAGAAACATCTCGGGGGTAAATGGGGGAGGAGGTGGCAAATGTGGTTCATGGGGAGGTTCATTGTTGTTGCCATGGTTTCCACCACCACCACCGGTCCCCGCACCGTTGGCACCGGGCTCAGCGGCCTCATACGTGGTTCGACGAGTGTTTGTCATCTGCATATTTCAGCAACAAGTAACGATTGAGTGAAGCTGTAATAATTGCGAGTGAAGGAAAAATTATGCCGTACTGAATTTACTGGAGAGAATAAATTCATACAATAAAATAGAGGCACAACAATCGCATTCCAATTAAAACAACAGCACTTAATTGAATTACTTAAACGGCAAACATCGCGTCCATACAATCACATTGCTAGCATACATACACTGGACATTTTATGCGTTCAGATATCGCATTCGAAAATCAAGTTCCAACCACATGCCAAGTCTCATACGTTCGGAGCAACATACGATAGATTACATGCCAACAAAAGAAAGGTCATCGCGACAAGACCTAGATACTAGCGCAAGGCAACTAGCCTACTCCTCGGGGCCATCGTCGGGATCGGAGACGTCACCATCACCTCCCGGTGAAACTACAGGCTCGTTCTGGTTGTCGTCGTCGATGTCCATGCCAGCGGCGTTCAGTGGAGCATATGGGCCAACCCCATTGTAGAGCGCGTGAAACTCCTCGTGCAGGTTGCCGTTGTATTCCTCTAGCTCATCGACTCTCTGCAACAGAAGGTTTCGTGCGTTCCAGGCTTCATTCCTTTCCTGAACCAACTGTCCAATCATGCGGTCTGCATTGTTGTTGGCTTGAGTCAACGTATGCACTCGCTGCATAGCTCTATCACCTCTCTCAACCGCCTGATCTCGCTGTAAGTTCATATCAGCCAACTGCTCCTGCAAGCTAGCTATAGCTCGTGCCTGTCTCTTCTTCTGCTTCTTCCCTCTTAGCTTATCCTCACTACGCAAACCAGTCAAAGTCCAATAAGTACTCTCGAGACCTTCATACGCTCTGATGGCGGCGAACATAGCACTCATTGCCTGGTTGTCGCTAGCCTGTCCTTCAGCTGGACCTCTGACCAATGCACTTCCTTGAGGCTGAACCCAAATGGCGTCGCGAGGATCATCCCTAGGAAAAGTACCAGCTAGAGCTACTGCAAGCTCACTGGGAAATCTGCTCATAATGTCCCTGATGACACGGAAGGCTGCTCCCTCTACACCCTCAGCTGGAGTGCGACCCTCAAACTCCAAATGCCAACCATCCCAATCTGGAGCATCACCGAGAGCAGGGACCGTGATCTCCACCACTGCTAGTCCATCATCTGCTAACTGGTTCTCATTCCAAGAGTACACTGGCTCTTGACCCTCTGGGTACCCCACATCATGGAGCACTCTCCAAAGCAAAGTCGGCATGCCAAACTCGCTCAAGAAGGTGTCCGTGGTGCGGTGCTCCCTCAGGGCCAACGGACGTCGAGGTGCTCTTCCTCCGGTAGACTTACGGGCGGTCTGCTTCGTGCGGGCCATCTGTAGCAAAAGTTCTCTTATTACCTCGGGGAAACATATTTTAGATGATACAACTTTTATCAAAATGAGATAATCAATTTATAAGGGGAGGAATGCATGAGATGAATGAAATGCACCAGTAACATGATGTATGTACATGCCGTGCGTTCTCACAAACTTAGGAATAATAATTTCTAACGACTAATTCGGTGGCATACAACGATCTCTCAATACGTAGCTAATACGTTCTACACGATAGCGTTGTTATGTACCTGCAGAAGATTCATTTCAGCCCAATTCCCAATGAATGCATAAAAGCAGTAAAGTTTTTCTCTACACGCTCTACACGAATCCCCAGATACGTGTACAACGGTAGTAACTACCCGAACCATCGTCCTATTGATGGCATCGCCTCCATAGACGGAAGACCCATACATGGGATACCTTTGTAAAACATGCGTAGAACATGTAATTACTCCGGCATCATATAAGCATTTACCCTAGATCGGCGGTGTATCCGATCATGCTCTCACAACTCACACTTACCGATGCGTAGAGGCAAATGATCCATTCATTACCACTCAAACAAGTGGCACTCATACAATAGCACGCCGTATGAGCGACGAAAGAGAAATATGGTGCAAGAACCCCAGTCAGTACTTAATTAAGCCACCTAAAGTCCTTAACTAGGCATAAAGGATATGATCACTGGCACACTTTATAGTTTTAAAATCACGTTTTCCAAATGCCTTTTGTTTTAAATACACTTGTGAACAGTAACACGCTAAACCATGCTCTGATGCCAGCTGTAACAGAACCGACCGATTGAGCAAATCATCCACCACAGCAGACGATTGAGCAAACTTAAGCCCGTATAACCCGGTAGTCCGTGAAATCACGAAGGATTTCAAACCAACTCGTGTCCCAGCCATGATCGTAATAAGTTTTAGCGGTCACCATCACATATTACATAAAAGTTTGCATCACGGATACCTCAGAGTTTCAACATAGTTATTACAAAACCAGTTTGAATAAAAGTAGCGGAAGTCATTTATTCAAACCACACACACACTCATGTGGAGTTTAACTATAGTGCCAGCGAATGATCATCTCCAACAAAAGCATTAGATGAGACGTAAGGAATGACCATGCCCATGGTCCTAAGCATCACCCATCGCAGGATACAGGCAGTTGATACAGTAGCCGTAGTACATCTGCCCATCTGCAACAAGTGGGAAATAAAACCCTGAGTACGAGAAGGTACTCAGCCAGACTTACCCGACATAACCGAAAATAAACGACACCAAGGATTATGAAGGGCTTTATAGTAGGGTAGCTGACTCATTTGCAAAAAGAAGCATTTTTAGCATTTCAAGCACCTTTCTAAAAGCATTATTGCCAAGTTAATTATTATTAACCTGTCACTAGGTTTGCACCTATACTAGAGTAAACATGTGATTAAGCAGATAACGATAACCAATGATCATTAAACAACCTCCATACTGTCATATTCATTATAACTGTCCAAGTGTTCCATAACATTTACTACGATGAAGTAACTCAAGTCAAGTGCTCACTATCCAGGAGCGATGGCGATTCGAATCGATTCCTAACCAGCTGGTGATTTATTCCTTACACAAATCTCACTCACCCGCTAAAGTGAGATATTGATCACTGAGTCAACTTTCTAGGAATCTCGAGTTTGCCAGGAACCACATGTACCCGGGGGCCGACCGACTGCACTTTGGCCTTATCATCCTGCCCCCGTGTCCTACCACACCTGCTTCAGCACAGTGCGCTACGGGCAATCCACTCGGCCCGAAAAATCTCCCAACTTCGCGGTCGGAAGGTACTTTATCCGGCCAGCTAAATGTAAGGCATGCATTCAACATGACTCGAGGCCCAACAACGGTCGGTCCTTAATCGACACAGACGGAAACACTACAGTCCAAAACTCTGCAAGTCTCCGTCCGGTCTCAACTTCATTTAACACTTAGTTATACCATGACTTCATAGTCATCCAAGCAGATCCAGGTAACCACCTATAGCTCGCAGGTGATAGGAAATCACCCGACTTCTACCGGTCTAAGCCAGCTAAGCATTGACTCGACTGCAGATACCAGGGTAACAAGGATATAGTATAACAAAGGTAAGCAAGGTATAATGCAGCAACGGTTGCAAACAACTCCTGAACGTAATGCATCAATTAAAGTAAAGCATTTAATTAAATCATTGCAAACCGGGAGAAAAATGCTCCGGGGCTTGCCTCTCTCGAAGGAGCTCGAACGGTGATCGGGGCACTCTGGAAGTTCCTCAACATCCTCCTCGTCGGCTTCTGGCACTTCCTGCTGCTGCACCTCGAGCTGCTCCTCGGGCTCCTCGGGTATGACGACTGGGTTCTCGGTTTGTGATCCTGTATGATGCAATGAGCGTAAGTGATTATGCAAACGGTGCATCGAAGGAGATGAATGCGATGGATATGTTTAATGCAAGGTAGTCAACATCATCCAAGAAACTATACTACAAGCACATGTCATCTACTGCATCCTCTTCTACTACTAATATGTTGAGTTAACATATCTTATGAAATGCTTCAAAGATACACCAAAGCTTTACTAATTTCTTAATCACACTTAAAGCAACACTTGCTTAAACCCTAATTAATAATAGGTTTGAATAGCAACATACATTTCTGATGCTTCTAAAAATCTGAGAAAATTACAGTAGCATAATACTACCCTAAACAGACTACCATAAAAATTTCATGGCATTTGGATAAGTAAACTATCCTACACAAAAATGACAAGCTATAGCATAAAAATGAGCATGAAATTACTTTGTACTATGAAAAGTGTCAACCAACAGATTTAGTATTTTTCCTAAGTTCTAAACAGTCAATAATAACTGTACAAAAATTACCACATGCATGTTTTATACAAATTTTGCTCTCTAGCAAAAATAACAAAATTCAGCCATTAAAGGTACTTGAACTACACCTCAAAATTTTCCCACAGCACATGCATGAAACATATTTTTCCTAGGAAGTACATTACATAATAAGATTAACAAACTTGAAATCATATTTTTCTGAAGCCTATAGATTTTTCTACATATTTTTCAAGTTATCAGCAATATCCATGATTAAATAAAATCCTACAGAAAAATATCCCAAAAATGACATGCAATAATTTTCCCAAGTAGATCTGATGATAAGGAACCTAGCAAAATTTGTTTCAACAAATTTGGAGCAAGTTTGAGCACCCAAACATTTTTCAAACCATTTCAGATTTCAAATAATAAAGAATAAATGGAAATCAATTCATTTAAGAAATACTGGGCCGGCCCGTGGGGAACAGTTGGCCCACGGCCACAACCGGCCTGCGCGGCCCGAGCGCGAGGGAAGGAAGACGGCCCAATAGGGCGTCAACCCACGGCCTGGTGCAGGAGGTGTGCGAGGCAATGGCGAAAGCGAGCAGGCAGCCAAGCACGGCTGAGAAGGGGAGGAAGAGGACGCTCCACGGCGGCCGAGCACGGTGGCGCCATGGACGTCGGTGGCGAGGCGCGGGGAAGCTCACCCAGGGCTCGGAAGGCGGCGCAAGTGCGAGCGTGAGCCGAAGGGAGGCGAGGCGGAGCTGTGGGCGCGAGCAATCGGGAAATGGCGCGGCGGTGCGAGAGCTGAACGCCGGCGGAGCTGCGGGCGCGGCGAGGGCAGAGCTCGAGCGCTCGGCTCTGGAGGGGGAGAAAAGGGAGCGCGGGCGTGAGTGAGCGAGTGCGCGGGCACCAGTAGGTGAAGGCGGGCGCATGGGCGCGGTGTCAGGCCGCGGCTGCCGCGCGGCGGGCGACGCCGGCGCGGAGTCGCCACGCGGCGGGATTCCTCTGCCGCGGTCGCGGCGTGGCGCCGCGACGGGCGCGTGAGTGCGGGCGAGCGGGAGAAAGAGCCGGCGCGCTGGGCTGGGCCGGGGCGCTGTGGGCCGGCGCGGGAGAAGCGCGAGGCGCGCGGGTGGGAGGCTGGCTGGGCCGGCTTCGGCTGTCGGGCCAGAAGCGAGGCGGCGGCCCGTTAAGAAAAAATGAAGATTTTCAATTTAAATTTTCAAGAGATTTTCAATACTAGTTTTTCAAATATCATTTTGAGCAAGAAAATGACATCTTTTGAAAATGGACCAAAAATGAAAGTTGCTTAGAATTTAATTCCCTACAACTTTGCTTTTATGACCAAAGTCCAATTCTATCTAGATTTTAAATTATAGACTCAAAGTTAAATTTTAACTCAAAACCCTAATTTTGGGAAATTACTTTGGAAGCAAAATTTTTGAATTAATTTGAATACAAACCTTGCTCCAAAAATTGTGCTAAACAATTCTAGATGATTTACAAGCATAACCAACAATTTCTACTCAACTAGCAAGCAAGAATCAGAGCAAAACAACTCTAATAAGTGTATGCATCATTTACTTTTCACAAACATGTTTCGTATGTTTCGAAGTAATGTTTCAGTTGTTATATGCAAGATTATGCAGGTATGATTAGGATGCTTGATGATGCATGATATGTATGATTAGCAGTGCCTAAATGTAGGCATAACACCAGGGTGTTACAGAAGCTATCAACATGACTTGCTACTATAGCAACCGTCTCTATTGTCACCCCATGATGGAGAAGACGCCATATGAGCTCTTGAATGGAAGAAAGCCCAATATTGCACACTTTCAGGTTTTTGGTTGCAAATGCTATATATTGAAGAAAAGCACTAGATTGAGCAAGTTTGAGAAGAAATGTTATGAAGGTTTCTTGCTTGGTTACTCCACAACTAGCAAGGCTTATAGAGTTTGGAATTTGGCTGGTGATACTCTTGAGGAGGTTCATGATGTGGAATTTGATGAAACCAATGGTTCCCAAGAGGAAGATGAGAATCTAGATAATGTGAGAGGCACTCAATTAATCAATGCAATAAAGAACATGGATATTGGTGACATAAGGCCTAGAGAGGTGATTGAAGTTGAAGATGATCAAGTTCAAGCAAGAACTAGTGATGACAAAGTGCAAGATCAATAACAAGTGGCTAGTTCATCATCTCAACAAAATGAGCAATCAAATGCAAGCAATCAAGTTCAAGTGCTCCAACCAACCAATGTTGCAAGAGATCATCCATTGGATTCTATCATTGGTGATATCTCAAGAGGTGTGCAAACAAGATCAAGATTGGCATCATTTTGTGAACACTTCTCATTTGTGTCATCCATTTAACCTAAGAAGATAGATGAAGCTTTGAAGTATGTTGATTGGGTGAATGCTATGCATGAAGAGCTAAACAACTTCGCAAGAAATCAAGTATGGGAGTTAGTTGAGAGGCCTAAGGATCATAGTGTGATTGGAACCAAATGGGTCTTTCGCAACAAGCAAGATCAAGATGGGATAGTTGTAAGGAACAAAGCAAGATTAGTGGCTCAAGGATACACTCAAGTTGAAGGTCTTGACTTTGGACAAACTTATGCCCCGGTTGCAAGATTGGAAGCAATAAGGATCTTGTTGGCCTATTCTTGTGCCCATAACATCAAGTTGTACCAAATGGATGTGAAAAGTGCATTTCTCAATGGGTACATCAATGAGCTTGTGTATGTTGAGGAACCTCCCAACTTTGAAGATGAGAAGAAGCCCAACCATGTCTACAAGTTGAGAAAGGCTTTGTAGGATTTCCTACTCTCTAAGGGATTCAAGATGGGAAAGGTTGACACCACTGTATTCACCAAGAAGCTAATTAATGACTTGTTTGTGTTGCAAATCTATGTTGATGATATCATCTTTGGATCAACCAATCAAGATTTTTATGAGAAGTTTGGAAAGATGATGGCAAGTGAGTTTGATATGCCTATGATTGGAGAGCTTAGTTATTTCCTTGGTCTACAAATCAAGCAAATGAAGAATGACACATTTGTTAGTCAAGGCAAGTACATAAAAGACATGCTCAAGAAGTTTAGCATGGATGAGAGCAAAGCAATTAGTACACCAATCAGGACAAATGGAAGCTTGGATAGTGATGCTAGTGGCAACATGGTGGATCAAAAGATTTACCGGTCTATGATTGGAAGCCTACTATATGTGACCACATTGAGGCCGGATGTGATGTTTAGTGTATGCATGTGTGCTAGATTTCAAGCCTCACCAAGAGAAAGTAATTTGAAGGCAACCAAGAGAATATTGAGGTACTTGAAGCATACGCAAAATGTTGGATTGTGGTATCCCAAAGGAGCTAGATTTAAGTTAATTGGATATTCGGACTCCGATTATGTGGGATGCAAAGTTGAGAGAAAGAGCACATCGGGCATATGTCAACTATTGGGAAGATCACTTGTGTCTTGGTCATCGAAGAAACAAAATAGTGTAGCACTTTCAACCACTGAAGCGGAGTACATTTTGGCCAGTTGTTGTTGTACTCAATTACTTTGGATGAAGGCTACTTTGAGTGACTTTGGAATCAAATTCAAACAAGTGCCATTGCTATGTGACAATGAGAGTGCCATGAAGCTCACTAACAACCCGGTTCAACATTCAAGAACAAAGCACATAGATGTCCACCATCATTTCATTAGAGATCACCAACAAAAAGGGAATATTTGCATTGAGAGTGTGGGCACCGATAATCAACTTGCTGATATCTTCACCAAGCCACTTGATGAGAAGAGGTTTTGCAAGCTAAGGAATGAGTTGAACATACTTGACTTCTCAAATATGTGTTGATACACCCCTATTATATGACATGCCTCTCCTTCAAGCAAAGCAAGGTAAAGTTGATTGACATGCCATTCATCCATTGCTAAGGACTTATTTAGTGCATCTAGTCATTCCTATCATGTCTTAGGCTCATTCATGAAAATCAAATGAATATGATGCTTGTATGGTACCACTATTGCTTGTATGCTTGAAATGATCTAGTGGTGGCATATGACATGTTTAAGGCCTTGTAAACCTAGTGTTTGATCTAGAAAAATGATCTATAAGTGTTTAACTCAACATGGTACAAGATAACCCTTATTTTAAGGTGTGAAGAAGCTTGTCCTTGGGTCAAACCAAGTTAAATATCTTAGGCAAGTAATCTAGGTTGAATCAAATTTAGAAAAATGATCCTCACTTCACATGGTTTCACCCCAACCTATCTAAAATTTGAGCTCACCTTTTGTGCTAATCGATGACAAAGGGGGAGAGAAATTCACAAAGATAGTAAGATAGGGGGAGCAAACAATGAAATGACATTGTAAGGGGATCAACTAAAATTTGAAGCACACAAGTAGGGGGAGCAAGCTCATAAACTTGTATGTTGGATTTGTATGTGCATTTACATATGTTTGCTTGCATGGCACAAGTTTTTAAATTCCCTATCCATGCTTGTGTGGTGTATGCTAGTAGTAACTTGAATGATGAATGAAGCACTAGCATGCATAGGAAGAGTAACTAGACTTGTGTTTATCATGTAAAAACTAGACCCTTTCATATAATGTTGTTCTCATGGGGTTTTTTAGTTTTTGTGAATGTCTAGTTACTAATGGTGCTAAGGATGGTGTTCAAATGGCAACTCCTATTGGTATCACACTTCAAAGGTCCATTCTTTGCACCTTAGCATCATTTAGTAGCCATTACATCCCCACACTTTCTAATCCATGCATATGTGCAAGCTTTCAAACCCAAACTCTTAGCACATATGTAGGGGGAGCTAATGCTACCAATTTGGGTTTATGAAACTTGTCCATAACCTTTACAATATGTAATATGCTTGGGCAAGCAACATGAATCCAAGAAAATTCTATTGAATATCTTTGTAAATAGGTTGTCATCAATTACCAAAAAGGGGGAGATTGAAAGCCCTAGTTTGGTTTTAGATAATTGATGAAACATAGGACTAACCTTTGATCTAAGTATGTGAATTAGACAAGGTGGTCAAATCCAAGTGATTGAGCAAGATGAGGTCCATGGAGTTGAAGATGGACATGAGTTGATGATGATCAAGTGCTCAACTTGGAAAAGAAGAACGAGAAAAACAAAATCCAAGAAGATCAAGGCAAAGGTATAAGATAGGGTTTTCTTTTGGCACTTAAGACACCATAGAGGGTGTAAGTGCATTTAGGATCGATAGCCATACTATAAAGAGAGGAAATCTTTGGCTAAATAGTTTATTGAGTGCCACTAGGTGATATGACTTTTGCATATGCATTTAGGAACCTAGTGTGCTAACTTTGACCCTTGTAAAATGCTTTGAAAAATGCTAACACACGTGCACACAAGTTCAACACTTTGTGATTAGCATGTTGGAAGCAAGGGTGAAGTGGTTGTGGACTTAGAAAAAGAAATAGAGGAGAAGGTCCACGATCGGACGCTGGCCTCGGGGTGACCGAACTCACCCCGGTGCGTCCGGTCATTTATAGCGTGGCACGCTGAGTTGGCCAAGAAGGCAGAGAGATGATCGGACGCTGGGGCTGGCTCGACTGGCGCATCCGGTCACATGTTGGAAGGTGGCACAGTGTTGTGATTGGACGCACCGAGGCCACGTCAGGTCTGAGCCGATGTACGGTGATGTCGGCTTTGTGGGCGCGCAGAGAAGAGGAGCAGGATTGGACGCTAGGTGATTCCAAGTGCATTTGCTTGAGTGATTGCATCTAGTGGCACTTGTGGATCATCGTGGCTATGGATTTCTTGTTTCTCTTGGTGGTCACCGCCACCTAGATGCCTTGGAGCAGCGGAGGAGCTTCATCATGTGTTGGTGATTGTTCATGGCTGGCTCCGATGATTGTGAAGAGTCTTGCACCTTCCCCGGCGGAGAGCCACAAGGTAGCTCTAGTAAGTTGCTTGTGTCATTGAGTTATCTCACTTGTGGGTAGGTTCTTGTGGCACCTCTTGTGGTGGGCTAGGTGTGTGATACCTATTAGCCGCTGAACCACCAAGTGTTGGTCAACACAATAGGGACTTGGTGGTTGCCACCACCTAGATGGCTTGGAGCAGTGGAGGAGCTTTGGCATGTGTCGGTGATTGTTTGTGGCTGGCTCCAGTGATTGTGAGGGGTCTTGCACCTTCCCCGGCGAAGAGCCACAAGGTAGCTCTAGTAAATGGCTCATGTCATTGAGTTACGTCACTTGTGGGTAGGTTCTTACAGCGCTTCTTATGGTGGGCGAGGTGCAGTGATACCTATTAGCCGCTGAACCACCAAGTATTGGTCAACACAATAGGGACTAGCGTGCTGGCAAGCACGTAAACCTTAGGAGAAAATTCTTGTCTCTTGTGTGATTGAATTTCTCTGGGTGATTGGATTGTCTCTACATTGTGATTGGTTCATTCCTCGATGCGGTGGTATAATCATCATATCCCCTCCTTTACTTTCTTACAAACTAGTTGCCAAGCTCTTTAGTGTAGCTAGTCTTTGAGAGCTTGTTAGTTTGGTTGGTGTTGCTCCTTAATTAGTTCATGAGAGCACACTAGCTTAGTGAGTAGTGACTTAGCCTTTTTGTGTGCTAGTGATGATAGCAACTAGAATTGTTGGGATAGGTGGCTTGCAACCCTTATAGAGCTAGAGCAAGTTTGCATTTCGCTATTTGTCATACTAATCAAATTGTTCTAGTGTTCTTGTAGATTTTTAAATAGGCTATTCACCCCCTCTAGCCATATTAGGAATTTTCAGTGGGGTCTCGCAGTTGAGTGTGTGGACGAGCATTTCTCAGGTCGTGCCGTAGAAGAAGGCGTTGATCACATCAGCATTGGTGATGTTGGGGAGCTCATTGCACTTCTTGGAGAAGCGCTGGATGTACTCCTAGAGGGTCTCATCAGGCCTCTGCCTACAATTGTGGAGGTTCCATGAGTTCTCGAGTCGAGTGTACGTACCCTGGAAGTGACCAGTGAAGACAGAATGGAAGTTGCCCCAGAAGCAGATGCTGTCGGGCTCAAGCTGCTAGAGCCAAGCTCTGGTCGAGCTTGACAGAAGCAGAGGAAGGTAATGGACGGCGAAGTCATCATCTCACCCCCCGGCCTTCATGGCAAGGAGGTAGTCCTCGAGCCAATGGTCTGAGTTGGTCTCACCATCATACTTGGAGATATGCACCAGCAGCTAAAATCACCTGGGGTAGGGGGCCGCCTGGATCGCCGCCCCGAACACCTAGGGCCGAAGTGATTCGGGGCGATACCCCCTGTACCCCGCTCTAGAGTGCGGGACTACATGTGCGTGTGGTGCCTAGCCTCGATGGTGTCGCCAATGTGGCAACTACCAACTAGGTGGTGCACAGGGGGCCGCCCTAGGGAAAGCTCATGCCTTCTCTACTGCCGAGGCTTGGTGCCCCTGGTCCATGCATGGTCGGAGCTACTGCCAAAGAAGTCACCACCGCTCCTGCCTATCGGTAGGGCATGAGCATTGGAGCGATCCCCATTGGCGGTGGTCATCGACTAAGATAGCCTAGCGCGACACAGAGAAGCCACCTTGGCTCGTGCAACTGCTCATTGGTCTTTGGGTCCGGCGTGTCGGAGATGTCCTCTAGCCGATAGACGGTGGCTGCCATGTTAAAGGCCACTCGAGGGAAGCACAGGGTGCTAGGAGCTCCTGTGCGAGCATCATCATCATTGCCAGGAGGCTACATGGTTTGTTGCTGCGCAAAGTCCTGCTTTTGGTGCTCGAGCTGTGCAGCGGCGGCCTCTAGGTCTACTTGTAGTGCCTGCAAGCAAGCGGCCTTCTTTCAAAGGTAGTTCACACGGCTGCGAAGACTCTAGTCCGGAGGTGTGAGCTCAGGCACCTCCTTGGCGAGAACCTCACCATCGATGTGGTATCACATGCATGGCGGAGCATAGCAGTCGATGTCATCGGAGTCGTACTCCGAGCTGTTCCCCGAGAGGATCTCAAGGAAGGTGCGCACCGAGGGGACATCAGCCCCCGTGGTGCTAAAAAGGATGGTGCTCTATGGTGCCTTGCGGCTAATGAGGTGCTCCAGCTCTAGCTAGAAGGAGGCCGCTGCATTTTGGATCTCAAAAGGTAGGTCTAGGAGGTAGTACCAGAAGCGGTTGGGAGGCGAGAGCACCTCACCGATGGTGATCTGGTGGTGGATGTTGTCCAGCATGTAGAACATCTGGCAGCAATCTGACATGGTAGGGTGCGGACCCAGACCACGCCAGATCTATTGGACCAGGATCTCAAGATCTGCTCCTAGGAGGCCCGGCGGTGGGGGCAGCATCGGGAGGTCGTTGCCTGCCAGCGCAGCCCCGTTAAGCGGATGAAGCTCTCCATAGCAGTCGGCAATGTAGGACAAGCTCCTGAAGTTGAGGACCTAGCCCAGAGTGAAGGCGCCAACTGTGATGAAGAACTCATCGGGGAAGTGGACACCACCATCTGGGGCGGTGCCGCTTGCTCTGGCGATGAGGCGGGTGGCTTCGGCCACCGTAGAGCCTGAATCGCACTTGACACTACCCCCTACTTGGTGCACTAGCTATCGTAGGGTCAGAATCATGACAAGCATTGTTGTTCAAGTTGATGTCAGAGTACATGTTTTTGGTGGCTCGAGTGGACTCAAGAACACAAGAATCATAGAGAGGACGCAATAGTTTATCCTGGTTTGGGCTGATCGATGCCCTATGTCCAACAACTAATGATCCTTATACTCAAGAGCACCCAAAATCGAGGGGTTATAATAGAGTGTGTAGGAGGAAGGGAGAGATTTGGTAGGGGGTTAGCTCAGTGCTAATCCTGAGGTTACCTCACCACTGGTGGAGTCTTCCCCTCATCGGAGAGGAGGAAGATGACGGGTGCGGTAGAGGAGCTCTTGGTGCCCCTCTCTCTCTAGGTTGCTCTGCTCTCAATGCTGAGTAGGAGTGGATCGATGAGGAATGGAATGATCTATCTCGGATTGTCCTCCCCCTTTAGGATCTGACCTTATCCCTTATATATTGAGATAGGTCAGGTACATAGTGGTTTGGGGGGTTGAGCCTATGGTCTACATGCACTAGAATCTAGGAGGGTCTTGCAGCGGTGCTCTATGGACCGTGGCAATGTTGTGGAGCCGAAGAAGCCCTGGGCATCATCCCGCTGCTCTGTTCTAACACTCTGTGTGTCAGGCTATGTTGGCTTGGACCGGCCTCCCCTAGGTGGACCTTCTGGAGTCTTCTTGGTGGCAAAGGAGGTCGGCTCTAGGGGCTGATGTGTGGGCCTAGGAGCCTTTGAGCCCCTTGAGGCCAAGGGGGAACCTATCTTCTTGTGTCATGCCCCGTGCGTGACCCTGTTGGGGGAGCGACTGGCAATGCCATGCCCAAGGTGCTGCATCGAGGAGCCCTCGAGCCTCGATGGCTCTAGGGCATGTGTTCTTATGCTCGGGCCTTGGATGGTGTCATAGGCCGGGCAGGAGCCGAGGGCCGAGCTCAAGTATCCCGTCGATCGGGAGCCTAAGGCTTGGGCGAGCCCCCAAGCCTTGAGCAGAGGCACTGGCATGCTCGGGCTCAGGCAAGTTCCTTAGTCTGAGGGTGCGTGCGAGCATACCCGATGGGTATAGCCCCTGAGCCCCAGGGCGATCCTAGAGGGATCGGCCAGAGGGTCTCTTCGGTCGGGAAACATAGATCCCGAGGCTTAACATGGCCATATGTTAGGATTTCGTCAGCTAGCAACATGTTTCTAAAACACTTGCAACTTATGCAACATCCCTCGATCTACTTTTGCAACATCCATAAGAAACAACTGCAACATAGCGGAGGCCAGTCGATTTGAGCCATCGGGGTTAGAGCCAGTGGTGAGCAGCGGTGCATGAGCACCACTGCCACCAACGCCACTAGTACCAGGCTTGGCTTGGTGGCGATGGTGGGGGAGGGGGCAAGGAGTGCCATGGCTGTCGGGGTGAGAGAGGGCACCGCTGGGGGTGGGGAGGGCGCTGCGTAGGGGTGGAGGAGAGCCACCCACTCCCCTACAATACCACCATGCCACCTCTCCATGTATCTCGCTGAGGTGGGGGAGAGGGCCGCTGGATGTATGGGCATTGGGGGCTCTCGGTGGGGGGACACCGGGCATTGGTGCGCTGTGGTAGCAGATGAGCACGGAAGGGGTAACGGCGGGAGTGGAGCGAGGCATGCGGGAGTTGATTTTGTTAGGTGAGGCATGTTTTTTAGGCAAGTGGCGCATATGGCAGTGAGTGGAACGAGGTATCCAGACGTCTTAATGGTAGAATTATCGTATTTGTATCAGTTGGCTGTTTATGTCTGATTCTGGATCTGAAGAAAACAAATTGTGAAACAAATATGTTGGCAATATTCGTCAGTGTGTTTTTTCACAAAATATGAAACAAATATGATCGTTAGACATTTGATCTCATTTGGTCTGACCCATCTGGAATGAGGTGGACCGATGTTTATTCATAGAATGAACTCATTCTACATACTGACTTGCTACTAGTGCTAAGCATATGACAGATGACGTGAACTAGCAACTCAAACCAAACAACACCATAGGCTCAGATGGTCTGGTGTACCACCCCGTGCTGCAAACCAAATAGGCCATAAGTAGACCAAATCTGAGGCCACTAATACCATGGCTTGAGCTGGCATGATGCGCATGCTAGTGAGGACGACGAGGTGTATTGGGGAGGCTGAGATGGGGGAGTGGAGGGATCTAATGGCAAGTTTAGAGGGGGTTATGCTTACTGATGAAAGTGACAAAGTCTGCTGGAAATTAGAACAGTCAGGGAAATTTTCCACAAGAAGTTTATACAGGTTCATTACTTTTGCTGGAGTCATAGATGTGAGGATGATGGAGATTTGGAATGCCAAAGTATCACTGGAAGTTCAGATTTTTCTATGGATGGACTGGCATGACACGATTCAGACAGTTCAACAGTTGAGGAAAAGGAACTGGGATGGTTCACATGTGTGTAAATTCTGTGGTCAAGAAGAATCAGTAGACCATCGTTTGTTTCAATGTCCAATTGTAGTTTCAACATGGTGCTGGATTAGAGGTAGCTTAGGATGGCCTGGAATTCCAACTTCTATCTCTTCTTTTCAGAACATGCTAACAAACAATAGTGGGGGGATAGTAAAGAACATTTGTGATGGGTAATGGCGGCTGTGTGTTGGTCATTCTGGAAGACTAGAAATGACTTAGTGTTCTCTAATGTTGTGATCAAATCCCCTAAACAGATGGCTTACAAATCAATTGGTTTTTTGAAGCAGTGGACCAAGCTGGTGAGGAAGGATGGAGCCAAGAAGGACGCATGGGTGGAAAAGCTGAAGGAGGGGATGGCGTGATGGTGATCTATGCCTAATGGGCTACATCGTCTTCTATCTAGTTGTTTTAGGCTAGGTCTTTTAGTGTTGTGATGCATGTTTTGGTAGTCCCTAGGGTTATATCTATGAGTTTGGAAGTGTTAGAGGATGTGATTTTCATTTTTTATGCTACTCTATAAGCTGGAATCTCTAGTGTATGCTCTACCTTTTCAGCATTCAATATAAGCTGGGCTTGAAGCCTTTGATCTAAAAAAGGACGATGAGGCGTAAGAAGATCGCAAGGGCCCAAAACACCGTGGCTACGACCAGGAGGAAGCGGAGGAGGGGAATGACGATGGAGCTAGATTTCTCCATTGTCTTCGCTGACAACACGGGGTCATCACCTCAGCGGGGGGGTGCTAGACCGCCGATTCACCAGTCGCCCCCACTTTGCTTAGCAGTCTTGCTCTTGCATGGCACGCAGAACACAACAACATGGAGCTATCGATGATCGAACATAAAGAACGCCTAGCACAACTTATTCATAACATTTATGTTCACACGACAAGCATGTGGACTTTGAGATGAACTAGATCCATTCTTTACTGAAACCCAAATTGTGGATATCAGAGATCAAATGTGATATTCCGATGGGCTGGCTGACAGAACTTCCATCAAACCGCATAAACAGGCTGCCAGCCAATTCCTTTAATCATTCATCATTAACAAATTGAAATGACATCCATGATTCCCCGGCACTGCCCTCATGGGTGAAACATGTTGGGTTAAAAGAGTAGAAGCAATTAATCCCACATCTTGTGAATCATGAGGAGAAAAATCTACCATCACATCTATAGTAGAATTAACAATCACATGCACAATAGACACAACGATTTATGTGGAAAACTCCTCAAGGTGGGGAGCAAGTCATATCGATGAAATACATCCGACAGTCTACCGAGGGGTATGCCCATGGTAGTAGATGAATCGGTGGAGGTACACGAGATACGAACTAGATGGTAATACAAGCACCGAGACATAAGATTTAGACAGGTTCGACCGTTAGTATGACATAATACCTACATCCTATGTTCTGATGTATTGCATTGAGATATGTGGAGATGCCCACTAGGGGACCCCTACCTCTCCTTATATACTATTGAGGGGTAGGGTTACAAGGAAAATATCCTATTAGGTATTATATAATAAATCACATCTTTTAGTCTTGAGGTGCACGCCTTGATCTTGTGGACTAGGCCACCTTTGGGGCATGGCCCATGTCTTGTCTTCTGGGTACCTAGGGTCATACCCCCACAGCTAGTCCCTAAGCACCTTGTATCCGTTGAGCAACACCATCTTGAGCTTGTCCGAGCTATCCAACTTGCTACTGATCATCAGGAACAGGTGTCCGACCAGTTTAACTGGGAGCTGAGCTATTTAAGCGAGTATCCGAGCAGTTGAACAGGCATCCGAGTAGTTGAACTGTCATCCAAGCTATTGTCCGAGCCGTGGGAACAATGTCTGAGCAGTTCAACTGTGAGCAAGCCTAGACTTACTCAAAGCTAAGGTTTGCCAGAAAGATGTAAGGGGCTCATGATAAAAATTTTGAAGTCTCCATCTTGGATGAAGTGTGCCCACTTAGGTTCCAGGCGTCGAAGTTAGATGCTTAGCGTCCTTGACTTAGTCAGCACGGAGGAACTTAGTCACTTTGTAGAAGATTAAGGCGAAAAATAAGCACATTCACCCTGAGGTGAAGTGTGCCCAGTTAGTTCTTGAGCCTGGCAGTAGATGAAGTAGTCACGTGATGCCAGGGTCCAAAGTAGTAGCCTTCAGGTGCTGGTCCAATCCCTAATGTCACTGAAAACTAGTGTAGAAATAAATACAGTCATCACGAGATGACATGTACACACATAGTCCCTGAGCCTGTTAGAAGATTTTAAAGATATCTTGTAGTAGGGTCAAAGAATTTAAGTCTGAAAACTTGCCAAGAGCAGAGAGATGTGCTTAGCATTGGATTGCTACAATAGATGTACTTACCAAGGCCCCCGACGTGCTGCCTAGAATCAGCACCCTGATCCGGATAGCATGGAACACCTTGATAGCACACATAACATGCAACGTGGGCAAAACGTAGTAAGCCAGCATGCGAATCGACAGACGAGACGTAGAAAAATCCGACCACCAAGGAAGTCCTCAGCTTAGCTGGTGACTCTTGCACGAATAATCCAAACACCGAGGAGCCCTAGCGTAGCTGGCGAGCCCCCATCGTAGCTGATGATGAGCAGTCCAACTAACTAGTCGACAGCGAAGTGAACACTGAGCAGGAGTGAGTGCCGAGCAGTCCAACCAGTTGGTTGGCGGTGAAGTCTGTTCGATAGGTGGTCCGACCACCCGGACGATGATCATCTTGTCTAGTCCCTGAGCGTAAGCTCGTTGATCGAACCATGCCCCTGCGAAACAAATGTGTAGAATGGGTAGTACATGATGTAAAAATAAAATATATGAATTCCGGAGAAGAATCAACAATGGTGACGAAATAGCATATGTAGCTCTGCGATCGGTTGGTGTGAACACTTAGTGTTATTCTGAAGATGTGTTTATATTTAATATAAACCATTCGACCAGTTAGTGTGTAGTTGAGTCTCTAGCCCTAGCGAGCCTATTAACCATAACGCAGAGCACGGAGCCCATGTGCATGTAGGAAGAGCAGGGCGTCACTAAGGAGCCACTGCTGACCACCCCTAACGCAGAGGGCAGGCACTCGTGCACGTGTAGGGCCGTCTCTAGGAACATCTGAGCATCAACATGACTGTTCGGGAATTTGCCTTAGGCTTAGCTGTATGTCATCTTTAAGATGGTATACATGAAATAAAATTGTTTGGAGAACAAACATGGAGAAAATAGCTCAGAGAAACATCATGGAGATATATGAAGGTTGGGGAATATTTAGAAAAATATTAAAGCATGAGTTAGCTTTAGACATAACGTCTAGTCGTTGGCATATGGTGTTATCTGGTCGGCATTGATGAAATTGTGTGGCCCTCAAGCTTTCCGGCCCATCATCGTGGCGGTAGTCGCGGTTGTCATAGTGCCGTTCTTTGCTACGATCTTCATTGTGACGTGGCAGGGCTCACTTACGACTCGGATGGCTCGCTTAGTGGCTCGTTTGGCGGCTCACTTGATGGCTCGTGTGGCTCGCTTGATGGCTCAGCGTGGCTCGCTTAGCGGCTTGCTTCGCGGCTCGCTTAGTGGCTCATTTGGTAGCTCGCGTAGCAGCTTGATGTAGTCAGGAGGTGTGGAGAGTCATAGTCGAACTCAGCGAGAAGAAATCGAGGTTGGCACCAGCATATTCGAACTCGGCGGTGCGCAGCTGATGGTCCTTTTCTTGGCCTTGAGCCGAGCTTGCAGGACGGTCTCTGCATGCAGTCGACGAGATCCGTGCCACCAGCGTGAGATGACACGGAACGACCACGAGTGCATTTAGACTCCTGTCAAAATAACCATGCATGCATATGCAGATATCCGGATACATACATATATCATAAGATATTAGATTGAAGATTAAACAATTGACTTAGCTTGTCCGAGATCAAGTGGAGGCGCCGACCGATCAGCCACTGGGGAATCGCTCCACGGATGATATACGTGTATATGCATGATTTGCATGGCGGTGTAGATCGGACGTAGCCTTCGTGTGCTTGCTTGCATGGTGACATAGATGCATACGTATTCCTTCATGCAAATTTTAAATCGGATCTAGCACGCGTCATCGACATCATAGTGGCCCATTTTCGACGCCTTGCTTTTTTGGCATTGATCTCGATGAAGTGCATGGTTGGATCAGTAGTCCAAGATGCATCCAGAGTGCCGAGCTACAGACAAGATCGGATCGCAGGTCACTGCGTAGGAGCCTAGCCCAGCAACGCGGGGTGGTCTGCGGCGTCGTTGGCGGAGATCACTGTGAGAGGGCGGAGCCCTTAACATGCAGCATGGAGCGATGATGGAGATGAGGTCAGAGTCGAGGTCCGCCCATGGCCAGAAGGGAGCAGTGGTGGCAGTCATGTTGACATTGCCACTCATAGGATTTTTTGTGTAGAAGTTGTTGAAGGAGGCGTCAATCGAGTTGCGCCACAATGTCCACGACATGCGTTGATGTTGAGCCTCTTCAGGTAAGCTCGGGATGCCATCACAGCTGGACGAGTTGCCACGAACGACATTGATCTTGAGGTACATCATCTGGTTTGTCATGGGATCAGCATGCACACCCCCTACCTGGCGCGCCACTGTCGACGAAATACGTCTGGCAGTACTGAGGGGTATGCCCATAGTAGTAGATGAGTCAGTGGACGTACAAGAGATACGAACTAGATGGTAATACAAGCACCGAGACACAAGATTTAGATAGGTTCGGCCGTCAATATGACGTAATACCTACATCATGTGTTCCGATGTATTGCATTGAGATATGTGAAGATTCCCACTAGGGGACCCCTGCCTCTCCTTATATACTCTGGAGGGGTAAGGTTACAAGAAAGATATCCTATTTGGTATTATACAATAAATCATATCTTATTGTAGCCTTGCGGTGCATGCCTTGATCTTGTGGGCTGGACCACCTTTGGGGCGTAGCCCATGTCTTGTCTTGTGGGTACTGGGGGTCATACCCCCACAGGTCCACTCCAAACTTCCACTATGATCAAGAATGTGTATAAGGAGACTTCTCTAGAGCATCTAGAGAACTACACCAGCAGCAACACATTCATCAAGTTACAAACTTGGCATCAACTACAACCACAACATTTTAACAAGAGAAAAAATAGCAGCCAAAGAGAGAAGTCAGAGATTCTGTCCCCCTGGGAAATTAGTTCATATCTCACAAACTATAGCTCCACTATGCATGAATTTTGGTAGGCATTTAGATCCATGAGTCCCCTAACCACTGACCTAATTTCATCTCAATCAAACACCATTTGACCATCCAAATAAATCATCTACCAAAATGGCTCTGTCCTAAAACTGTAGTAACCCGAACTAACAAAACCCCTCTCAAATATGGTGCTATGCTCAATTAATCCTTAGACCAACTTAACAGATCAAACACTAGCTTGAAGATGACCGGATCAGAGCCACCAAACCTAGACAGATTTCCCTTCTCCTTCTTGTTCCTCTCTTCTCATGTTGTGGTGTGTGTGTTCTGCTCTCTCTCTCTCTCTCTCTCTCAGTAGCATTAGCTCTAGCAAATGGATCTGAGCTGATTTTTGGTAGGTACATCATTCTTTAAGTAGTAGGCGATGTGTCTATCGACAACGAGGTGCATGTGGTGACTTCATCACAATCTCAAGATCTGCAAGCTTAGTTTTTTAGGTGCTCTTAATGATAAGGTGTATGTGCGTGTGTTTATAGGGGTGAGGGGTCTTTGGTATAATGAATGTGTCCATGCTCCTCCTCCTTGGAGTAGCAGGCAAGATAGGGCATACATAGGGATGGTTTGTTTGGAGGTAAATATGGCATGATGGAAATCATTGTCTATTGTAAGGAGGCTATGAGCATTGTGGTGGCGAAGATGTTGATCTATTTTCTAGATATGCAGCGGCCACGTCTACTATCGAAGTTGCAGGGACTTTGGTGGCCTATGGTAAGGAACCACTGCTTGGCCCCCTACTGCCTCAGTGTTCACTTCCTAGCTTCTTTGTTGATTGTTCACTTCTCTTCTTAGATCTATCCATTCCTCCAAATTAGGCTTGCGATGAGCTTGATGGCCTAGTGGCTCAGAGGTGGTGACCTCTGATATTGGGTGCGATGAGAGATCTTTGTACAAATCTTTTTGAAGATGGTGGCATATGTGAGCACCACTACCATATAGAGGCAATCTGCCGATCATCAGTTCATCACCAATGCCCACATCGTGGCTAGGTGGTTGTATCCTACCTGAGTCCAATGATCGCCCTCCTCCAAGATCTTGGTCAAGATCGTCCTCCTCTTGACAGTACCATGTTTAAACCTTCCAACAGAACCATGACTGATCACACATTTATCTAATTCTTTTTTTCTTGAATACGCAAAAGGTTTGCGCATCTTTGTATTAAGATCGAGAAATAGTGAAAGTTACAATGACGCGCCAAGAATGGCACACAATAGGCGAGGGATAGTGATATACAATCGGCTCTGCCCTCCCTAGCACAAGGAGATCATAGGCTATTACTTGCTAATCATGCTACCAAGCCATCACCGATGATCAGACGTGCTTTCTTGCACGGTGTCTCGGTTGCTCTCCCTATGGGTCCGGGAACAGCTATTGCATTGCCTCAGCATGCGAGGGGTTGAGCTGGTCATCAAAAATGCTGTCGTAGGCATTCTTGGCTATAGTGGACTGTCTCGTCTGTTTGTCAATGAATCCCATTCGCTTCATTATCAGCACCTCTCCCTGCTTAGAAGCTGGGACGTGTGAGAGTGGCTGTGCGGCGATCGTCCTGCTACGGATAGACAACTTTGGTTGTGCCTCCATAGTCGGCTAAGGCAGCAATGGCAATGGCGCCTTACACAGGATCCTATCGGCGAAATGCTTTAGCCTCCTGGCGCGCGGAGCCAGCTGATCATGGAGAGGTCGCCGCATCCGGGCCTGTGGGGGTGGCGCTAGGACTTTGTGCACGCGCCTCGATGTCCATGATGCAGTGCCGTTGATGATAGTTACCAACCATTATAAACATCAATATAACCCAAGATAATGCATGAAAATGATCACCAACATAGACTTAGGGCTTTAAACTGACAATTTCCATGAGTTTTGGTGAATCTGTGTTTTCGATAGGGTTTAATCAGAAAACCAACAAGGGGGACTTAAACGTCAAAGGAAAAATCAGAATTCCACCATGAAACCAACTCCAGAAGGTTCTAGGGGACTCTAGAAGCCACGTCACCAAAGCGAAGGCCGAGAGTGTGCCAAGTGGGCCGCCCAGCCCATTAGGGGCCCACCTGTCAGCCTCGTCGCTATGTCAGTTTCCCACCGCCTCCTAGGATGCATCTAAGCTGTTGCTTAAGTCGGTTTGATCCAAGGGCTCATGTTGTATCCTTAGGGCTATATAATCTAGCCCCCTCCCTCTAGACAGAATAAAGTCATTGGATCATAAGTCAGGGCTACAATGGTATATTATCTGTGCGCTTGTAGATACTTTAATATATATATTTTTCTCTAAAGTTTACAAGTGTCATTAATAATTACCAACCACGCATTTTTGGCATTATGCTAGGGATGACAACCTAGTAACAAGTGATGCTAAGAAGTGCCAACAAGCATTTCTGGCGTCATTATCGGGGAGGGGCTTATGGCTAAAGAGATTTGACCAAATAAATACTTATTGATAAAATCATAACCTCTGCTTTAGCAAGCTTACCCTTGTTTGTCTTTGTTCATATCTTATAAGGGTATTGCAGACTTAGTTGTGATTTACCAACAATTTCCAATCAGAATCAACCGAATCAAGAGGAAGCTCAACACCAGTTCCTAAAGTCATGGCTAAGAAGACACTGTGTGACTTCTCTGCTCCAAGCATTGAGAACATCCACACTAGACCAACACTCAAAACCAACAATCTCAAGTTTGAGCTCAAGCCAAGGATCATCAACATGGTGCAAGCTACTCCATTCAGCGGAAAGGCACATGAAGATGCTAGTGCTCACCTTTAGAATTTTCTAGAGATTAGCAGCACAGTCGTCATCAAGGATGTTGCTCAAGACATCATACTACTTTGCCTGTTTCCATTCTCACTAGTGGGAAGAGCGAAGCAGTGGTTCTACATCAACAAAGATCACATCAACACTTGGGCAAGATGTTCAAAGGCCTTTCTAGAAAAGTTCTTCCCTGTAGGCAAGACCAATCCTAGGCGACCTCCTGCTTCCCCCGCTATAAATCCCAGCCCCAAACTTGCTGCTCTCGGCCATCACACAACACAATCCCAGCTCTTGAGTTCAAAAATCTAGAAGAAAAATTTGTAGTTGAATTTCCTTTGGTAGAAGTAGTGTTGGAAAAAGAAAGAGTGAGAGGAAGTTTGAGTGTGAAAGTAGTGTTAAAATCTTGAGAAAGAGAGGAAGAGGTACTGCAGAAATTTAAGCAAGAAAAATAGAATTTAAGAGTGGTAGTGCTGTCCAAATCAAGAGAGGAAATTAAAAAGAATTAGGGTGGAAGACATGCCAGAATCTTGACTAGAATATTCACTAGGCAATCTCGGATGACTAACCTTTGGATGACTGACTTTTGGAACGGCTAACCTCTAATATTTTTATTTTCCTAATCCCGTTCCACGAGTTGTGTTGTTTTTGTCTATTTTTGCAGGAAAATGAGCAAGATCGCCGGCAAACTCAAGCGGGCGATATTGTTTCGTTCAACAAGAAGTTCTTTGTCCTTAGCAAGCACTGACATGGAGGTTGATCCTCTGTCTCCTGCTGTTGGAGCACCATCCCGATCAGCCCCATGGAGAGGAACGTTCTTCTACAAGAAAAGTAGCTCAAGCTCCGAGATGATAGGGAGACGAACATCTACAAGAAGCTGAAGGACCGAGATTTCATCCTCACCCCTACCTTCGATCTAGCCCTACTTCAGTCCACAGGATGGGAGGATGCATGGGAAATAGATGAGTCAGGGTGCAAGCTTTTGAATATTGATTTTTTATGCACTTTACAAACCATCGACTCAGAAGTCTCATTTAGGTTCTTTGGGAAAGAATTTTCTTTTCCTTGAAATAACTTTAGTGAGCTTCTAGGATTCCCTGCTCAGTGCACAATTGACGTAGGCTCAGCTATATAAGATTTTGATAGGACGAAGTTTTGGAGGGAGATATCGAAAGAAATTATTTGCTACCGCCCTCGCACCAATGACATTCACCACCCCTACTTTGTGGTTCATGCATAAATGGATAGGATTTCTCTTTTTCCTAGAAATGAGTTCCACACAGTTAGGAATGATGAACTGAAGTTATTATATGCCATGGTTAAAAGAAAGAAGGTCTCACCTATAAAATTCATGATGGCACAATGGGCAGAAGTTCCTGGACTAAAGGGAGATGTTGGGTGCACTTCTTTGGTCACCCACATAGCTAGAAATTTGGGTTTACTAGCAAACGCTTCTATTACATACATTGACAGTCCCCGATGGATTATTGATTATGGCTATTTTAATCATGCACACATGTTAAAAAGGGCAAGGATGGGAAATAGTCATGATGTATATGGACTACATAAATGAATTTATGTTACCAGACCGGAACCTCGGTCTGTATGTGGTAGATTCGTTTGTCTTTGATTTGCAGAAAATAGAGCAAGCACCTCGCAGGAGTGCCTCTGCAAGGATCACTCACAACCCATAGCCTCGGTACCATGGAGATGGCCCCATTCCAGAAGGCCATGCCTTCATCGGCTACATAGGATTTGGTCAAGCAGGACCTTCCTAGGTTCAACCTTCCTCAACATGCAGGTTGGGACTAGCTGGGATCTTTCTATATGCACCAACCCGAGCATGTAGGGTGGGAGTAGCCTTCTTCACATCATTCAGAGAGTTCCTGGCAACAAGGCCGAAGTGGGCAATGGTAGGATGATAATTTTGACTATTACCAGCAGTAGTCTTACGAGGAGGTCTCCAGTGGCCACCAGGGAGGACACATGTCCTTCTCTGCCCGTGGCTACCACGACCATCCCACAGGTTATCATGAGCAGCAGATGGAGTATGCTTGTTTCGACACCAGGCTCACCACCATCGAGGAGAACCAGCAAGAGATCCGAAACACTCTTCACCAACATTCCTAGTGGCAAGAAGAAGCAGGACAACGCCTCGTCGCCATTCAGCAGCAACAACAACAGGAGAATGACAACTAGAACTACTTGTTTGGCCATCTCCACATTAACCACCCGCCTCGTTGAAGGACCATACCAACACCCAACTTGGGGGAGGAGCCCCCATTTACCTAAGGTAAATTTTCTTTCTAGTATTTTATTATTTTCTTTAGTTTATTTTTTGAATTTGTATTAGTTAAAAAATGGTAAACTAAGAAAATAAAATAAAAAATTGCCTTTGTCTTTTATTTATATATTACTATGGTATGATCTAAAAAATGATGGAAACCAAATAAAAAAGTGTGTATATAGTTTGCTTAAGGTGTGCTTTAGTTTGTTTTTAAGAGTCAATAAATAAATAAAACTTGAAGATGATCTCACATGATGGAAATGATGAATAGTTGCTCTGTTGTAATTCCTTTCAAGTACCTAGTTTTCAGTCTTGAATTCTCCTGAGTTTTGGATGAGATTGATTTGACATGAGAATTTGCTCTAAACTTGAAACTCGTGGGTAGCATATGCTTGATCTAAGTCTAGGTAATTGACAGATATGATATGAGAAGGTCCGAGCTGCTATTTATCTTGTTCCAAGTGATACTGAATTCTAGAGATTTCTTTTAGAAAACATAAAAATTCCACATGATGAGATCCTGTATGACAAAGCTTGAATTCCTACTAGAGCCAAACATACTGATAGATTAGGAAAACTTCCACTTATATGTTGCTTGCATTACATTGAGTTTGGTCAAGCTTTGTTGATGCCTTATGAGAGTTTTGTCATGCTCTTAAAATCAAGATCACGTACACAACACCCGCATATGCACTACTCCTACACTGGGAGTAGGCGCAACAACATGCATTCCATCTAGATTCATCTAAAAATGTTTTACTCCTACACTAGGAGAAAATACCAAAAATATTCTTCATAGTTTCCATGAAATAAATGCTCCAAGTTCTTGTTACTATCTCTCCAACAATTGTTATGCAGAGAGAAGCATGTGGCTATGTAAAAGTTATTCATAAAAAAAGAGTTGAGAAAAAATGGACAAGTGCCTGAATTATCAAAACAATGGGTACTTAGATGCCCGCCTGAAAAAAAGAGAGATGAATAAGATAGCCCATGTTTTCTTGCAAATATTTCCAAGTTTCAAAAGAGAGATATGTTTTCAAGGAGCATAGTAGAATTAGGTTAACTACCATATATATCCACCATACACATGCACATCTTGATTTGATTGTATGACTCAACTCTCTTTGGATCTGTTGTTTGACTTTACAATATATGTATTGCAAGTATGCTCTTTCATGTTATCACCCTTCCTATGAGCCCCATATAAGCATTAGTTATAGGAGAAGAAAAAGGCATAACATTATTATTATTGCCTTGGTGAGGATCCACAAATACCACATATATGAGAGACTTGAGAGTGTCATACAAAGGAATCTCTGAGTTTTTATTTTCAAAACTTATAAAACTCTAGAATAATGGTTGAACAAAGAACATGAGACATAGTGCTTGACTTGATCATTCTGTCTTTCAATTGCTCAAGACCCAAGTGAAGGCTACAAGCCCCATGGTTAAAGGTAATATGAGTAAGTTTGAAAGTCAGATCAGTTTGGTCTAATTCGGAGGAGAGTTCTTGTTTGAATGCATGTGTAGTTTTGAGAAGTTGTTACGACCCTAAATTTCTGATCCATGCTCAGTTTAGTTTTGCTAAGGGACTAGCAAAGGTTAAGCTTGGGGGAATTGTTGATGGTAGTTACCGACCATTATAAACATCAATATAACCTGAGATAATGCATGAAAATGATCACCAACATAGACTTAGGGGTTTAAACTAACAATTTGCATGAGTTTTGGTGAATCTGTGTTTTTAGCAGGGTTTAATAAAAAATTGACAAGGGGGACTTAAACGTCAATGGAAAAATCAGAATTCCACTGTGAAACCAACTCTAGAAGGTTCCAAGGGACTCTAGAAGCCACGTCACCAAAGCCGAGGCCGAGAGGCTACCAAGTGGGCCCGCCCACCCATTAGGGGCCCACCTATCAGCCTCGTCGCTATGCCAGTTTCTCACCGCCTCTTGGATGCATCTAAGCTGTTGCTTAAGTTGGTTTGATCCAAGGGCTAACATGGTATCCTCAGGGCTATATAATCTAGCCCCCTCCCTCCAAAGAGAACGAAGTCATCAGATCATCGGTCAGGGCTAGATAGAAAACTAGGGTTCGTAGGTATTAGAGATTAGAGCTCTAGTTCTTCAAGTTTCTAGTATAGATTAGCTAGAAAGGTTCAAGAAGAGTGTGGGCTATTGCTCAGGATTCCATATCTGCCGTCTAGAGACTGGTATAGCCATTGTATCTCTATATTTATGACTTTGTGCTACTTTAATATTATTATGTTGCTATTCATTATGTTCTTAGTTTGCTCTAGTTGCATGCTTGATGTAGTTATTATTAATGATGAGTTTACACACATGTTTGCAAAGCGCTTAGCTCATTAGGTGCATGAGTTAAGTGGCCAACACTATGTAAGCATGGTTCTTAGATATTGTTTGCCTGCAGATGCCCTCTGCACTCTAGGTCATGTGGTAGATCATGGATGTGACACTCCCGTTGAGTCCTTTGTAGTCCACTCCCCATTTGTAGAGCATGTAGAACATGATTGCGAAGGTAGACAAGCTCTGTTCTTGATCTTCCTTAGTAATGTTCCTTATGCATAGATCAAAAGTTAGTTGTACTATAGATGAGAGTGTATATATTAGGGTGTACAAAAGACTTAGTAGATAAGTAATGACTTAGAAATCTTTTGCTCTTAACGAATCTCCTACTTAGCTATACTATATTTTATGAGTCTCTAATTCTATCTCTGGAATACCACTATTACCTTACACTTATTATTTATTTACCCTTTGACTTACCCCTGCAATAGCATGAGAGTGATTATTATCATAAGTATACACATTTGTCAATATCTCTATGCCAACACCACTCCATAAGCTCCTCCCTATGGTAAAAATATAAATAACGATACCTAGTATACTCCCGGGTGAAATGCTACAATGGTATATTATCTGTGTGCTTACGGATACTTTAATATATATATTTTTCTCTAAAGTTTACAAGTGTCATTAATAATTACCAACCACACATTTCTAGCACTATGCTAGGGATGACAACGTAGTAACAAGTGATGCTAAGAAATGCCAACAAGCATTTCTAGAGTCGTTGCCAGGGAGGGGCACATGGGTAAAGAGAATTGACCAAATAAATACTTATTGATAAAATCATAACCTCTGCTTTAGCAGGCTTACCCTTGTTTGTCTTTGTTCATATCTTATATAGGGTATTACAGTCTTGGTTGTGATTCACCAACAATTTCCAATCAGAATCAACCGAATCAAGAGGAAGCTCAACACCAGTTCCTGAAGTCATGGCTAAGAAGACTCTGCATGAATTCTCTGCTCCAAGCACTGAGAACATCCGTACTGGACCAACACTCAAAACCAACAATCTCAAGTTTGAGCTCAAGCCAAGCCTCATCAACATGGTGCAAGCTACTCCATTCAGTGGAAAGGCACATGAAGATGTATTGAAAAGGACCTTGATGTCGCTTAGAGGGGGATGAATAGGCCTATTTAAAACAAACTCGCAGCAAGAGGTTAAATTCTAGGTGTGGCACTGCTGCCCCCAATGTGCAGCACTGCCACACTGTGGCACTACCTCACAAAAGTGTGGCACTGCCACGCATGCAGACAAGCTCGAACTACAATTCAAAAACTGCCCAAGGAAGAGTAGATCGAGCAAATCACCGATGTTTCTAGGGTAGTGTAGAGCCTACTCCACCACCTGGATGTTAGCGGAAGTGCACGAGCAAGTAGATTGGGACTAAACCCTAGAATCACCACAAATACATGTATAGCAATGCAAATCACAAGAACACAAGTGAGACACCAATTTATCTCATGGTTCAGCTCACCACTAAGGCTTGCCTATGTCCACATTGTTGAGGTTGCCACAAAGGCTTTGGGTCTCTTTCAACCCTTTCCTCGTTCTCAAGTGAAGAGAATGAACTCTTGAGATGAGGGGTGATTTCACTAGCTATTTGTGGTGATTACAAACCTCCCGGGGGTGCCACACAAGTTGGCAAGCTCCATAGGAAAATGCACTAGCCGGCTAGGAGCAAAGCTCCAAGTGTAATAAACAATCGCCGACCAAAACATGAACCAAGTGCTCTAGGAGTTGGGAAAACAATGGAGCTGCTCTCTAATTGAGTTTGGGACCCTTTTTCCTCAAGGATTTATGGGGAAATCAATGGATTTGCTTGAGGGCTTGAGGTCAACAATGGAGGGAGAGAGCTCCTACTCTGCTTTAGATGTGCTCAGGAAGAAGAGCCAGGTTACTGTTGGGGAGGAAAGGGAAAGGTATATATACCCCCAGCCCTCAATGGACACCGCACCCAAGGGGTCAGGCGAGATAAAGCCCGTGGCCTTGAGGTCAGGCGAGATAGAGCCCATGGCCTAGATGTTGGGAGAGATGGAGCTCGCACCCAAGGGGTCGAGCGAGATGGAGCTTGCACCCAAGGGGTTAGGCGAGATGGAGCCCGCACCCAAGGGGTCGGGCGAGATGGAGCCGCGACCAAGGGGTCAGGTGAGCTAGATCCCATGACCAAGGGGTTGAGCAAGCAAAGCCCATGACCAAAAGGGTCGGGAGAGCCAAAGCCCACGACCAAGGGGTCGGGTGAGCTAGATCCCATGACCAAGGGGTTGAGCGAGCCGAAGCCCGTGACCAAAGGGTTGGGAGAGCCGAAGCCCATGACCAAGGGGTTGGGCGAGCCGGATCTCGTGACCTTGGGGTCGGCTGAGCCAGAGCCCATAACCAAGGGGTCAGGAGAGCCTCTCTTCAAGGGCGGTAGTGCCACACCACGCAAGATAGCAAGGGTAATAGTGAAGTGTAGACTATCTTGGCTGTGAATCTGAGGATGCATGTGGTTGGTTGAGCACTTGGTAGCACATATTAGCTTAAGCATTTTGCCCCCTTTTATAGTATGACTTTTTCTATACTCAAATTCAATATATAAAAGAATTTAAACCTCCTTTGAGTTTGAAACCATCTACATTTATAATTGGGGGCTCCTCCATTTCGTGTAGCATCCTCGAATATAAATTCTCTCAGTCCTCAAGCCATCGCTTGCCCTTCACCTTCGCTTAGTCCCTCGAAGCCTTTTCCTTGCTATCTTCACCTTATCAAGCCATACTCAAGTCACATCATATTAAGTATCCATTGAAAAACCATTTCTTCAATAGTATGATCCTTGCTTGAATATCTTGTAGATATAAATGTTGAGATCAATCAAGCTTTAGTTTGATTCACATAAAGACATATATGAATCATCATCAATATGATCAAGCCAATTCATGATTCCTTATATCCTCTTCATTTTGGGTTGACACTCCTAATGCTCACTTCAATATCTATCTTCATACTTCTAGCTTGATCAAAGCAATGCAAAGTGATTTTCCAAATCTTTATCCATACAAGCAAACCAACATAGAGACCAACTTATATCCAATATGAGTTGTGTCCTTTGTCATTTAAACCTTTTCTTGGTATTTCTTCACTTATGCATTCCTGACTCATTCTCCAATCCTTGATCAAAGCTAATCCACTATCAAACTCTTCTTGTTCATGCAAAGCAAGCCATTATTGAGACCAATCCAAAATCATCAACTCATGTCCCTTTTAACATTTGCCAAATATGCTTGCCTTCTCATGATACTATGTTATTCCTCAACATAGAAGCCATTTCATCAACTCCATTTGCATTGTTGTCTTTCTCTTGAACTATATTGTTTCCGTGATCTTCCAACACAACAATACACAATTTGGCCTTGATTTGAGCATTATATGGAATATCATCGAGTTTGCCTTCTTGTTGAACCTATATACACTTCTCATTCCATAGTCCACAAGTGTATGCAATAGACTCAATTTCCTATTCAACACTTAGCAAACTTGTTAGGCCTTTAATGGTGTTGTCATTCAATTCACCAGAACCCACTAAAGGGCTAGATGCACTTACAATCTCTCCCTTTTTGGTGATTGATGACAACACAATTAAATCTTACAAGAGATTGATAAATAATAAGATTTTGAATCCTATGGTATAGTGAGCTCCCCCTAAATGTGTGCATTGAAAGGAATTCAAATTGTGGCCTCAATTGCCAAATGCACATATTCAA
The DNA here is from genome assembly GCF_019320115.1 of Miscanthus floridulus. NCBI lineage: Eukaryota > Viridiplantae > Streptophyta > Magnoliopsida > Poales > Poaceae > Miscanthus > Miscanthus floridulus. Next base: position 77,075,060 of record NC_089580.1, read on the forward strand.
GATAAAGTGTGGGAACTCTCCTATATCTTAGCATCCGTGGGGGTACAAGGTGTCATCATGATAAACATGATGCTCATGGCAGTTCATGCACTTAAGAAGTTTCTGATGCTATCATGTGCGACACTTCCATGAGTGAGCATGGCACTGCTGCACAATGGTAGTCAGAGAAGATAAACAACACATCATTCAAGGCATGAACATCACACACTAGCATATATGGTCCTTATCAAGAGCATCAATTTACACCACACAATAAAATTGAAATCTTATATGCCTCCCTTTTATCCCTTTAAATCCCCATATCAATCTCTTTTCCTTACACTCTCTCCCAACATTTCTCCCCCTTTGGCATTAATCTCCAAAAAGGATCTCTCCACCAAAAGGAGGAAATAATGGTAGACAAGTGAGGGCAAGAGGTAGGTAAAAGTTCAACATATATGATTTCTCTCCTGAGTTGTCTACCAAACAAAGTATGCAACATGTTAAGTCAATATTCTTGAGAAGTCAGCATATTTGGCTCATACATCACTTAGATGACACTTTTAACATGAGATTGACTCATGCCATCACCACAAGAGATATCAACCAAATATCTAAATAATTCTCTAATCGTCACCACAAGAACAAACTCATGGTGTGACTCAAAATATTGTATACACATGCACACACTAGCATGTAAGGGCCTAGATGCACAAAGGTAGTACAAGAGTTCATGGAGCGATATACCTTTGTTCTAAGCCTCATAATCTCCACCGTTATCATGACATTTTGAATTTAGTGCTTTGATGGGCTTGGCATAATGCAAAAGATTTCATTTGTGCCCATCTCTTTTAATCATTACCTTCATGTAGATTTCACAAACTTGTGCTTGATCTCGTTTGAAAGTCCATTGCTAGCTCTTCTTGTCATTTTGAGATACCAACTGGAGACATATTTCTTGATATACCGAATTGAAAGATTATCCACTAATACCACTTGAAATATGATCTTTATAGTTTTGACACCACTTGAAGGAGAGTCTTCACAAGTTTATGCCAATTGGAATGGATTCTTGTATCTCATAATGTCACTTAGGGAATGCTCATAAAGACAAGAGATAGCATTAAATTGCACAAGCTAGAGTTTCACAACTAGTTATCATTTTGGATGTGGAAGGCATGTAGATTACTAAATGCAAAGCCTCATAACATAGACTAAATTCCCCCTTTTTGATAGTGCATACATATATATGTGGAAGACAAGAACATATGCACTTTTGGTCAATTAAGTCCAAACAAGGGAATTTAAGCTATATTATGGAGAGTAGCTACAAAAGAGATAAAATTGTAATCCAAATGATTATGAGAAATAACTTTACCAATTTGGATTGAGTCAATGTAGCATACCCATGAGAAACTCATTCTCACCAAGAGACTACATAAATTGACTAGAAGAAAAGATTAGTCTCAAAAGACACATGACATAGAATGGGCTCCCCCTTAATATGTGCATCAAGTACTCAAATTACTTTGTGAAGTGCACTTTAATCGATTTAAGAATCAAGAGGAGTTCATCCTATATCTTGGTCAAGGTATGATAAATTTGCAACAATTGAAATTATGCCAAGGAAACATACCACCACCAAGGTGGATAGATCACCACATTGATATGACCATCAAAAGTGAGACTTGATGATTTGGATAGCCATAGTTCTTCACTTGATGACTCATGGTGAATTAGAGCTCTTATGATCATCCAAGATCCATATTTGGTTCCTAGTTCTTTCTTTACCTAAAGCAACTCACACAGAGAGCAAAGGTAAAATTCATGAATTTTGCAAATAGTGAACTAGGAGTTACCACTCTTTGTTGATAAGATCCTAGGTGATCAATGGTGTGGGGGTATTAACCCCTATACCCTTACGGCTAGGCTTGGGCCGGCCTGGATCAGGGGGTCTGGCCCACTAGAAGACGACGCGAGGCCCGGCCAATCTGTTCAGAATCCCGCGCAAAGAATCAAGGCAGATTTGGAGGTCAAGCAAGATCCTGGTCGGTTAGAATAGGAATCCTTATCCGACCACCTATGGCAATTGTAACTGGCTAGGATTAGTTTCTAGATCTGTAACCCTACCCCCGGACTATATAAGGTGGACAGGGGACCCCTCTAAAAAACATCTCCCATTGACATACAGCAATACAATCAGATGTAGGACGTAGGTATTACGCCTTCATGGCGGCCGAACCTGGATAAAACCTCGTGTCTATCTTGCGTCACCATCTTGTTTGTAGCTTGCGCATCTGTCTGCCGACAATCTACTATCTTGGGCATACCCCTAGGTAGATTGCCGACCATATTTCGTTGACAGTGGCGTGCCAGGTATGGGGTGTGCATACTACTCTCCAAGCGAACAAGATGGTCATCATCCCCGGCTCCATGGCTACACCAAACGGCCTCACGTTCACCATCGGCCAGATCACCTAGACCACTAGCTCCGACGGCTTCATCGCCATGACCACGAAGGAGGCGCGGATTAAATCTACGTCGACCACTGCTTCACCTGCATCGGCTACGGCTCTGACCACGGTGGATCTGGCTCTGGCCATGCCCGCATCGTGTTTAGCCACGCCGACAACCCATCGTCCGCTTCCTCACTACAAAGGGAAGCAGATCGACAACACCAACCTGCTCGACTCCATCGATCGGGTCGGCACCAAACTTGCTGAAACCCTAGCTCTAGTAAGTTCAATTCAAAGTCAACCTAATGTGCAGGTAACCACTACCCACAATAGATCTACCCGACCAGCTTGGGCCAGTCGTCCTGCACGACTCGGTACGAATCTTGTGGTCACATCTACTCCTAAAGGGCGCTCCGTCCGTCGCCGGCCAACCTCCGCGATGGGTCTCTGGCTCTCCGAGTACGAAGCCTCAATGGAGAACTACCAGGCCCAGCCCTATGGCCTGCGCAACTTCATCAACATGGTTCGGATTGAGGATTATCAAGAAGGATCCATCCACACAGTTCAAGAGGGTGGCTCAAGCTCCTCGTCTAGCACCGCATCTAATGCCTCCATCCACACCGAGCTCTAGCACCATGATGATGAAGGCGTTGAATACGATCTAGATATCCTAGACCATGCCCCAGGGTTCCCACAATTCCCATCTTTCCCACCAAGGCGAGGGGACTTGATCAATGTTGTCAGTAATGACGAACCACCGGCAGTTGGCGAAACAGAACAAGAAAGGCTGGCACACGAAGCACGCAATATTGACCGGTTTAATCGCCGACAAATCGAAGCCGGGGCAGAAGAGGAGGCACGACGCATAAGGGTCCAGCCACGTGACCTTAATAATGCCTTCGATAGGGTGGGGGACAAATAGGTCTTCAGGACTCCAAGCACCAACCTAGCTGTTGCTATGGTGACAATGCAACGACTACCCAATACCTCGGAAACCCAGGCAGTTTGCGATGATATACAAGCTTACCTGACGGCTGCTATGGCCCAGACCGCAGAGATTGTAAATCAAGCCCGGGCTTCATCCGTCTCAGTCGAGTCAAGCCACAGCCGCCAGTACTCAAGTCACTCACAGCCACCCAACCAACGTGGCTCACGCAATGATGACCCCTCAGACAACCGTCAAGGCAGAAACGGTGGCCATGATGGTGGTCGGGACGACAACCGCCGCAACTACTGGGACGACAATCGCCGAGACAACCGCGACAATCGCCGTGATAACCGCGGTCGCAGGGTTAACCAGGATGGCAACTGGGATCACCGCGATGGCAATAACGATCTCCGCCATTACGTCGGAGAACGTGATCTGCGCGATCGCATTAACCAAAGAGCCCACGATCGTGCATCCCACGAAAGCTATCGCCGTATGGAATACGATACTACCCATGGCCCTCTGGGTTTGAAGCAGTTTACTTCTCACCTTCGCTAAGTCATATGGCCCAAGAACTTCAAGCTCGAGAAACTTCAGAAGTACGACAGCAAGGAGAACCCTGAATTATGGGTTAGGCTCTACGAAACCGCATGCAGATCAGCCATGGCTGACGAGCACGTCATGTCTAATTACTTCCTAGTCGCCGTTGGCCATGCAGGCCACCAATGGCTGGTCAGCTTGCCGGTGAACTACTTTGACTCTTGGCAAGAGCTCAAGCAAGCATTCATCGACAACTTCATTGCTACTTGCGAGCAACCCAGCAACAAATATGATCTGCAGCGGATTCGAGATCGCAAAGATGAGCCACTGTGGGAGTACGTTTGACGCTTCTCGGAGATGCGCATCAAGGTCCCATCAATCTCCGACAACGAGGCAATCGAGGCTTTCATCACTGGTCTCCGCTTCCATGATGCCCTAAGGGACAAGCTCCTCTGCAAGAGGCCTGAATCAGTCACAGCGCTCCTAGCCACTGCTAAAAAATATGCAGATGCCGATGATGCTAAAAAGATAATTATCAAAGAAGCAGCAAGGGTTCCACGCTCTGACCACCCCCCACACCGTGACAACTACCACGGCAACCGTGGTCGGAACGATAATTTTGACCGCCGCAACCAGCGCAATGACTCCCGCGACCACCGCGACCAGCGTAATCAGCGGCGTAACCACCGTGATGATTATAGGGGCAAGCATGCTCGGGAAGACAACGGCGAGGTCAACACCATTAAAAAAGGTGGTGGACGTCATAACTACGAAGAAGACTATGCCAAAGCATTGAAAGGGCCCTGCCAGCTCCATCCCAAGTCAAACCATATCATGGAGAATTGTCGCGTTCTCAAGTCTATCTACACGCGTCAACAGGCTCCAGATATGTCCGACAAGCCTAACGATGCAGGGGAACAGCGCAACAAGGACAACAATGATGAAGACGTAGATCCCCGTCACAAGTACGTCAAGCCAACCGATCGTGTCCACACCATCATTGGGGGCAAAGTGTCCATCGAGACCAAACGAGAACGCAAGCTGCTCGCCCGCGCCTGCTTGAATGTGGCCAACGCCGACAACCTCATCGCCGATCCGTGGCTTCCTCCTTGGTCTCACCGCGAGATCTCCTTCAGCAGAAAGGACCAATGGGCTACTATACCTGAGCCAGGGCATTTTCCCCTGGTTCTCGATCCTTGTATCAACAAGATTCAGTTCGACAGAGTGCTGGTTGACGGCGGCAGCTCCATTGACATACTGTTCAAGAACAGTTTGCCAGCCCTGAAGATAACCCAGGTTGATCTCAAGCCATACGAGGCACAGTTCTAGGGTGTTCTCCCCAGACAGAGCTCTACACCTCTCGGGCAGATCACGCTACCTGTGCAATTTGGTACCCCAGACCACTTCCGCACTGACTACGTCAACTTCATGGTTGCCGACTTCGAAGGCACCTACCATGCTATCCTTGGTCGACTAGTGCTCACCAAGTTCATGGCCATACCTCACTACAGGTATTTGGTGCTCAAGATGCCTACTGAGAAGGGGGTCCTAACTCTCAGGGGCAACATGTACGCAGCTTACACCTGTGAGGATGACAACTTCAAAATAGCAGAGGCTCACGACCTCTCTATTCGCATGGCCAAGACCACGTTCGACACCAAGAAGACCCTAGCCGATCGCCTGGAGATCCCAGAGCTCGAGGCCCCATGCAAGACAATCAAGTCCAAAGAGCACAAAGCGATCTAGCTGGTCAACGGTGATCCTAGCAAAATAGCCCTTATCGGGGCCAACCTGGATCCTAAAAAGGAAGACGCGCTCATCAGGTTCTTGAGGAGCAACGTGAGTGTGTTCACATGGAAACCCGCTGACATGCCCAGTGTACCTCGGAACTTGATCGAGCACTCCTTAAATGTCAACGGCAAGGCCAAACCTATCAAGCAGAAGCTACGACGGTTCGCTCATGACAAAAAGGAGGCTATTAGGGTAGAAGTTACATGGCTTTTGGCAGCCGAATTTATCAAAGAAGTGTATCATCCGGAGTGGTTAGTCAACCCGGTTCTTGTACGCAAAAAGAATAATGAATGGAGAATGTGCGTTGATTACCCTGATCTCAACAAACACTACTCTAAAGACCCCTTTGGCTTACCTCGCATAGACAAGGTCGTAGATTCAACTGCCGGTTGCGAGCTGCTTTCCTTTCTCGATTGCTACTTTGGTTATCACCAGATCACTCTAAAAAAGGACGACCAGATCAAGACATCCTTCATCACGCCTTTCGGCGCCTACTGCTACATGACCATGTCGTTCAGGCTTAAGAACGCTGGGGCTACCTACCAACACGCTATATAGGCATGCCTCAAGGACGAGATAAAAGATGACCTCGTCGAGGCTTACGTTGATGATGTAGTTGTCAAAACCAAGGAAGCATATACCCTTGTTGATGACCTAGAATGCACCTTTGCAGCCCTTAACACATTCCAATGGAAATTAAACCCAAAGAAGTGCATCTTTGGTGTTCCTTCTGGTATACTGCTTGGCAACATCGTCAGTCACGACGGCATATGCCCTAACCCGGAGAAAGTCAAAGCTGTGCTGGACATGAAGCTGCCCAAAAAGGTGAAGGATGTTCAGAAGCTTACCGGATGCATGGCTACCCTCAGTCGTTTTATATCAAGATTAGGCGAAAAAGGACTACCGTTTTTTAAGCTGCTCAAAGCAACTGAGAAGTTTGAGTGGTCAGAGGAGGCAGACGCTGCCTTCACACAGCTGAAGCAATTCCTTACATCACCTCCGGTCCTCACTGCTCCTAGAGAAGACGAAACCCTCCTACTTTACATCGCGGCAACTAATCGGGTGGTCTCCACCGCCATGGTGGTCGAGCGCGACGAGCCCGGCCATGTCTACAAGGTACAGCGACCAATCTATTTCATCAGTGAGGTACTCAATGAATCCAAGACCAGGTACCCACAGATTCAGAAACTGATCTACGCCATATTGATAACATCCCAAAAGTTAAAACATTACTTTGATGGATATCGTGTGGTTGTCATGACTGAGTATCCTCTGGGAGACATCATTCGCAACAAGGATGCGAACGGGCGCATCGTCAAATGGGCAATGGAGCTATGCCCTTTCTCCTTGGAATTCGCAAGCCGTACTACAATCAAGTCTTAGGCACTTGTCGATTTCATCGTCGAGTGGATAGACTTAAGCACACCTGCCTCTTAGGGGCCCGATGAGTATTGGACGATGTACTTTGACGGCTCCCTCAACATCAATGGCGCAGGAGCAGGAGTCCTTTTCATGTCACCATCCAAGGAGCAGCTCTAATACGTCCTTAGGATTTATTTCCCAGCGTCTAATAATGCCGCTGAGTACGAAGCATGCCTACATGGTTTGCGCATTGTGGTCGAGCTCGGTGTCAAACGTCTCTATGTCTATGGAGACTCGGCTCTGGTCATCAACCAACTCAACAAGGACTAGGATACGACCAGCGAAAAGATGGATGCATACTGCAAATCGATCAGAAAGTTGGAAGGCAAGTTCTATGGCATCGAGTACACATATGTAGTCCGGGACAAAAATCAAGCAGCAGATGCGCTGTCAAAGTTAGGATCATCCTGAGCCAAAGTCCCACATGGCGTATTTGTTCAAGACCTGCTCATGCCTTCCATCGAAGAGGAAGATCCCATGGTCGACAAGCCTCCAGACCAGCTATTGGTGGCTACGGTTCCGGCGTCAAACACCACCGAGCCACCTCCGACCACTAATGAGCCTGACTGGAGAGTACCTTTCATCAAGTACCTGACAGATGGTAGCGGTTACACCAATCGGACAGAAAACGAACGCCTGATGCGTTGCAGTAAGCAGTATCTGCTCGTTGATGGCAAATTATGGCACAAGAACGCAAAGGAGGAAATCTTGATGAAGTGTATAACCCAGGAGGATGGCAAACATCTCCTAGACCAAATCCACTCTGGCTCCTGCGGCAACCACGCGGCCTTGAGAACGCTGGTTGACAAGGCTTTTCGAGCAGGGTTCTATTGGCCGTCAGCTGTAGCCGATGCAGAGAAGCTAGTCTGCCATTGTGAGGGTTGTCAGTTCTTCGCCAAGAGAATCCATGTACTAGCCTCTTGGCCCTTCGCATGCTGGGGCTGGATATGATCGGGCCCTTCAAACCTGCTACTGGGTAATTTACATGTGTCTTTGTGCTGATCGACAAATTTTCTAAGTGGATAGAGTATATGCCTCTAGTATAGGCATCTTTAGAAAAGGTTGTCACGTTCATCGACCAGGTCATCCACTGCTTCGTCATACCCAACAGCATCATCACTGATCTGGGTACTCAGTTCACCGGGAACGCTTTTTGGGACTTCTATGATGAAAGGAGCATAGTAGTAAAATACATCTCGGTGGCGCACCCTAGAGCTAATGGACAGGTCGAGCGAGCAAATGGTACGATCTTGGACACACTTAAGAAGAGGATGTACAGAGAAAATGACAAAGCTCCCGAAAGATGGCTCAAAGAGTTACTAGCCATGGTCTGGGGCCTCAGAACCCAGCCCAGTTGCAATACCGGCGTATCTCCATACTTTATGGTTTACGGTGCTGAGGCAGTGCTCCCAGTAGATATAGCCTTCAGATCAGCATGGGTAGAGAACTTTGATGAAGACAAGGCCAATGAAGTGCAGGAGCTAGAAGTGAATAGTGCAGAAGAGAAGCGGCTTGATTCTTGCGTACGTACAGCCAAATACCTTGCTATTTTGCGCAGGTACTACAACAAGAATGGTAAGGAGCAGTTCTTCATGGTTGGGGATCTGGTCCTGAAGTGGAAAACGAATCAGGCTGGTGTCCACAAACTCGCAACTCCATGGGAAGGGCCCTTCATGATCAAGGAGGTTACACGACCAACGTCTTACAGGTTAGCTCACCTGGACGGTATAGACATACCCAATTCATGGCACATCGACAAGCATAGGCGTTTCTATGCTTAACTACTAAGATATGTACTCCTCTTGTACTTTCAATTTAATTCAATAAAGTTATTATGATTTCTCTGACCACTCTAATGTGTCACTTCGAAGTCTATTGTTATTCTAACTCAACCAGTCAAAATCGACCACCATTCCTTCTCGGGTTTTCGGAGCAGGCCCTGTCTCTAGTTCCTCCGAACGCGTGCATGAGATCTGCTCTCTACGCTATGGGTGATCGGCAAGTCCCCTCTGGTTTGACTTGTGCTCTTACCACAGGACAAACCAGGGCCATACAAACCTATCAGGATGACGTGTTACTAAACTGGTACAACTAAACAGAACGCTAACATGTTCTCACTTAGTTACACCAACACGAGATCCAAGCTTAAATACGTTTTCTACAAAACAAACAAGCTTATGCTGATATACAGTTACATTATTACAAGCTTACCTGAAAAGGTCCAAGTTTACAATAACACAACTACATCTTCTTCTATAGCTATAGCCTATCCTATTGGCTGGTCGGGGCACGCGGCACCTGCTGCTCGCTGGGCCTGACATCGTGCTCGAGTCTCAAGGACTCTTGTACTGGTCGAGCTGAAGAAGATGGCCCCATCGATGCCTGGCTGGTCAAGACCGCAGGCTTCGCAGGTTGGCTTAAAAATGACGGCGCTTCCAGCTGACTTGTTGATGGCGTACCCTGTACAGGTGCTGTCCTGCCTCCACACAGGTTAATGTCGCCAATTATTTTTGCCGACAAGTCCAGCTGGGTCATCTGAAGCTCTTCAGCCTTGTCTGGATCTACCTCCTTCGGGTATCCAGCCTCCAGGCGCTTGAGATCGATCAAGGGGTAGTGAGCATGCACCATGCTTAGCACATGTGCGCCTGTGTACTCACCCATCACCTTCACGAACTCCTGGAACCATCCCCATGCCTTTCGGCATCTATCAACTAGTCCCAGCTGTGGCGTCCTTGGCATGTCCTCTGTAAGCGCTGGATCGATAAGGTTAAGGACCGGCAAAATGCCCGTTGCCACCTCTTGGCACCAGTTTTTTTATGTGTCCCAATCCTTGGTGATCTCTTGGCACTGCGCCTTCCAGCCATCACGGTCTTTTATCATGGCCTCCAGATGCTTCTTGGCATTGACTTTTAAAACTGCAAACCGCACAAGCTATTAAAACATCATACCACGACAAGATAAGGCGGGCAACAAAAGTGAGCAAAGGGGTTTGGAAAACTTACTTTTCAGTTCCTCTTTTATCTTGGTCGTGTGGTCCCGGAGCTACGACTGGTTGTGCGCCAGTTTTCTGTTGTCCTCCTTTAGGTGATCACACTCCACGACCGCATGACTGTTCTCCTCTCAGAGAAGGACCACTTCGGCTTCTAAGCCTGCACTACAGCTATTACTACCAACAACGCAACAACACTTGTCATGCACTCATTGTGATAAAGTGACTACTTACTTGTTCTTTCCTGCTCTTTGTTACTGAGCTGGACGACCAGGTTCTGGTTCTGGGACTCTTGCTCCACCCTCTCATGGTTGGCGGCTTCAAGTTGGTGGAGCAAGCATTCCACTTCTACCGTCAGCACTTTATTGCTTGTAGTGATCCCCTCGATCTGGTCGAAGCATTTCTTACGGTACCTTGCGGTCTTCATTAAGTCCTGTGTGCAAAAAGCTAAGTAAGAAAGTTTGACTAGACAACAAGATCAGGGGGTGAAGCAAAGCATACCTGGACCTCCGTCACCAGTCGTTTCGCCGCTCGTTCAACTTTCTTGGTCTCTTCGACCTCTGGGATTTCCTCATGAACAACCCATTAGTCGTTCTGCCAGCGCGACACATACACATGTTGTCGCTTGTCCTATGGATGGCCCAGGACCTCCTCTACTTCGTCCTCTTCGGGCTCTTCTTCGGGTATCGGTGCTGGTCCGGAGTTAGCAGCTTCTGCAATCACTATGGCTTTCCCACGGGCTGCAGCATCGATAAACATGCTCTGTGCTCTCACCTCCGGCCGCTGCTCCTCGGTCTGTTCTGTTACCCTTGGTGCTGAGGTGTTGCCCTCAGCAGGGTTGGTGCTCGAAGCACTTGTGCTTGGCTCGGCTCTTCCCTTGACCCCTTGCTCGGGGACTGTTGTATGACTGCTTGTGTGCTGAGGCTCCGACGGACCTTCTGCTATGGGTTCCTCCATGGCCGGTTGCTGGGCAGTCTTCTCTGAAATTGCTGGCGGAGCCACACCGCTCTCGGCTAGTTGGTCTAGATTTTCGGTGGACGCCGAACTAGTACATACGAGATAAGTTCAGAAGGAAACCATATTCAACACAAATTGCAAGATTACATCAAGGTTACAAATACTTACATGTTGGAGGCACGGAATGATGTGGCGAAGGTGCGTCTCTTCGGTCGTGCTTGTTCAACGTGCTGTGCAGGTGACACCTGGTCTCCCTCTACATCCAGCACCGTAGCTAGGCCTTGGTGCTCGACCCCTCCATCGCTTGTCCTTCGTGTTGCAGTGGTCGGTGGTGTGGGTCCTACCGGCACGGAGGACCCACCTTGCTTCATCGTCTCTAGTTGCCTCCTTCTCTTTCGAGGGACGAGTCGAAAGATGTCTGCATCCTCTCCCTCCTCTGTGTCATCGTTCAATAGAGTAAAGATCGCCTGACGACGTTTGCTGGCCGCTGGCTGCTTACCAGCAGCTTTGGCCACTGCCCCCTCTCCAACTCTGAGCACGGCCTAGTCGACGTCCTTGACCCTGACGCTGGTCTGGGTGGTTGGGTTGGCAACTTGCGGCCAATCTACTCCAGGGGGTGGCGACACAAACACTGTCGCTCTATCTAGACCATTAATCTAGGAAACAAATAGGAGTGAACACAGTAAGTTTCTTCTACAATATAAGACTACGGGTACAAGGCAAGATGAGTTACCTTTGGGGGAGGTCGGGCGAGCTTGAAAGCGTGCTCGATGTCGCTCAATCTGACATAATTTGGATCAGCTAAGTTAAATAGCTCTCCAATTCTAGCCCTGACTTCGTTCTTGTCAAGCGCCTCCTGCCTCGTCCTCATCGGGTTTGCGCTACCTTGGTACTCGTAGCCAGGATGTACCCTCCTCTGGTAGGGCTAGATCCGTCAGCTGATGAAGCTCCCGACCATGCTCAGACCGTCTAGTTTCTTCCATGGGATCATCCCAAATATTTCTAGAATCTGTTCCAGGTGCTCGGGCCTCTCCGACCAGCTTGTCCTCTTCTTCGGAATGAACCCCACATCGCACAGTGTGATCGTGTTTGGCTCTTCGCGGATGTAGAACCATTTCTAGTACCAGTCGTCAAGCGATGTGTTCCATGGGTAGTGCAGGTACTGGGCCTTCATCCCGTCATGGAGGTTGAGGTACACACCTCCGGCTATCTTTGAGCCGCCGCTTCCTTTCTTTCGCAGATAGAAAAGATGGCGAAAAAATCAAAATGGGGCTGGAAGCCACCATATGCTTCGCAAAGATGAATGAAGGTGGCGACAAGGAGGATCAAGTTGGGATGCAGATTGCAAATCCCAATCTTGTAGTACAGACAGAGCCCCTGAAGGAAAGGATGTACTGGAACCCCAAAACCCCGCTTAAAGAAGTCTTCGAACACCACGATCTCACCTGGTTGTGGATCGGGGTACCCCTCGCCCTCCGGCGCATGCCATCCTGCGAGTTCATTGTTGTGGAGTACTCCCATGGTGACGAGGTCTTCAATGGTCTGCTCGTTGCTTCTTGATTTCCACCACTCCTTCGCCATGACTCCTGCTTTCTTCTGTGTGTCACTTTTCGCCATGAATCTGGCCTTGCTGATGAACGAGGAAATGGTGGAGGATTGATTGGTGGTGATTTCGGAGGTATTAGGGTTGGCAAGAGGAAGAAGAAGGCTGTGGCTGCGAATGGTAATGGGGTTTAGTAAAAAGTAACTTACCAATTCTATACTATATTTAACCAGGAGTTCTGCCGTTTCGTCTGCTCGAGATTCTTGGGAGACGTGCGCACACGCCGCAGACGGTTGTTTTCACAGCCTTGAGATCTATGCCAATATATGCGCCTCTTCGTTATCAGTGTATGCACCTCTTCGTTACCAGTGTGAGAGGGCCCACACTGACGCACCTACTTACAGGTGCCACGTAACTGTTTGCTTGAAAGGACAAGAAGGTAGTATGACATGCTATACCCGTCTACATTTTTGACTAGACATGTCAGATTGGACTTGATAGAGCAAGTAAATAAATAAATACACAAAATAATAGTACAAGTGGCATTTGGTTTTTCGCCGCACCTCTCGTGCTCGAGGACTATCTAGACCACCATCGTGCTCGGGGACTGTCCAGACCACCATCGTGCTCGGGGACTGTCCAGACCACTACCGTGCTCGGGGACTGTCCAGACCACTACTGTGCTCGGGGACTGTTCCGACCACTATCGTGCTCGGGAACTGTTCCAACCACTACTCGGAGACCGCTCTCCTCGGCTACATGTGATTTGTACTCACATACAATCGAGAGGCATTCATTTAGACCTTGCTACAAGGCTTATACTTCGCCTTCCAACAAGCTCGGGGACTACATCGGTACAATGCACCTGCCGGTGCATCTCGTATTGCTTGTACGACGATTGGATTCTTAACTTTAGTGGAAATTATTTTTAGACCCTGGCACCACGTGCCTACGTCACCTACTACCAGGCTCGGGGACTAAGTGGGCACACTTCACCTTGTGGTGAATGTGCTTATTTTATCGACCCCTACGCTCTGACTATTTGCCAGAACTACTTTTGTCCAAGGGTCACTTACATTTCTTTTCAGAAATACAAGTGGGCACACTTGATAAGGAAAGAAATCTTTTTCTTTTTTCTTTAGAGCACCATGCATTCTTCGGACAACCAGAATCTTCGGCTATAATCGTGGTCTACTGCTCTCTGTTCTGACTAGAATGCTGGCACATTCGATTGGTCAATGTTTTAACCAGTTGGAGATGACATGAAGACGGATCGCATTAGTCGAAGGAGATCGAACGGTGTGTCGCAGCATAATACATGGTGCTCGAGGACTAGCTGTGGGGGTATTAACCCCTATACCCTTATGGCTAAGCTTGGGCCAGCCCGGATCAGGGGGTCTAGCCCATTAGAAGACGACACGCGGCCCGGCCAATCTATTCGGAATCCCGCGCAAGGAATCAAGGCAGATTTGGAGGTCAAGCAAGATCCTGGTCGGTTAGAATAGGAATCCTTATTCGGCCACCTATGGCAATTGTAACTGGCTAGGATTAGTTTCCAGATCTATAACCCTACCCTCGGACTATATAAGGCGGGCAGGGGACCCCTCTAAAAAACATCTCCCATTGACATACAGCAATATAATCAGACGTAGGATGTAGGTATTACGCCTTCACGGTGGCCGAACCTGGATAAAACCTCGTGTCTGTCTTGCGTCACCATCTTGTTTATAGCTTGCACATCTGTCTGCCGACAATCTACTACCTTGGGCATACCCCTAGGTAGACTGCCGACCATATTTCGTTGACAAATGGGATGGATCATGTGCATATGATGAGCTTTAGAGAGGAGAAATAGCAATGAAAGCCCACTCTTCAATTCTCTTCTCCAACTCATTCAAATCTAGTTCCACTAAAGGATTGGGGCATTTGACAATAAACCGGAAGCACTTGATTTATAAAGTCCAAGACCTCCTAGAATAACCTTTGGAGCACCCAAGGATTTCATTGGAACTATCCATCCTCCTTTGATGTTCTTCTTTTTCCAACGTATGTGAGACTACTCAATATTAACTTTGAAAGAAACTATTAGTCCCACAAGATATAGGCTTAACTCCCCCTCAATTTGTGCATACAAGAGTACACAAAGTACACTCATGCATATCAATAATTATGAGATCAATAGAGAAGCTTACACTATATTCCAACTAATCTTAACCTCCTTCAAGCTGCATGCAATCCAATTAGTTTCAGCTGGTTATAGTTGTTTCCAATTGATTTCAGCTAGTTCCAACTGATTGTAACTCATTTCTGCTGCTTGTAGCTTCTGAAGTCAACTGGTTTCATCTAGTATTAATTGATTTCAGCTGATGTTTCTAAAATACTATAACTGATTTCTTCTAGTTCCAATCGGTTGCAATTACTTGCTACTTCTTGTATTTGATTGCAACTCCTTTAGACCAAACTGATGTATCTCATTTTGATTGATTCTTCATGACCAACTTTAGAGCCAACTTAATCTTGTTGTTACAATATAATCCAATTCAATATAGTATTGCTGAAGCTGACAGAACTCAACTCTCAACTGACTTTCTTCTAAACCAATCTTCATGCCAACTGTATAGCAACAAGTACTAGGTGTGTATAGCATGCTCACAAAGTTTTAGGCCATTTTATTAGTATTTGAACTTCCAAATCCATGCTTGAAGGCAGCCAATTCAGAATTTCAATTTTCTGGACAGATTTGATAATTCCCTATTCTTCTCTTCTTCTTCTCCAATCTTGATGTGAATTTGGTTGAGAGTACTCACAAGATGTTATTTCCATTCAGTTTTCGTATTGATACTTGTAGTCTTGTGAATTATTCTAATATAGCTTATCCAACTCAACCTCAAACTTAATTTTATCCAAACTAAAAATTTGGTTTCTTTGGCTTCTAGAAATCTCATCTTTCTTTAGGTGAAGAGTAACCATGGGCTTGTGATTTATTTAGTTAAACAAGTACAACTTGCTTTTCTATAAATAAGCTCAACACAAGAGGGCATTAGTAACACAAGCACTAGTTTCTCATTTAGTAACCTTTTATGTGTGGAAGACAAATGGGTTACTAAAATAGAGAAACCTCATAACATGGACTAAATCTCCCTTAAACCCTCATGCACATTCTTTTGAGTGGAGTGAAAATGTAAATGTGCATGGTTGGTCAATTAAGTCCAAAAGGGTAGATTTAAGCCATATTATGGTGAGTGGCTAAAATAGATGAATCAATTCCAAATTAACTAGAGAGAGAGCACATCACATAGTTTTGGATTGATGATCTTCCTATGATAGCACACTCCATTTGAGAAGCACATTCTCATTTAGTGAGACTACACAAATCACTTAGAGAGAAAGATTAGTCTCACAACACTAGTCATAGAGTAACTTCCCTTTTGGTAAGTGCTCTAAGTATTTGAATTCCTCACATAGCACTTTATTCATTTAAGAACTTGGGATTTCACTCTATGTCTAGGTCATGGCAACAGTAGAGTAATCAAATTGAACTATGCTAATAAATACTTACAACCATTAGAACATGTAGATGGCCATAAGATAAGAATGAGAATTTGGCAATCTACCATAAGACAAGATTCCATCAAGTAGAGAGTTCTTGAAGTGTGAGTGATCAGTGCCTCTACTTGAGCTTGATTCTTTATTCTTGGCTTTCTTGAAATTCACTCCTTTTCAATGTTTTGGTGAGCTCTTGGTTATGGCACTAGAGATTGGCCTTGAGTTGACCATCCATTTTCATCACATAGAAATGAATCACTTCCATCATGAGTTTCATCTTCTTCTTGCTCAAATATTGGTTGTTGGTTTTGTCCTCGAACTGGACTGTTGTCAATTGCTACTCCTTGTTGCTCGACACTGCCACTTAGAGGTGCGGCACTGCCGCAGATGCTGCATCAGATGGTTCTGGAGCAGCAGCAACTTGAGGATCCTCCTCTATAGTGGCCTAGATTTCTTGTGGTCTAATATCACCAATGGCCATTTGCTTGATTGGCTTGCAAGGTGGTTCCTCATTACCTACAACATGAATAAGATCTTGATCTACTAGAGAGCCATTAAAGCACCATATGGCAAATGATTCATTTAAACTTGAAATACTCTAGCCACTCTTAACAATTCACAAACACACATATTTGTGAACTACTAGAGACTACACAAGTCAAGTGGCTAGCTAGGAAGGGTTAGGTACTTTTTACCGAGGTGAGTATGAAGTTAAAAATATATCCATCAAGTTGTCCTTGCGTCAATCTTGAGAAAATAGATAATATGAATAAGATTGATAGCTTGAGATGATATTTTCAATTAACTTGCTCAAGCACCCCAAAGCTTCATACCACCTTCAAGTACCTACAACACTCATCAAGCACAACTTGGTACCCAAACTATGTTGGGTCCATCAAGGTTAGTCACAGGAGACTTAGGCACCCAAATGGCCTTTGTGCTAGCACGTGGAGAACAAATCACCTTTGTAGCACAAGTGTCATTTTTGGGCTTCCTAAGCAAATTTGAATCAATTGATAAGTTGAGCTTTGGAGTGTTACCCATGGGACAATCCATACTTAGATGTCCCTTTCCTTGACAAGTGTAGCAAATGCGGTTCTTGATCTTGTAAGACATCTTTTTATCTTGCTTCTTGTTTGCTACCTTGCTAATGAGCCTCTTTCTTGATGACACAGGGCTTTCACTTTTCTTGTTAGAACATGAGCCAATTTAATGTCCCTTCTCATTACAACCATAACACTTCCTCTTGTTTCTTCTTGTCTTCTTCTTTGGAAGTGTGGCTTGGTCATCAACCTTGTTGAAATGCATAGAGACATTGTGTCCCATGATGTTACACTTGAGGCACTTGACATGAGCCATATTCTTCTTCTCTTGAATCTTACTCATGCCTCTATTTTCTTTCATCAAGGAGCAATTTCTTACATGGTGACCATCCTTCTTGCACCTAAAGCAAGTGATGAGAGTCTTCTTTGGTTGAAGTTGCGCCTTGGTGGCCTTGGGGGCATTGCTGTTCTTCCTAGGTGCAGCATTACCACACTGGGATGCGACACTGCCGCATCCTAGAACTTCTGCAACCTTCAGCTGAACTGCTACATTTTGGATAGATTGTACTTCTTCAAATTTCCCTTTGACTTTGGCACTGTTGGACTTGTGTCCTTCTTGATGGGGCTTGATGCATGCTTCGTTTGATCCCTTCTCAAGCTTCTTCACCATGTCTTTGCGGTTATCTTGAGAATGTTGACATTGTACTTTCCTTTAATTGAATCTTGTCCCTTTTTAGCCTCTCAACTTCTTCCTTGAGCTCTTCATTTTCTTTTGTAATGCAATCATCACAAATTTCTACAATTACATCTTCAATAGAAGGTTGGCTTGCTTGAGAGCAACAATTGTTAGCACATGATAAAATATATGGAACTTGTGTACATGTGCACTTGTGAGTGTGAGGTTGATATGATTTTACCATTGTTACCACAAACGCATGAGCAATTTCTAGCATGAGATGAGAATCCACAAGCTTCTCATGAGAGCACAAAAGCTCATCATGATCCTTGTAAGATCTCATTCTTGCTAGTGAGCCTTTCCACCTTGTCCTTGAGCACATAATTCTCATCTTCTAATTTGGCAACACAAGATAGAGAGTTAATAGTATGAGTTTGCTCAATTGACAAGTTCTCATACCTTTCGACCAAACTAGCATGAGAGCACTTAAGTTTTTCATGCCTTTTGGTCAACTTCTCCAAGCATTTGATCCTATTGATGAGAAACTCTTCTTGCTCGTGAAGTGTTTCTTCTTGCTCTTGAATTTTCTCTATGAGCTTAAGCACCATCAACTTGTCTTTCTTGCTTAGACGTGCCAAGTGTTTATTGAACTCATCATCATCACTTTCATCTTCACTCTCTCTCTCACTTTCACTTTCACTCCCACTTTCACTTGCCACATTCTTCTCTTTATTTGCCATGTGACCTAAATGAGGAGTGGCATAGAGAGTTGAGTTTCTTGGTGAGGTGGATTCATCATTTGGCCTCCACCGATCACAATCTTCTTCTTCCTTCAAAATGTTAGTCTCACAAGAACAAGAGGAAGTAGAAGTACCACATGTAAAAACATTATTCTCACCAACTATTTCATTACCTTTCATTAGGTCATATGTTGGCGAGGAAGTGGATGTGCCATGATCACTTAGGCCTTTTGGGAAAATTACTTGAGGCTCTTCATTTGTCAGTGAAGTTGAGCACTCCTCAAGTGGTTCCTCCAATGAGAGTGTCTTCTCATCATATTTGGACTTGTCATATTTTTCTTTGAGTGTGGTCTAAATGATACGAGCATCATCAAGTGGTTCATCATCTCCAAATATGATGGCATCAAAAACATCTTCACTCAAAGCACTAAATAAGACATTAGTAGCTTGAGCATTGTTTTGTAAGCATTTCACTTCCTCTTTAGATAAGATGGCCAAATCGTCACTAGGAGGTGAAATGCTTACATCTACAATCCACTCAATATGAGGACCCATGGCCCTAAAAACATCAAGCACACTAGCGGACCAAGATGCATAATTGGAGCCATTTAAAAGTAGAAGTTCAAGAGATACCTCCTCACTTGTCGACATCGTCTCTCAAGATGGTTAAGCCCTAAATTGAGAGCCTGGCTCTGATACCAATTGAAAGGACCTCGATGTCGCCTAGAGGGGGGTGAATAGGTCTATTCAAAACAAACTCGTAGCAAGAGGTTAAATTCTTGGTGCGGCACTGCTGCTCCCAAGGTGCAGCACTACCGCACTGCGGAACTGCCTCACAAAAGTGCGGCACTGCTGCGCCTACAGACAAGCTCCAACTACAATTCAAAAACTATCCAAGGAAGAGTAGATCAAGCAAATCACTGATGTTCCTAGGGTAGTGTCGAGCCTATTCCACCACCTGGATGTTGGTGGAAGTGCATGAGCAAGTAGATCGAGACCAAACCATAGAATCACCACAAATACAAGTATAGCAATGCAAATCATAAGAACACAAGTGAGACACCAATTTATCCCATGGTTCAGCTCGCCACTAAGGCTTGCCAATGTCCACGTTGTTGAGGTTGCCACAAAGGCTTTGGGTCTCTTTCAATCCTTTCCTCATTCTCAAGTCAAGAGAATGAACTCTTGAGATGATGGGTGATTTCGCTAGCTGTTTGGGGGTGATTACAAACCTCCCGGGGGCGCCACACAAGTTGGCAAGCTCCACGGGCAAACGCTCTAGCCGGCTAGGAGCAAAGTTCCAAGAGTAATAAACACAAACATCGACCAAAACATGAACCAAGTGCTCTAGGAGTTGGGAAAACAATGGAGCTGCTCTCTAATTGAGTTTGGGACCCTTTTTCCTCAAGGATTTATGGGGAAATCAATGGATTTGCTTGAGGGCTTGAGGTCAACAATGGAGGGAGGGAGAGAGAGCTCCTACTCTGCTTTGGACATGCTCAAGTGAGGAAGAAGAGGTAGGTTACCATTGGGGAGGAAGGGGAAAGGTATATATACCCCTAGCCCCCAACGGTCACTTAAATCGCACATAGCCGTTGGGGAGGAAAGGAAAGGTATATATACGCCCATCCCTCAACAAACACCGCACCCAAGGAGTTAGGTGAGACAAAGCCCACGGCCTCGAGGTCAGGCGAGATAGAGCCCATGGCCTAGAGGTTGGGCGAGATGGAGCTCGCACCCAAGGGGTCGGGCGAGACGGAGCCTGTGGCCTTGAGGTCGGGCGAGACGAAGCCGCAACCAAGGGGCTGATCGAGCCAGATCCCATGACCAAGGGGTCGGGTGAGTTGGGGCCCGCAACCAAAGGGGTTAGGCGAGCCGGAGCCCACGACCAAGGGGTTGGCAGAGCCTCTCTTCAAGTGTGGTAGTGCTGCACCACGCAAGATAGCAAGGGTAATAGTGAAGTGTAGACTATCTTGGCTATGAATCTGAGGATGCATGTGGTTAGTTGAGCACTTGGTAGCACATATTAGCTTAAGCATTGTGCCCCCCTTTATAGTATGGCTTTTCCTATACTCAAATTCAATATATAAAAGAATTTAAACCTCCTTTGAGTTTGAAACCATCTACATTTATAATTGTGGGCTCTTCCATTTCGTGTAGCATCCTCGAATATAAATTCCCTTGGTCCTCAAGCCATCGCTTGCCCTTCACCTTTGCTTAGTCTCTCGAAGCCTTTTCCTTGCTATCTTCACCTTATCAAGCCATACTCAAGTCACATCATATTAAGTATCCATTGAAAAACCATTTCTTCAATAGCATGATCCTTGCTTGAATATCTTGTAGATATGAATGTTGAGATCAATCAAGCTTTAGTTTGATTCACATAAAGACATATATGAATCATCATCAATAAGGTCAAGCCAATTCATGATTCCTTATATCCTCTTCATTTTGGCTTGACACTCCTTATACTCACTTCAATATCTATCTTCATACTTCTAGCTTGATCAAAGCAATGCAAAGTGATTTTCCAAATCTTTATCCATACAAGCAAACCAACATAGAGACCGACTTATATCCAATATGAGTTGTGTCCTTTGTCATTTAAACCTTTGCTTGGTATTTCTTCACTTATGCATTACTGACTCATTCTCCAATCCTTGATCAAAGCTAATCCACTATCAAACTCTTCTTGTTCATGCAAAGCAAGCCATTATTGAGACCAATCCAAAATCATCAACTCATGTGTCTTTTAATACTTGCCAAATATGCTTGCCTTCTCATGATACTATGATATTCCTCAACATAGAAGCCATTTCATCAACTCCATTTGCATTGTTGTCTTTCTCTTGAACTATATTGTTTACGTGATCTTCCAACACAACAATACACAATTTGGCCTTGATTTGAGCATTATATGGAATATCATCGAGTTTGCCTTCTTGTTGAACCTATATACACTTCTCATTCCACAGTCCACAAGTGTATGCAATAGACTCAATTTCCTGTTCAACACTTAGCAAACTTGTTAGGCCTTTAATGGTGTTGTCATTCCATTCACCAGAACCCACTAAAGGGCTAGATGCACTTACAAGATGTTGTGCTCACCTTCAGAATTTTCTGGAGATTAGCAGCACAATCGTCATCAAGGATGTTGCTCAAGACATCATACTACTTTGCCTGTTTCCATTCTCACTAGTGGGAAGCGCGAAGCAGTGGTTCTACATCAACAAAGATCACATCAACACTTGGGCAAGATGTTCAAAGGCCTTTCTAGAAAAGTTCTTCCCTATAGGCAAGACCAATGCCTTAAGAGGAAAGATTTCAAACTTCCAACAACAGAAAGGAGAAACCATTCTAGAAGCATGGGAACATTTTCAAGAATACATTTCAAATTGTCCTCATCATAGGATGCAAGATTGGTTGCTCATGCAAAGTTTCTACCATGGATTAACTAAAAAAGCTCATGCACAACTCGATGCCACTGCTGGGGGATCATTAATGTCACTCACCCATGGAAAAGTTGAAACTCTTATGCAAAAGATAGCCTCTAATCAAGGCTAGTCATCATGCAACATTCAATTATGCAATAAGAGTGAAGAAGTACCAGAAGAGGTGTGTGCACTATGAACCAAGATGGGCGTGCTGTTGAATTGCCTTGAATAGCAAGCCAATTACAAGAAAGATCATCAGGCTATTCAAGATGCATTCAATGCTCAGAATGTATGTGGAGAACATTTGGGGGTTGAATTCCCTGAATATCAGGAGGATGCAAACATCATCATCATCAACTCTGCTCCACAACAATAGAGACAAGGGTGGAATCAACAACAACGATCGACTTACCAATGTAAGTACCCAAGTAATAGCTATAATACTCCTAAGCAACCATCCTTGAGAGACCTGATCTTAGAACAAGCTAGGATTAATGAGAATATTCCTAAGAAGCTTGCTTTTAATGACAAGGTCCTAGAAAGCATAAATACTAAAATGGATAGTTTTTCTTCTTGTTGGGTTCATAAAGCGTGGGGTCCCTCATGGACTAGCTTCCCAACAAAGGCTCAGCCTAGCAGATAATGTTGCAAATGACGTGCAACTCATGGGCCGGCCCAAATACCTCAATGACAGGACAGAAGGGCGATCCAATCTCCGATTGGAAGGCCTGGCTGAGAAAGAACGGTGCCCGCTTTTGACTCTGGCCCGCCTCTCCGACCAGAAGGCCTCGCTTTAGACTCCGGCCTACCTCTGGACAGCCTCTCCGACCGGAAGGCCTAGCCAAACACCACTTTCTGACTCTGGCCTGCGTCTCCAACTGGGGATGCGCTGAACCCCTGCTTATAGCTCTTCTTCAACTAGGCGCAATCAGAGCCGACTGGGACCAACCGACCGGGGACACCTGCTCGGTAAGGACTAGGGAATGAATGGAAAAAGTAAAGTAGGGCACCCAAGTCAACCGCAATATTGAGGAACGTACCCTGTACACCTGTAGGATAGTACCCTACAACCTCCCTGGCATGATAGAACCCAAGCAGTGTTGTAGGCGCCGACATTTTCCCTACAGTGTTCTGGGCGCCATCAACTCCCATACCAAACAAACACGGTAAGGCTCCCCCACATGCCTCTAGGCATCAACAGTGTTGTGGGCGCTGACATTTACCGTACTAGGTGAACATGGTAAAACCCCCTGTATGCCTCTCGGCATCAACAGTATGGTAGGCACCGATGTCTGCCATACCAGAAGAAGACGATGCAACCTCCTAAGTGCATCTAACATTAAACAATATTGTGGGTGCCTACCATCATCATTGTACCCGCTGACATAGGACTTAGTAGCATATGTACTCTCTCCCCCTCACTTGTAAGGACATCCCCTTCATCTATAAAAAGGGATACGCTCTCTCCCAACAGATAGATCGATCAGGTCACTAACACACAACAGCAGAACCAATAGGTTCAAACCTCGAGCACACGCTCAAACACATAGCACATAGCGGAGCTCCCATCACTCTCGGCCCTCTAGACCAAAGTCCGACCGGACCTCTTGTACCCCCATCTTTCTCCCTTCCGTTTGTAACCCCATAGCAAACTTCGAGCACTTGGCTCAGGAATAAAGTCATTGACTGACTCAAACTAGACGTAGGGCTTGTTGCCTGAGCCAGTATAAACCCTGTGTCATTGAGTGCTAGGCCACCTCCGATCACAACGTAAAACAAAACTACAAATATTTATGTGTTGGTCACTTTTTGCACCGACAGTTAGTGCCGTCCGTGGGGAAGATGTTGTACGTTCACACTTTTGGTCATCAGATGACCCACTTTTCCGCCACCTTCACCATGGCGGGCTCAAGCAATATGACTCGCTTTGGCTCACTAGAGTTTCCCGCACTCCCACCTGTTGGGATGTGGGTTCCACCCGTCTTCGAGCCATCCTAGGCCTTCCTCTTCGGAAGCCCGGATTTCGTCACCGACCGGCTCGGCGTACTACACCTCCACGAGGAGGCACTTGTTCTGGCGCCTATCGAAGGGGCGCCCTCCATCGGCTCTCAGACGCACAATGACTTCAATGATGAGGCGCCTGTGCTTCATTCCGAGCAAACTCTCTGCTCAAACCCCACTGTGAGTAATGTGCATACTCTTATTTACTCTCTATTTACTATCTCCCGCCGATTCTCTGGAGGGACCGTATTGTCCGCACCGCAAACACCGTATGACCGGTTCCCCCTACAGCCTCGCGTCCCCTACGGACATGTGTGCTCAGGGGCTTCGAAGGACGCTGGCACCGCCCCTCTCACATCAGAATTCATGGGAATGGTGAGCTATGCTCCCACCCTTTCTATGAACTCCTAGATGACGAGGTTGAGAGCGATGGCTCCAGCATCAGTGATGTGGCACCTAGCCATCGTCCATCCTACGAGTACGCTATGGCAGACGCTTCGGGGCAGCCACCGGTGGTTGTAGAGTCTATGCAGACTCACACCCCTCTAGACCCACGTGCGGGGGCCCTCGTGCTTGCACAAGAGCACGCCGAGGAGCTACGACGACGGCAGCAGAACCAGCCACTGCCTACGCCGGCGTGCTTGGTGCAGCATGTTGCGCCCCATGCACATGACCTTCTATGCGGTGTTCCCAAGCCCGTCGACCCCATGAATGAGGTCCAACGTGACATCATGAATGAGGGGAATGACCCCCCATAGTTCACTTGGGCTAGCCAGAACATCGCCGCTGCAGCAATGCTTCTATGCGGTGTTCCCAAGCCCATCGACCCCTAGGGGCGGGTGGTCTACCGGAACCTCCGGGTACTGGTAGAAGCCGCCACTATTCAATAGGCGGATAGCTCCGCATCGTGACTCCGACATGCGCCCTCTCTCCCCACTAGGGGAGTGGGGATGCACGAGATGGATCGCTCTATCCTCTCACTGCTACAGCCACCAAGCGTGGCTCGGGAGGCCACGGCTATGCCATGGACTGACCTAGCTCCTGCTCCACACCGACCACGGGTACGCGAACGGCTTGGTCCACACCAAGACGCTCACAACGTCATCAGCAACCAACATCAGGCCCGGCATGATGATGATGTCCACTGGGCGGCGATGAGGGCAAGCGACACGGGTCTCGACCAAACCATCGAGGGGAGCGGTGAAACGCGCCCCAGGCATGGTTGCTGGCCAGACGATCGGAGTCCCATCCCTGAGGGTCCAGGACCGGGCCTTTGGCCGGTGTATCCGAAGAGCGCTGTTCCCACAGCGCTTCCGACCACCCACCAACATCGCCAAGTGCATCGAGGAGACGAACCTTGGTATTTGGCTCGAAGATTTCTGGCTCGCCTACCGAGCCAGAGGAGTGGATGATGACCTTTTCATCATTCAATATCTCCCCATATGTGTGGGGGAACATGTTTGGGCATGGCTCAAATTCTTCCCACACGACAGCATCCGTGACTGGGTGGACCTCAAGAGGGTCTTTGACTGAAATTTCTAGGGGATGTATGTCCGCCCTGGTAACTCCTAGGACCTCAAGAGCTACCAGCAAGAGCCCAGTGAGTCCCTGCACACTTACATCCACAGGTTCTCCCAACAATGCAACTCTCTCCCTAATGTCATCGACATAGACGTCATCAGCGCATTCCTCTCTAGGACGACCTGCGAGTCCTTGATCTAGAAGCTTGGCTGTCTGAAGCCTCGTACCACCCGTGACCTGCTCGACATCTCCACTAACCAAGCCTCTAGCGAGGAGGCGGTCAGAGCGGTCTTCAATGGAGGCCAAGACAAAAGCAAGACCAGACGAGGGCCCCTCCACAAAGAGGGGCAAGAAGAACAAAAAGGATCAGCGCCGACCGAACAACACCGTGTTGGTCGCCGTAGCTGATCGTGCGGGCAAGCAGCCCCAGCAGGGCTTGCCTAACCACTTCAACAAGCTCATGGATAGTCCGTGCAGCAACCACGCCTACCCTATCAAACACCTCTACAAGGACTACAAGCTCCTCAAGCGTTTCCTCCGATAGGTCGGCCGACCAAAAGAGGGAGACGGCAAAGAGGTGGTAGCCAAGAAAGAAGGCATGGTGGGCAAGGACGGGGACAACTTCCCCAACCCTGAGGAATGCATCATGATCTTTGGTAGATCCGAGGCCATCTGCTCCAAGCGCCAGCACAAGGTGCGCTACAGGGAGGCATGCATCGCCGAGACGGCCATCCCCTCCTTCCTTAGCTGGTCGGAATCTCCGATCACCTTTGGTCAGAGGGACCATCCCACCCATGTCATGAGACCAGGATGCTACCCGCTCATTGTTGACCCCGTCGTCTGCAAGAAGCGCCTCACTAAGGTGCTGATGGACGGAGGCAGCGGCCTTAACATCCTCTATGTCGACACCCTCGATGCCATGCGCATCCCCCGGATGGAACTCCGCCCAACGTGCTCTCCCTTCCACAGGGTAATCCTAGGAGCGTAGGCATACCCACTCGGGCAGATCGACCTACCCATCATGTTTGGCAACCGAGCCAACTTCCGCTCGGAGGTCATCACCTTTGAAGTGGTGGACTTCCTAGGGTCCTACCATGCCATCTTGGGGCGGCCATGCTACGCCAAATTCATGGCAATCCCCAACTATGCCTACCACAAGCTGAAGATGCTAGGACCGAATGGCGTCATCACCGTGAGCAGCGCCTTCTTGCACGCCTTCATGTGCGACCGTGAGCATTTCGAGCTCGCCACCACAGTCATCAACTTGTCTGAGCTCCCATGGCTCGGGGAGTCATCGACCCCAGCAGTCCTAGACTACAACAAATCAACCTCCTCGATGGCCTTCTACCTACTCGAGGAAACCAAGGCGGTGGGGTCGACCCCATTGACCCAACCAAGATGGTGCGGATTGGGACCCAACTCCTGGCCAAATAGGAATGCAAGCTCGTCAACTTCCTGCGTGCTAATTGCGATGTCTTCGCATGGAAGCCATCTGACATGCTAGGCATACCGCGGGACGTTGCCGAGCATGCACTTTGCCTCATTTTGGACTCGAAGCCCGCTAAGCAACACCTATGTCGCTTCGACGATGAGAGGCGTAGGGCCATAGGCGAAGAGATTGCCAACTCCTGACTATCGGATTCATTAGAGAGGTTTTCCACTCCGACTGGCTTACCAATCCCGTTCTTATTAAAAAGAAGACCGGGAAATGGAGAATGTGCATTGATTATACTGGCCTCAACTAAGCATGTCCAAAGGATCACTTTCCTTTACCGTGCATAGACCAGATAGTCGACTCCACCTTAGGTTGCGAGATCCTCTATTTTCTGGATGCCTACTCGGGCTATCACCAGATCATGATGAAAGAGTCCGATCAACTCACAACCTCGTTCATCACCCTGTATGGTTCATATTGTTATGTAACCATGCCTTTTGGCCTGAAGAACACTAGCGCCACCTATCAATGGTGCATGCAGCAATGCTTCGCTGACCAAATCGACCTGCTCAATCAGTCTGATCAAGCCGAGCGGCCAAAACCAATAATCTTCATCTATGTTGATGACATAGTGGTCAAAACAGCTCAAGCTTGCAACTAGATCACAAACTTGGCCGCAATGTTCATGAACCTCCAAAGGTTCAACATCAGGTTGAATCTCGAGAAATGTGTTTTTGGGGTTCCAAAGGGGAAGCTGCTAGGATACATTGTGTCCTGAGCGTGGCATCAAGGACAACCCTAAAAAGATCATGGCCATCTCCAACATGGGGCCTATACACAACGTCAAGGGTGTGCAAAGGCTCACCGGTTGTCTGGCTGCCCTGAGCTGATTCATCTCCTGGCTCGGCGAACGGGGGATGCCACTCTACAAGCTCCTCAAAAAGACAGATGCCTTCGTCTAGACTGAGGAAGCTCAGCAGGCTCGAGAAAGCTTCAAAGCGTCCTTGACATTGGCCCCAATCCTCATTGCTCCCAAATGGGGAGAACCCCTCCTCCTCTACGTCGCGGCAAGCAACCATGTGGTGAGCGCCACCCTGATCATTGAAAGGGAGGAGCCAGGACACCACCTTAAGGTCTAGTGTCCCATATACTTCATTGGGGAGGTACTCACCGACCCCAAGGTCTGGTACCCCTAGGTGTAGAAACTCCTATACGCCATGCTGATGGTGACCTGGAAGCTCCTGCACTACTTCACCGACCACGAAGTCGTGGTCATCACTTCATACCTGCTCGGGGACATCATCCGCAACCATGATGCCATAGGATGGATCTCCAAGTGGGCACTTGAACTCATGGGCCACGACATCAGGTATATCCCCCCTACTGCTATTAAATCTTAGGCTCTTGTAGATTTTGTCACCGAATGGATGGAGGTGCAGCTATCGACCCCAGACGTCACCCACGAGTACTAGACCATGTACTTTGATGGGTCCATAATGGCGCCTGACTCGGGGGCTGGAGTGGTTCTGATCTCCTCGGATGGGAGTAGGCTCTGCTACGCCATCTATCTCCATTTCTCACCCTCAAACAATGCCTCACCTACTCAAAAAGGGCCCAGGCGGCTTAACTCACCTGCTCATAGCAGTCGACAAGTTCACCAAGTGGATAGAGGCTAAGCCCATCACCAACATCCACTCAGAAGAGGCGGTCAAATTCTTCCTCGACGTCATTTACCGGTTCAGCATTCCTAACTACATCATTACTGACCACGGGACTAACTTCACCGGGAAGAAGTTCCTGGACTTCAGTGATGGATATGGCATCAGGATTGACTAGGCCTCGGTCGGACATCCACATACTAACGGTCAGGTCAAGCGTGCCAATGACATGGTCCTCCAAGGACTTAAACCACGCATCTTTGACCGACTCAACAAGTACGCTGGGCGATGGATCGCAGAGGTCCCAGCGATCCTATGGAGCCTGAGAATGACCCGAACCGATCCATAGGGTTCACACACTTCTTCCTGGCCTATGGAGCTGAAGTAGTGCTGCCCTCCGACCTCGACCATGGTGCCCCAAGAGTGAAGGCTTTTGACCACAACCGTGCCATGGAGGCTCAGCAAGACGCAGTCGACTTGCTCGAGGAGGCCTGCGAGACGACCATCATCCACTCCGCTCACTACTAGCAAACTCTTTGCAGGTACCACGAAAGGGAGATCAAGGGGAGGATCCTCAAAGTCGGTGATCTCATACTCCAGAGGACCCAATCAATGAAGGAGAAACACAAACTCTCTCCACCATGAGAAGGACCCTATACGGTGGTCGAGGTGATCCGACCGGGCGCCTATCGACTGAAGGACGACAACGGCAACGTTCTCACCAACACTTGGAACATTGAACAGATACGTCGTTTTTCCACTAAAATTCGGTCTTACCGTTTTTATTCAACACTTGCTCCTGTAAAGCACCCTAGTCCGAACACTTTTAGCTCAGGTCACTCGGGGGCTCTAGGAGGGTACAGTACTAAATACTACCTCTCTTTTTTACTATCACATGGTAAAAACTTTTTCCCTGAATGAAAGCGCATTCCATTCCTTTGATTGCCCCACATGACTTTGTTCTTACTCCTGACCGAGCGCATCCCGCCATGACCTATGGTTACGAGCAGTCGAGCCTCGCGGGCCATGCCTAGGTTCTTAAAAGTTGTAGCCTATGGAATGAATGGGCAGGTGCAAAAAATAATGGATAAAAGCAAAGCTATGCTAGGATAAAAAACAAGGAACAGATAATGATTCTATCACAAAACAGAACTGATGTATTCATTGATACAAAAAACTATTCACATGAGGGCTCCCCCACAAAACTTAATGATTATATTTGTTGACTACTCCTACTCCAAATACTACTATGGCCGCTTGGCGGCATCAGCCCAGTTCCACTCCCTCAACTTTGGTGAGCGCAACGGGTACCTCAAGGACCCTGCCCGGTTCTGCTCCCTCAACTTTGGCGAGCGCAACGGGTACCTCAAGGGCGTCACACCCATAGATGCTCAGTAGAGGAGCATGGAGCTCCTGACCTTCCCATGCAATTGAGGTAGCTCCTAGGCAAGGATGCTGCCCATCGAGGTATGGTCGCCGTAGCTAGAAGATATCTCATCAAACTTTATGAACTGGCCAACCCGAGCAGCTGCAAGGGCAAAACCTCCCACCGGCGCAGTCCTGAGCGTCTTCCTCTCCGACAAGGCTTGCCTAGAGAAGACTCGCCATAAGGAGTCCATGTGTAGCTCCATCTCGACGAAAGCCTCATAGACAGTGACAAAGCCAATGACATACGGCACCCTCTAGTGTGCCACCTCCTTCGGTGGAACCAGCCCCTTCTCGGCAAAGGCGGCCATCACCATCTCATCTTTGATGGGGGACCTCCAACTCGACATCACGCTCCAGAATTATGAATGGGTCTATGAGTTCTCTTTTCCTTCTCCCTTCTCCTATTTAAAGAAGAGGCGGAGCAGTTGAGAAAAGGTGAAAGGATTGGGGCCAAAAACCCTCTCCCTTCCCACATTTAATGCGGATGGGAAACGACAGGACGCGCCCTGACCAATGGGACGCACCCTGACCGATGGGACGTACCCTGCCTGATGGAACAATGCCTGGTCAGACGGGACGTGGCCTAGGTATGGCCCATCACTACCGCATGACCGGGCATGAGAAACAAAGCACCACCTTGCACAAGCAACCCTCCGCCTTCCCATGCAGGACTTGGAAAGGCCCAACTATAGGATCTCCACTCAAGAGAGACCATTGGGCTTTCAAAGTCAATCGAATGGCTTAGGTGAATGCTGAGAGATAGGTAAGGAGCAAAGGGATGCCCCATGTGGGCCATGCTGACTCCATCATGAATGACGAGCATGGATCCTGGCCAGACATTTCCGATTGGAGCTCTTCAAACCCTGTCACTCGAGTCATCAAGGTAACATTACCAAACCCCACTATTTCTTTATATAATCATTCATACATCCATACACGCATTCATTCCATATGCCCGCGTCCCCTGGACAATTCTACCTGAATCGCTCGGGGGCTAAGGCATCGCATATGCTGTTAAATGCATCACAACACTCCGTGTTGCATCACGAAGAGGCAGTTGCCTCATTCAACATGAGCAATGACCGATCGGGGTTCGAAGGCTGGCCCATGAAGGGCTCGAGGCCGCCTCGCATCAAATAGAGCGAGGGGAGAAAACACAGATGAGCCTCAAGCAGCCCTCGCCTAGTCTGCCTCGAAGCAGACAAGGTCATCTCAACCTTCTCGTTTGATCCTAAACTTCTACCAAACCCATAGAATCTCCATTAAGGGGAGGCTTGCCGGCCACCCGGGTCGGTCTCCGGAATGACCTAGGCATATGCCGGGTTGTAGGTTAAGGAGTAGTGGAATGTCACAAGAGGGCTATGCCGACCCCATCACGAACAACGGACCCGAATTTCACTCGATCATACCTGTTAGCGAGCTCACCGAGCGTGTCACTCAAGCTCGAGCCATCGAGGCAAGCAACATTAGCTCAGCCCCTCTGGTTGTGAGAAACCGAGGATGGGGTAACGCACAAAACTCAAACTGACCCTACCAAGCCCAACAGGGCTTAGGGGTTCAAGACACCCAAAAACGCCTTGACTGCACCTGGGTCCATGACTCTGACTCGGCCAAATCTGACGCCTAGACCCACAAGTCCGTTTCAATCCCTCGGCTACGCCTGACGCTAGGATCCACAAGCTCCATCTCACCCAATCCCTAAAACAACTACCTCGGCTATGCACGATGGGTCCACAAGTCCGCCTCAACCGATCCCTCAGCTGCGCCCGATGCCAGGATCCGCGAGCTCCATCTCGCCCGAACCCTAAAAACCCACCTCAGCTGTGCATGACGCCTTGGTTGACAACTCTATCATGACTGAAAATGTACGCACACATGCCCACTGGCAAAACACAAAAAAACCCAGGCGATACTGTTCGAATCACCTGAGGGCTTGGGGGCTACACCCGCGGGTGCGCTCACGCGCACCAACTGATGAAACGAAACTTCCCCCGCTGGCAAACATGAAAAAACCCCCCAAGATGATTCTGCCCGAATCACCCGGGGGCTCGGGGGCTACACCCGCCGTCAAGACAAAAATCCCTAGATGACTCTACCCAAATCGCCCGGGGGCTTGGGGGCGCCTGTTGGGTTCATAAAACCTAGGGTCCCTCATGGACCAGCTTCCCAACAAAGGCTCGGCCCAGTAGACAATGTTGCAAATGACGCCCAACTCATGGGCCGGCCCAAATACCTAAATGACAGGACAGAAGGGCGATCCAATCTCTGATCGGAAGGCTTGGCCGAGAAGGAACGGCGCCCGCTTCTGACTCTGGCCCGCCTCTCTGACCAGAAGGCCTCGCTTCCAACTCTAGCCCACCTTTGGATGGCCTCTCCGACCAGAAGGCCTGGCCAAACACCACTTTCTAACTCCGACCCGCGTCTCCAACTGGGGATGCATCGAACCCCTGCTTACAGCTCTTCTTCAACTAGGCGCAATCAGAGCCGACTGGGACCAACCGACCAAGGACGCCCGCTCAGTAAGGACCAGGGAATGGATGGAAAAAGTAAAGCAGGGCACCCAAGTTAACCTCAATACTGAGGAACATACCCTATACACCTACAGGACAGTACCCTACGACCTCCCTGGCATGACAGAACCCAAGGAGTGTTGTAGGCGTCGACATTTTCCCTACAGTGTTGTGGGCGCCACCAACTCCCATACTAGACAAACACGGTAAGGCTCTCCCCACATGCCTCTAGGCATCAACAGTGTTCTGGGCATCAGCATTTACCATACCAGGCGAATATGGTAAAACCCCCTGTATGCCTCTCGGCATCAACAGTATGGCAGGCACCGACGTCTACCATACTAGAAGAAGATGACACAACCTCCCATGTGCATCTAACATTAAACAGTATTGTGGGCGCCCACCATCATCATTGTACCCGCCGACGTGGGACTTAGTAGCATACATACTCTCTCCCCCTCACTTGTAAGGCTATCCCCTTCATCTATAAAAAGGGATGCACTCTCTCCCAACAGATAGATTGATCAGTTCACTAACACACAATAGCAGAACCACTAGGTTCAAACCTTGATCACACGCTCAAAGACATAGCACATAGCAGAGCTCCTGTCACTCTCGGCCCCCCAGACCAGAGTCCGACCGAACCTCTTGTACCCCCCATCTTTCTCCCTTCCGTTTCTAACCCCACAACAAACTTCGAGCACCTGGGCTCAGGAATAAAGTCACCGATCGACTCAAACTGGACATAGGACACATTGCCTAAACTAGTATAAACCCTGTGTCATTGAGTGTTAGGACACCTCCGATCACAACACCAACTTAGCTATAATAAAAAGATAGAATCCCAATTAACCCAGTTGAGTCCTTTGTAGTCCACTCCCGTTGAGTCCTTTGTAGTCCACTCCCCGTTTGTAGAGCACGTAGAATGTGATTGTGAAGGTAGACAAGCTCTGTTCTTGATCTTCCTTAGTAATGTTCCTTATGCATAGATCTAGAGTTAGTTATACTATAGATGAGAGTGTATATATTAGGGTGTACAAAAGACTTAGTGTATAAGTAATGACTTAGGAATCTTTTGCTCTTAACGGATCTCCTGCTTAGCTGTACTACATTTTATGAGTCTATAATTCTATCTCTAGAATACCACTATTACGTTACACTTATTATTTATTTACCCTTTAACTTATCCCTGCAATTGCATGAGAGTGATTATTATCATAAGTATACACATTTGTCAATATCTCTATGCCAACACTACTCCATAAGCTCCTCCCTATGGTAAAAATATAAATAACGATACCTGGTATACTCCCGGGTGAAATGCTACAATGGTATATTATCTGTGCGCTTGCGGATGCTTTAATATATATATTTTTCTCTAAAGTTTACAAGTGTCATTAATAATTACCAACCACGTATTTTTGGCATTATGCTAGGGATGACAACCTAGTAACATGTGATGCTAAGAAATGCCAACAAGTGTTGATCTTCTCAAGGCGGCGAGCTTTATTAGCACGCCTCGGCATCCACAATGCTAGGCTGCCTCCCTCGCAGTAGCGTGGTGTGTGGCTGCCCCTGCACAGGTGATAGCCTAGGTGAGCCCATTGCTTCTTGAGCAGCCTTTGCTGGAGAATGGGTGTTCATTAGCGATGCTTCATCTTCCTAAGGGGCAATCATCCCTGTTGGTCGACACACGGTGAGTGAGAGCGGTGAGCTCCTATAGCATTGGGTCGACCCACATGGGAGGCCCCGCGGTCGCGCACAGCTTCAATCCTAGTGGGTCTGGCTTGTGGAGGTAGTGCATAGTAGCAATAGAGGTAGCAGCGTTGTCGGCATAGCGCGTCCATGTTGGTGTCCCTCGTTGACTTACCCTGGCACCACCAGCATCGTCGCCGGGTTTCGCCCCCCCACCCCACATAGCACCCTACACGGCCTTAGCCAAGCTCGATGGGCTACCGTGGGGCGCATGCTGGGATGCCAATAGGTCGCTGCCATAAGCAGTGTTCCATGATAGGTCGCTACCCTTCATCTTTGTCATCGAAGTAGACCTAGGTCGCTTGCAATCCCTGGTGACACTACTACATATTGATATATCGTTGTCGCCACTTTCACTGTTGTGGGGGGTACGACCCTGGATACCCTAGGCAAACTACATGGGCTGCACTCCCAGGGGCGGTCCAGCCCACAAAATGAAGACCTATGGTGCACGGCACTACTTGGCATGCACCACAAGACATCAAGGGCGATATCTTGAAGATACTACGAGATCTATTAGGATACGTTCGATCCCATGATTCATGTAATCTGTTATTACCTTCCGGTTATCTCCTAGGTCTAACTGACTTGTAACCCTGCCCCCAGACTATATAAGGCGGGTAGGGACCCCTTGAAAACACACGCAACATCATATCATAGCCAATACAATTCAACAGACCATAGGAGTAGGGTATTACATCGCGTTGATGGCTTGAACCTATCTAACTCTTGTGTCACTGCTGCCTCCTACAAAGATGCCCTAAGGGGTAAATTCGCCAACCAGGTGGGAGACATCTATCCTCTCACTGACCAGATCACCGACTAGCTCTCGCCGACTATCAATGTGCTGCACATCGGCCGAAGCCCCGAAGCATCCCTCCACACCATCCTAGAGGAGAATCCAGACTCTGAGTCCTAGGGCTCCATGGAGACTATCGCCCAAACCCCCACCATCAAATCTCCTTTCCCACCCTTTCAAGGAGGTGGGATCTTTAATGTTAGCATCGACAGCCCTCCATGGGATGGAGAAACCGACGAGGACCACATCGCTCATGTTAATAGGAACACCAACCATGTGTAGCGCCAAGCAAATGAGGCTACCATTGTGCTAGCCGAGGCTGCTTGCAACAAACAGCTTGACTCACAATTGAGGCTACGCCCACTCCAACGCAACCTCAACGATGAATTTGTCCGTGTTGATGGCCACGATGTCTACAAGACCTCAAGCGCCAACTTGGCCGTGGCCACCAATGAGCTCGCTCAGCTCGAGCAAACGCCAGAAGTCACCAAGGTTGTCGCAATGCTCAAAGCTACACACTGCCAGGTCAACAAGATCCACCAGGATCAGAGACCTTCCTACTCGACAAGCTCGATTCACTGATCCACTGCTCCAAGATCCAATCGCCACCCCAGTAGGAGCCATTTTGCTGACTAGCATTATGATGATGGAAAACCTCTCTAGGGGGAGCTAGGGGGAACCGCATCGACTACCCTCGCCAACATGACCAAGAAGTCGACCAAGACTTCCGAGTGCACATCAACAATCTTCAGGACGTGCGATGTTATATCGACAGGCACTATTTCTCTCGCCCTGAAGAACATGTATGCCAGCATCAAGAATACGAGCAAGAGTTTAGTAATCCGGACTCAGCCCTCTAGCCACTCAATGCTGGCAATGCTGCATATCATGATGGCGATGATCCCAAAGGTCCCTGAGCATTCATGAGGGCACTCCGAACACTACAGTGGCACCATGGTTTCAAAATCACCGGGGTCGAGCCCTACGAGGGATGGATGAACCCCACACAATGGCTACAAGCTTATGCCACTATTGTGTGTGCCACCAGAGGAGATACCAGTGTCATGGCGAACTATCTTCCCATCATGCTCACGCCAACCACAATGAACTGGCTCACGAGCCTTGCCCCAAATTCCATCAGATCCTAGGAATAGCTGAAGAAGGTCTTCACCGACAACTACATGGCTACGTGTACTTGGTCGGCCACCAAGCACAATCTGAACCGCATCTATCAGAAACCGTCTGAGCACCTCTATAGCTACATCAGACGCTTTTTTGAGATGAGGAATTCTATTCCCAACATCATGGAAGCTAAAGTCAGCACCTCCTTCATCCGAGGACTCCATCACCATGACCTTCACTTCAAATTCAATCGCAAGCCGCCAAAGGGGATTGGTGAGATGATCACAACCACCGACCAGTATGATGATGCCAAAGAGGCCAATGTACGCTTCAACAAGGATGTGGGCACTCACCGCCCAACCCACCGCAGCGACAAGCGCCCCGACGACCAACGCCACAGTGATCACCGCTACTGACGAACCTTGTGCCAAACATAACTATAGTGCCCGTGATCGGCCAGAAGGGTCCAGATCTAGTCAATATCGCCGTCGCCGACTAGACCACATCGTTGCCACCATTAATGAACCTTGCACCAAACATAACTACAACGAGCAGAACAAGAAGATCCTCAAAGGCCCATGCTCCCTCCACAAGAACAACAAGCACAAGATGAAGGACTGCCTCAGCTTGGCTAAGGAATTCTAGGCCAAAAAGCCAAATGACGACAATGATGACGAGGCCAGAGGCCACCAACCACCTGGGGACAATAGCAATGCCTTCTAGGATCACAACAAAGTGGTTGCCAACAAAGTGGTCACCACTATCTTCGAGGGCCTCGATGCAAGCAAACGAGATCAGAAGCTCACCGCCCACCGGGTGCTCACCGTCAATGCAGAAGGCGCCATCGCCAACCCAAGCTATTGTCCCTAGTCCGAGGTCCCCATCACCTTCAGCAGGGCCGACAAGTGGGTAGACATCCCTTACACAGGGCGTTTCCCCCTCGTTCTTGATGCAACCGTTAGGAAAGTGTTTTTTAGGAAAGTACTCATCGATGGCGGAAGTGCTCTGAACCTCCTCTTCACCGGAGCCCTAAAGGAGCTAGGCCTTGGGGTAGGAGACCTCACACCCTTTGATTCCTCCTTCTAGGTTGTGGTACCTGGTAGGGCATCCAAGCCGCTTGGAGAGATCACCCTCCCAGTACAATTTGGTACGGCCAACAACTACCATGTCGAGCACATCAATTTCTACGTCGTCAACTTCAACACTGCCTACCATGCCATACTTGGTCGGCCAGCTCTAACCAAGCTCATGGCCATACTACACTACGCCTATCTAGTGTTGAAGATGCCTTTGCCCATGGGAGTTCTGGCCCTATGGGCCAACCTCTCCATCGCCTATGCATGCGAGACAGAGAGTCTCGCCCTCGCCGAAGCCACCGACCTCTCCATCCATATGGCTAGTGTGGTCACCGACACCAAGACGGTGCCCGCTGACAACCTAGAGATCCCAGCATTAGGGCCTCCATGTGCCTCCGCCAAGTCCAAGGAAACGAAGGAGGTTGACCCTGACCTCGACGACCCCACCAAGACCATGAAGATTGGGGCACACCTCGACCCCAAATAGGAAAGCGTGCTCGTCTCCTTCCTACATGCCAATGTCGACGTGTTTGCTTGGAAACCTACAGACATGTCGGGGGTACCACGGAAGAAGATCGAGCACTCCTTGAATGTCTCGCTAACTACCAAACCAATCAAGTAGAAACTCCAATGATTCACGCTAGACAAGAAGGGGACTATTAGGGTAGAAATAAAATAGCTCCTTGCTGCCAAATTTATTAAAGAAGTGTATCATCTTGAGTGGTTAGCAAACCTTGTTCTTGTTCAAAAAAAGAATAAAGAATGGAGAATATGTGTTGATTACACTGATCTCAACAAACAACTGCCCAAAAGACCCCTTCGGTCTACCTTGGATAGATGAGGTTGTAGACTCCACCACCGGCTATGAACTGCTCTCCTTCCTTGACTATTACTCCAACTATCACCAGATATCCCTCAAGGAGGACGACCAGATCAAGACGTCGTTCATCATGCCTTTCGGTGCATATTGCTCTACCACCATGTCAAGAACACCAGGGCGACCTACCAAATGGCCATCTAGATGTGCCTTGACCAACAGATAGGCCGCAATGTCGAAGCTTACATCGACGATGTGGTCGTCAAATCAAAAATCGTTGACAATCTTATTGCCGACCTCGAAGAAACGTTCGCCAACCTAAAAAGATACAGATGGAAGTTGAACCCTTCAAAGTGCATCTTTGGAGTTCCATTCGGCATACTCCTAGGCTACATCGTCAGCGCCCGTGGCATTGAACCCAACCCTGACAAGGTCTCTGCCATCACCAACATTAAATGGTCAACCTATGTAAAGGATATATAGAAACTTACAGGGCTCATGGCTGCTCTTAGCCGCTTTATATCGTGCCTCGGCGAAAAGGGTCTACCATTTTTCAAACTCCTCAAGGCCTCCGAGCGCTTCTCCTAGTTGGAGGAGGCAGATACTACTTTTGAGCAACTCAAGTTGTTCTAACGAAGCCTCCGATCATGATGGCACCTTGACTAGATGAAACCCTACTGATCTACATCGCCACCACTTCTCGTGTTGTTAGCACAGCTATCGTCATCAAGCACGAGGAAGCCGGACATGCCTATAAGGTGCAACGTCTGGTCTACTTCATCAGCGAGGTTCTTAATGAGTCCAAAACTTGTTACCCTTAGGTTTAGAAGCTATTATATGCCATTCTGGTCACGTTGCGCAAGCTCCGCCATTACTTTAAGTACTACAAGATCACCATGGTCACTGAGTTCCCTCTAGGGGACATCCTCTGTAAAAAAGAGGCCAATGGCTACATCATCAAGTGGGCTATCAAGCTCAGCACTTACTCCATCAAATTCAGAAGCAAGACTACCATTAAGTCACAGGCGTTGGCTGACTTCATTGCTGAGTGGATTGAGATCCAAGAGCCCATCCCCGCTACTTGCCCTAAGCACTAGGCGATGTACTTCGACGGTGCCCTCAACATCAATGGTGCTAGTGCTGGCATTTTATTCATTACGCCGACCAAGGACAAGCTCTGATACGTTCTCCGAATTCATTTTCTAGCCTCCAACAACACCGCCGAATATGAAGCATGTATCCATGGACTCCATATAGCCATTGAGCTCAGCGTCAAATGCCTCATGGTATATGAAGACTCCGCGTTGGTCATCAACCAGCTCAACAAAGATTGGTCCTATTCTAGTGAGAAGGTGGACGCATATTGCACTGAAATCAGGAAACTCGAGGGGAAGTTCTATGGTATCGAGTACCACCATGTGGCACAAGATCAAAATTAGCTCGCCAACCACCTATCTAAGATAGGATCTTCTCGTGCTACAATTCCACCTAGGGTTTTTGTTCAAGACCTCTTTACGTCGTCCATTAAGGAAGAGAAGGAAGTTCAAGAAATCCCCCCCCCCCCCCCGCCGAGCAGCTGGTACTTGCAGTACCTTCACCGGGCGTCGATTGGAGGGAACAGTTCATCAAGTACCTCACCAGCGCCGACGTACCTACCAACAAAACTAGCACTAAATGTCTAATCTATTGTAGCAAGCATTACGTGCTGGTAGATGGGAACTTGATTAGGAAAAGTGCTAAGGAAGGGATACTGCAAAAATGCATCACCCAAGAAGAGGGAGCGAAACTACTTCTCGAGATTCACTCTGGTTCCTGTGGCAATCATGTGGCCTCGAGAAACTTGGTTGGCAAAGCTTTCCAAGCTGGTTTTGATAGGCCCACGATCATCACCGATGTAGAAGACCTCGTCCGACGTTGTGAAGTATGTCAATTATTCGCCAAGCAAATACACGTGCCGACGCAGGAATTGAAGACCATCCTAGCTTCTTGGCCTTTCACATGCTGGGGACTGGACATGATCAGGCCTTTCAAGCCAGCGCCAGGTGGTTTCCGGTATGTGTACGTCACCATTGACAAGTTCTCTAAGTGGATCGAATACAAACCGCTTATTTTGGCTACTACAAAGAAGGCAGTCGAGCTCTTCGAAGATATCATCCATAGATTCGGTCTTCTGAACAACATTATCACAGACCTCAGAACTACATTCATTGGTCATCATTTTTGGGACTTCTGCGAAGACCGATGCATCTCCATCAAATACATCTCTGTTGCCCATCCTAGAGCCAATGGCCAGGTTGAACAGGCGAATGGCATGATCCTCGATGCCCTAAAAAAGAGGCTATATCAGAAAGAGGAAAAGCATCCAGACAGATGGCTCAAAGAGCTCCTAGCTATGGTCTAGGGACTGTGCACTCAAGCTAGTCACAGCACTAGTGTGTTTCCATACTTTTTGGTCTATGGCTCAGAAGCCATACTTCTAGCTGACATTGCCTTCTGAGCACCTAGGGTGGAATATTATAACGTAGAGCAAGCCACAGCTATTTAGACAGAGGACATCGACAGGGCCAAAGAAGAACGCCTGATCACTTGCATCCGCATAGCCAAATACCTAGAAGGCTTGTGAAGATACT
Organism: Miscanthus floridulus; assembly: GCF_019320115.1. NCBI lineage: Eukaryota > Viridiplantae > Streptophyta > Magnoliopsida > Poales > Poaceae > Miscanthus > Miscanthus floridulus. Next base: position 77,115,856 of record NC_089580.1, read on the forward strand.
ACAATCACAACATCAAAGGTTGTTCATTTCTTGTCGACGACCTCGTTCTCCGTAGAAAATAGAAAACAGAAGGGATGCACAAGCTCTCCTCCCCCTAGGAAGGGCCTTATATGGTCAAAGAGGTTACCCGACCACGGTCTTACCGGCTATGCGACCTGGATGAAATCAATATCCCCAATTCATGGCACATCGAGCACCTTATATGTATCTATCCTTGAAACGCTATAGATATGTACTCTCCACTCCATAATGAATGAAGTTTTTGTCGCCATAATTTGTCTCCATTATTTCTCCACTATGGTTTAATCTCCATTTGTGGTCGCCAGCTCTAAGCTACTCCTTAACAAACTCCGACAATTATACATGATCTCCATAAATACTCTGCCATGTTTCTCTACATTAAAATATCTCTAAGATATTTTGCCAACCATCGAGCAGTACACGTTCCGCTCTATGTTCCTTGGAGAAAACCCAGTCTCCAATCTCTCCCTACACGTGCTACGGGCTCCGCGCTCTACATTATGGGTGGTCGGCTACGGTTCCTCGGTCACGTCTGTTCCTCCTACACGTGCACGGGCTCCGCGCTCGATGTTATGGAATATGGGTTAGCCAAGGTCAAGAGCCTAGTAACGAACGAACTGCTCGGACGCTACTTATACCACATATAATTGCGTTAGGGTTAACACTACATCTATTTTTCACCAGAATACTAGCAAACTGCATAAACATGCACATGTCACTTTACAACATTTGTACACATACACAAATGTTTGTCTACGCCCTCGCGCATTTAATTATCCTCTCCAGCTATTACGTACATGTTACTCTCCAAGCAGGTCATTGCGTTTGGCCCTCTCCATCCACCTCGCTGAACAGACCGACGTCACTGGCTAGCTTCTTCGCCGCATCCTCCACCTCATCTTTCCAGCTGCTGCTGCTTTGTCGTGCCCGTCCCTCTTGCAAATCTAGTCCCTATCGCTTGAAGATCGATGGCAGGGTAGTGGGACTGGACCACCGTTAGGGCGTGTGTCACGACGGAGATAGTGGTGTCTCAGTTGAAGATCTTGAAGTTATCCCACGCCACCTTGCATCTGTTGATGATGGTGTTCGGACATGGTGGCCTATCGTCGGGCTGAGGAGCTACCTCCATGTTGATGCAGTCGAGCACAGGCTTGACCCCGGCAACCATGGCATCAAGTTTCCCCCTCTAGGTTCTGGCCACCAGCTCTAGCATGTCGAACTACGCCTTCGTCCTTTGATGGTATTCTACAAGCACCGAGAAGATCCGTCAAATGAAGTAGTCACTTCAGCAACAACTCCGGCCATGAACTACTCACCTTTTAGCTCCTTGGCCAATTTCTCTACTCGCCCAGATGTCTTCTTCTCCTCCTCTTGGAGTTGACCGATGACTTGACGCAACTGACTGAGCTCCATGTCTTGCTCTACAAACATAACAGTCGTCAGCAACAATAAGACAGTTGGGCAATGCAAAACAAATTCGTTCATCCGCCATACCTTTCCTCTACATGGAGACATTTCTCAGTTGCTCGGATCTGCGCTCTAGCTACTTGGAAACACTTGTTAGCTGCTTGAAGATGATCGACAGCTGCTCAGATAGGATGCCCTTCTAGTACTCTAGGTCCTTGGCGTTGGACTCAGCAAGATCTCACTCGCACTAGGCCATCTGGAAGTTCTTCTCCATCAGCTTCAGCGCCTCCTTCCGCTTCGTGTTCTCCTCGGCAATGGGCTCCATCCTCTTGATCAGCTACTGCCAGTGTACAGCAGTTTGCGCTATGCCCTACAAAAGCACCAAGATTATGAAGAACTCCAATCTCCAACATCAAAGATGGACATCGCCGATGCAATACTAACCTTGATCTGCTTCATGGCTGTGGAAAGGGTAGATTGTAGCCTCTTCACCTCCCTGGAGGTGTCCTCCTCTTCCACGACCACCACTTCATCTCCCCGCTTGTGGAGGATCCGAACGGCTTGAGGTCGTGATTCTTCACGCTCAATCTCCTCAACCTTGTCCTCTTTCTCCACAGCGGGTGGCGCTCCCTAGGGGCTCGGTGGCCACACAGAGCGTCTAACCATGCCCTACGACATCTCAGGGTGCGCTGTTTGCTCCTTCAACACCACTGGCCTCTGCACCCTAGACTCCCATGTGACGTTGGTAGCTCTAGCTCCCGCCTCCAAAGATTCGGCGGCTCCCGCCATCGCTCCTGGTGTCTCCATCGCATCAGCCGCCATCGTCGCCAACCGTTCTCCACTACCAACTCCATCAGCAGCGGTGGTCGACTCCTCCATAGGCCACCAAGCGCCTAAGGACTCTGGGACAGGGTCTACTAGCATTGACTTTGTGCTAGGACTAGCCCCAAACTACTCGCTAGTCTGGCCTAAAGGGTTGAGATCCTCCACACGCCTTGCTCTACATTAGATCAGTTCATCAATCACCGAACTATAAAGATCGAATAGCAAATGATTCCAAGGCAAGGATACTTACACGTCGGCTTCCTGGTACACGGTTCTATACCAGCGCTACCTCCCCAAGCACCCAAGCATGGCTCTAGGGTCAACCCGCATGCTCTGTGTTGGAGATCTTGCAACCCCCACCATCGGCCTCTCCACCGCCTATTGCTCAGGGACTCCCTCACTTCCCTTTGACTACACCTCCGTGCGCGTGTTGTGCAGTGATGCTTCAGTGCTCGAAGGAGGAGCTACTAGAACCCCGTCGTCATCCGACCACTCAGACATCGCTGCACTCTATGTCTGAATGGTCTAATCGTCGCCAAGCGAGATGTCGTCCGGCTTGTGGGGAGCTACACCCACTATTTTCCTCTTCATTCGGGCCGGCTCATCTATCACCGCCCTTTTCCCTCGGACCTTCTCCGACACCGGGGGGACTCTCTATCCGACCAGCACCTACGCCTTCAGATTTGGATGAGGTGCTGATGGCACCTTCCTCCAGCTGAGTGGTTGGCCTAGCATCTACTGCCTTCAGCCAATTGCTCCTCGGCACACCCAAGAAGTACGTCACCCTTTCTTATAAATGGATCTTTCCACAAGCGAATCAGTTTACTGCTCGGCACGACATAGGATAAAAAAAACACCAGGACCAACAGTCGAGATTTTTACCTAAGGAGGTGGGTTCGTGCAGTTGAAGGCTATCGGCTGCCCTAGCACGTTGTACGGCGTGTTTGTGGCAAATAACTCAGCAAGCCGGTGCAGCACGGCCTCCTTCGTTAGCCTCTCCATCCTCTCCCGGGTGCCGTTAGTGTTCCCCTTGAAGTCAAAGCCTAGATGGGCCCTCTCCTTGTAGGGCTGGATGCGGCGCACTATGAAGCTCACCGCCACAGCGACTCTGTTCATCTTAATACCCCTCATCAGTTCAACGAGCTCCTTCACCTGATCCATGTCAACACTGGTCGGCTTCTCCGACCAGCTCCTCTGGTTCTCTGGAACCTAGTCGACATCACACTGGATGGCAGGATGGCTCTGCTTCATGTAGAACCACCTGGCATTCCACCCCTTCAGTGAGGTGTTTAGCAGCACAATGATGTACTTGCCCGCCATCCCATCACAGAGCTGCAGATACACGCCGCCAACCACTCTAGAACCGCCCCCGCCCTTCTTCTTCAGCTAGAACAGGTGTCGAAAGAGGTTGAAGTGGGGCAGAATGCCAAGAAATGCCTCGTAGAAATGGATAAAATAGAGATGTGCAAGATAGTGTTTGGATGGAGATTGCATAGACTCACTCCCCAGAACTCCAAAAGGTCCCGCAAGAAAGGATGAACAGTAAGTCCTAATCCATGCTAGATGTAATATTCAAAAACTACAACTTTGTCAGTGTGCGGCATAGGGTAGGGCTCACCGTCGGCCGGACGCCATCTGACGGTGACTCGCTTAGGGAGAACACCCACCGCCACCATCTCGTTGAGCTCCATCTCCCCCATGAGGGATAGTACCCACTCCTGGTCATGACTCGTCCCGATGGCCGCCTTCTTCGGGTTACCACCTCCCCTCTTTGGCACCATCTCTCAGATCTGGGTTGGGACTGGCAGCGAAAGCACGTGTGAATGTGAATCAGAAAGCGCGAGGGCTGAGGAGGAAGATGAAGTGGCGAAGTGGCAAAGGTGGGAGCATGGAGTGCGGCGGGGCAGTTATAAAGCACCCTCTGCACTTTTCACATTCAAGGGTTTTTGGGAAACCACGCCATGATTTGCGCCCCTCTGAATTCCCCGAAGCGGCGTGATGGGCCATTACCTAGGCTTCCGTGCAACTGCAGACCATATCGCCCATTTTTCACCGCAATTTGTTACTACACACCAGATATTCGCTGACTTCTCCACAATATCATTAAGACTTAGTAACACCAACTGTACAGCCATTACTCTGGTTTTTTCTCCATGATTTGATTTCTCCAAGATTTTCACTTGTGGCTCGAGGACTACATCATCACTACAACTTGGTTCCTCACCACGCTAGGGATTTTCTTCTAGTTACTGTTGTTTTTTACCCTGCCACCACATGACCATGTCACCTATTGTTAGACTCAAGGACTAAGTGGGCACACTTCACCTTGCGGTGAATGTGAGTTTTTTCATTTTAGGGCTCCACCTAGGGACTGGCTGCCTACTTAGCTAGTCTTCTGCTTTTCTTCTACTTTGGACCCTAGCACCACATGACTATGTCACCTACGATCAGGCTCGGGGACTAAGTGGGCACACTTCACCTTGCGGTGAGTGTGTTTGCTTTAATCTGGAAGACTCCATGACTCTTGAAGTTGAAGAAGACTATCTCCCTTTCTCGTAGTTGGACTCTAAGTGGGCACACTTGGTCCACTGTGGGGAAATTTTCGATTTTAAACTTGAGCTCCTTACATCCTTCTAGCAAGCCTTACTTAGGAAAAGCCCATGCTCGGCCGGACTATTAAGTTGGTCAGCTACAGTCCACAACTGCTCAGTGACTCATTAGGGTGGTTGGACCATGAGTCTGGCTGCTCGGCTTTGTTCACACCTGCTCAGACAAGCTCAAGCCGGCATTGCACAGCTGATACAAGGCACTCGGGGACTAGCTATGGGGGTATGACCTGGATTCCCATGGCAAACTACATGGGCTGCGCTCGTAGGGGTGGTCCAGCCCACAAGACGAAGACCTATGGTGCACGACACTTCTTGGCGTGCACCGCAAGACATCAAGGGCAATATCCTAAAGATACTATGAGATCTGTTAGAATACATTCGATCCCATGATTCATGTAATCTGTTATTACATTCTAGTTATCTCCTAGGTCTAACCGACTTGTAACCCTACACCCCAGACTATATAAGGCGGGCAGGGACCCCTCAAAACACATGCAACATCATATCATAGCCAATATAATCCAACAGACCACAGGAGTAGGGTATTGCGTCGCGCTGATGGCCCGAACCTATCTAACTCTTGTGTCACTATTGCCTTCTTGTTCTCGATTACACACATCTCTACCGATCAATCTATCTTTGTGGGATACCCCTTGGAGGACTGCCGAAAATATTCTATCGACAACTGCCGTAGCGATAGAAGCGACGGTGTTATACTTCCACCGCCGGTTGGACCGATAGCAAGGCCTCCTAATGAAGGAAACCGGTAGTTGAAACTTCTACCACCCACGGGTTAACAATAGATATGGCAGTGGCATTTTCTCTGTCATATGAAAAGTCAAGACGACTAGGATAGGTGTTATGGCCGCTGGCCATACACAACCGTTTGGTGTACCGGTGGTAGTAACTTTAGTGTGAGTTATTTCCCTATTTCCCAACTACTCACAATACAGTTGCATCACCATTACTCTATGCCTCGTCTTCCTTGATGCATATAACTGCTCCTCTCTGCTTCTCCATCTTCAAGGTTGGCCTATTTAAGCTAGAGCTAGATGTGCTTCTTGGCAATCCACACACTCCTTCCTCCCTAGATATAGATAGATACAAACAAAGCACTTGAGCCAACCATCTATATTTTCTTAATTGCCATGGTGTTCCTTCTGCAACTCCTCTAGTGGTAGCAGCAGCATTGGGAGAAGGCCTTCAAGATTGGGTACTACCAGCATCTAGGCGCAGCAGGGGCTGCTCGATCTAGGTGCTAGTGGAAGTTTTGAGATTAAGGGGGTTCACTTATTTGGGCAAGCCAAGGGGTATTGAATTCACTTTGGTATCTCTAGTTTGGTATCCGATATGCGTAGGGCCGCTAGGAAGGTGATATGTCTGTATGTATAGTTTCCACCTTTATGCCCTGTGTATTTCTTGTACTACCACCGATTCATCAGTCCTGGCGCCCTAGTGATCCTCTGCTTCCTCTAGAGCAGCAATGACGACGGCGGCGCTTCTCTTCCATGCCTCCTCTTCTTGCCTTTCTCTCCTGACCGTGAGAGGTGCAGCAGGGAAGGTAAAGCATCTCACTGATATGCTAGTAGAAGTTTTGTGAGGTGTTGTCTCATCCTTAGCTTTCACTGCCTGTCTCCAAACTCGACTATGGGATGTACCCAGTGTTCACCTAAACAGCTTAAACAACCGAGTAAATAGCCACTAAACGGCAAACAGTGGTAAACTGTTTTGTTTAGGGGGTAAATGGAAATTAAACGGTTGACCGTTTAAACGGTCAAAAAATGGGAAAACGGTCTAAATGGCCTAAACGGAACGGAGACAAACAGTATTAAACGAGCTAAACAGCTGTTTAGGCGAACGGAGATAAATCTAGTTTAGTTTTGTATGGATAAATTTGTATACTTAAGTTTATTATATTTATAAATGTGTACACTTGATATGTTACATGCATAAATATCTATATTTGGTTCTTTTCACATGCATAAATATATATACATACCAAAATAATTAATTTTTACTCAGATAAATATGTATAAATGCTAGAATACTTGATTTTTTACATGCACATATATAATTATATGTATTTTTTTAAGTACAAAACCGTGTAGACCATTTAACTTTGTTTAAACACCGTGTAAATAGCCTAAACGCTAAACGAAGGGCGACCGTGTAAAGACCGTTTACCATTTAGAAAAACATTGGATGTACCTATACTCGACAAACTTTGTTATTGTACACCCAGTAGTCTTTGATAGGTCTTTGTTATTGTACAACTATGTAATATAACTGAAGTTATCAATGACATTGTTGTGATGCTTGTTACTGTGTCATTTATATACAGTTTTTGCCTTAAAAACAATTAATAACTGAATGGTTGTGATGCTTATTTCTCCATTTTTTAAGTGTCATAGTATTTGCCTTGGCTACATAGACGTGAGAGAAAGCACCTCAGTGAGATGGTGCTGGGGTGGAAGTATTTGCCTTGGTTTATTTACAAATTGGTTTACTATGTTTATAAATTGTCATTATTGTAGCTCCCATCGCCATTTCATATGGTGACTTAGTGTTAGAGTTAGATCACAAAGTGCTAAGGAATCAAATGGTATGCGTCGTCTTTCCTACTCCATCACCCGTGACTCGCGTGGGTGGCCATGGATGTCATGGACCTTGACTATTGCCTTCCCCGCTCATGTCGTATCATACGCTATACTTGTCATTAGGTCTAGTTTTAGATAAGGATGAAATGTGGCAAGGAATCAAATGTGTCAGGGAATCTAAACCGCATCGTGTTCATCGCTCTGTGGCCCATGACTCGCGTGGGTGGCCATGAATGTCACGGACCTTGACTGTTGCCTTTCTCATGCGCGTCTTGAGGGGGGCTATTTAAGCCAAGGTAAGGGGAGCCTCTCTAGCAAATTCCAATTCTTCTTTCTCCCTTTAGCATAAAAAAATTAGAGTAAACACCTTGAATTGCATGTAGTCTCTCGTCGCCATGGCCTCGCTCCTGGACGCCCTCTTATCCTCATGTGAAGTTTGCACGAACGTGAGATGCATTGTGCTAATGCCAACTTCTCGTGAGGAAGATGACGACCATGAGCGTTTCTCATGAAGCTGTTGTGAGCCAGGCCTCTTATGCCCATGATGAAAATTTTCCTCATGTGGTTGTGATGCTAGTTATTGTGTCGTTTATATATAGTTTTTGTCAAGCAGTGTATTGAGGTTGCATTTTCTCTGTCGCATGAAAAGCAAAGCCGACTAGGATAGGCGTTATGGCCACCGGCCCTACACGACCATTTGGTCTGCCGGCGGTAGTAACTTCAGTGTGAGTTATTTTCCAACTACCCACAACATAGTTGCATCACAATTACTCCGTATATACTTCCAATTCTCCATCTTCAAGGTTGGCGCATTGTTCCTCTCTCCCAATTTATGTGAACCATTGCACGCCGCCGCCACTTCCCGCACGGCCAACGTATTGTTCCTCTTGCAATTTGTGTGAACCATTGCATGCCTCGCACCATGCCGCCGCTAGATCCAAAGGCAAGGGTATGCTTTCGCACTTCACTGATGGATCTTTGTTAGATTATTTTCCTCTTTAGATCTCGTTAGCAAGGAATCTCTCATCCTACTTCACATTGACGATCACATGCTATTCGAATTGGAGGAGGCCCCCAACCAAACGAACGTAGTGACCAACCTCACAGATGATCTCCTTCTCAACATTCTCCACCACCTCCCGGCCCGCTCCTTATGCTGCTGCAAATGTGTGTGTCGCTCCTAGAACTGCCTCATCTCCGACAACTATAAGGTGCTGCCCCAAACTATGGTCGGCTTCTTCTACGACACCAAGAATGGCAATTAAAACTTCACCAGCGTCACCGATGAACGCCCCGACTTGTCCTTCTTGCCATTCCTCATTAACAATGTAGCTATCTCAGATTGCTGCAACGGCCTCATCCTTTGCTGGTGCCTTGGGGCTACTGTTGGATACTGCTATGTCGTCTGCAATCTAGCAACCTAGAAGTTTTAAGTATTGCCGCCTAGCATCCATAAGGGTTGTGAGGCTCGCATTGGGGCCAACCGATAGCCTCCTCACACTTCCATGTGATTCAATATGTGGAGGAGGAGGGTGAGTGCGTAGGTGCGGAGATCTACTCATCTCAAACTGCAGCATGGATCTATAAGCAATCTCAATGGGGCTAGGGTACTGATGTGACATGTTTTAGATCATCAAGTTTGTTTCTTAACGGTTTTTTGCACATTATGGGGTACTCAGATGGGTACTCTCAAATACTTGCTGTGGATATGGAGGGAAACACATGGAGGAGAATTCGTAGGCCTAGTGGTGCTCAACCCTCCATCCATCATGCTCAGGGTCACTTGTGTGTATGTACTGTTGGTGGTCATAATATGTCCCAGCTTTCAATCTGGATCCTTGAAGACTATGGTACTAATAAATAGACATTGAAGCATACTGTCAGCACGCTGAATGTGTTTGGAAAGACTGATATTCAATTTGGTTTCCTGCAATGTGATGCGGACTACACAGTGATTGCAGTTCACCCAGAATGGAATATGATTTTCTTTGTTGGGGAAGAAAGAACCATCATCGCATATGACATGGACCACAAAAAAGTTCATGTCATCCCTGCCGTTGTCATTTGGTATCATAGATGTAGGGTCGTGAAAGAGCACATGAGCAGACCATATTATCTTCCTTATGTTCCCATGTTCCTGGAGTCATTAGGAGAGCAGTAAATTAAGTTGCATTTGATGTATCTCTCTGTGATGACATGTTTAAATGGACCAATGTTGTTTGATTGTCTATGGACATGTTAATTTCCTCTAGGATGGATGTTGTCATTATTGTAGCTAAACTAGTGTGCCATCTTTGTTGTGTTTGCAAATTGGATTATTTCTCTAGCGTGAAGAGTACGGTGGTGTGACAGCTCCCATCACTGTTTCATATGGTGATTCAGCATTAGTTTTACATAGCCTAGAAGGATCTTTGTTGTGATGTTTATTTTGTGTGATGGGGAAGCGGTCTTCAACGACCGGTAGTGTGATGGTAGCCCCCGAGCACCTTAGATTTTGTGACCGTATGACACGTCTATCGTTAGGAGATATTCGTAACACGCAACCACCACCGCTGGCAGCCTTCACTGCCACTTCTAGATGGTCAGGATGGCACCACTATCGTCAATTTCCAAGCCCATCCAAGTCTCCCGCGTGTATTTACAAAGTTTCGCTCAAATTTGCATTCCCGCGGCTCCTACTTTAGCTTACAAAGACCGCTTCCCCACCCTGTCTGCCTCCTCCTTAGTGCTACTATTCCCCATCACCGCCACTCACCGTCAACAATCTAGTGTTCGGTGTCGTGGCGCCTATACGCCTCACCAGCCCACCCAAATCCACCAGTGACCAAGGTGGTACTCACCGTCGTGCCCGCTCGAGCTCACTGCTGCAAGATCCAAATGCAAGGTTAATGCTTTCGCACTTTCCCTTATCTATGTTTCTTGATTTTTTATTCCCCTCTTCACTCGTGTAAGTAGGAAGCAAGCTTCCATCTAATTAGTGTGTGTCTGCCGCTCCAGCAGATCCTTATCAAGATGGAGGAGGTCCCCAACAAGATGAACGGAGTGGGCATCCTCACAGACCATGTCTTGGTCCTCATCCTCCACTGCCTCATCGCCTGCTCCTTGTGCAGCTGCAAGTGTGTCTGTCGCACCTGGAACCACCTCATCTTGGATGCCGAGTACAGTAAGGAGCTGTCCTAGATTGTTGTTGGAGTCTTCTATCGCACCTAGAAAGGCAAATGCCACTTCACCAGCATCACCTATGAATACCCCTCCTTATCCTTCTTGCCCTTCCCCATTCACGATGTCATCGTCTTAGATTGTTGCATTGGCCTCATCCTCTGCTGGTGTTTTGGGTGTCGCTATGTTGTCTGCAATCGGGTGACTAACAAATGGTTGCTACTGCTAGATAACCTCTGTTCTTGTGGCGAGGCTCGCTTGGGGTTCAATCCGACAGTCTCCTCGCACTTCCATGTGTTTGAATATTGGAAGATGAGGGAGGGTGAGTCTGTAGGTGTGAGCATCTACTCATCTACGAGTGGAGCTTGGATCTTTAAAGCATCTGAATGGGGCGATGGTATTATAGTATCCACATATGCGAGAAGTGTGTTTCTTAATGGTTTTTTGCACTAGCTCGAGTTCTCCCAGATCATTGCTGTTGATATGGACAGAAAGACATGGATGAAAATACAGAAGCCATGTGGTGATGCAATCTCCATCCATGAAGCCCAGTGTCAGTTGTGTTTATGTACTACTGATGTTTACACTGACTCAGCTTTTAATCTAGATCCTTAAAGACTATGGTAGTAATAGATGGACATTGAAGCATACAGTGACCACGCTGGAGATATTTGGACAAAACAATATTGAATTTGGTTACAAGGTTTATGATGTAGAGTATAGAGTGATTGCAGTTCAGCTTGAATGGAATTTGATTTTCCTTGTTGGGGAGGACAGAACACTGCTTGCATATGACATGAACCACAGAAAAGTTCATGTCATCCCTACATGGGTCATCCGTTATCCTAGACCTACCTAGAGTCTATGTATCAATGGACCTCACTATCTTCCTTATGTTCCCTTGTTCATGCAGGCATTAGTAGAGTAGTAAAGGTGCATTTGCTGTATTTTGTTTGTTCAGGTAGGTAGTTGTTTTGATTCAATATATAGGCCAATTTGGGCTTGGTAACGAAAGGAATCATGTGTTCAATATCATTAATTCTGCTGCTTTGTGCAGGTGGAGTCTGAGTGCTTTTGAACAATTTACCTGCATTGGCTAACGAAGGAAGAAGAGGGGTTCCATGGTGCATTGGCTACCAATTTGAAGGATGCACTAATTATATTCATTTTTGCCTAGCAAGCAGGAGTGCCACATGGGAGGAGCACAACTACATCGTTTCATTATGTAAGTCTATAGAGATCAGTACCTTTAGTTTGCAATCTATGTATTGCTTGTGTTAGGACATCAATTGAGAAAGATATTATGGTAAGCGTCCATTGTTATTGTAAGAACATGGTTTATGGATGTAATGATTATATCTGTATGCTTTGTGTTCAGTAAGCTATTAAGGGCCATTTATTGTTTTGTTATCACCATCGCCGTTGGGTGGTGCAAACGTCCAACACCATCGCTATACGTATTATGCAACAGGGATCAAAAGTGTATCGTCGCCGAATCGTTTAGTAACCCGACACCGACTAAACAATCATCAAAGGAGGATAGTGGTGCAAGGCGATGGTGACCATGACCTTTGTACTAATGGTTCATACGCTGAATTGACGGTGATATTTACCTCTACAGATGTCCCGGCCGTCGAAGCGACAGCAAACCTGCACCGTAGACAGTCGGGTCGAAGTACAAGGCGAAGGTGCTGGTGACCACTACACAGGAGGTTGATATGCCCACACAATGGTGATGATAGCCTCCACACAGGTGGATTATTTGCCAATGTGGCTGTGTTAGTGTATACCCACACAGATGGGTCGTGCTCCAATGCGACGGAAGTAAGGACCTTTTCACGGATGGATCATAAGCCAATATGGCGGTGTAGTGTATACCGCAATCGGTCTTAGATGCCTATGATGAGGGCTATGACCATCACTGCCGATAGCTTACTGTCGAGGCCGAAATGCGGCTGCGATGGCGGTTACGACATGGCTATGAAAGGTCTGAGTGTAGTAGTGCGAGGTGGTGGAAACTATGGCGGTGTAGGCAATGCCGAGGCAATCGGCCAATCGCTACTTCGTGCGAGTAGGAGAGACAGTTGAAACATCTGCCTTGAAGCTCAGCGGGGATCCTTTGGGCCTGCAGGTACCGCTCTGGGCGAGGCTCAACCGAGGTGGCCGCAGGTCGTGTCTCCAGCCACGGAAGGATCTCTTGCCACCGTTCGGTGTTGTGAGCAGAGACCCATCCACATTGGCCGAGGCATTGGAGGGTAGGGACACAGCCATCCACTGGCCGAGCAGGCATGCCGCACACCATCTATGGGTGTGTCCGTTTGTGATTCCTCCGTCTTCTTCCTTGTCTCGGTCGTCCAGCATCCACTCCACCATGGTCCAGAACCACGATTGAATGAATCTGGGCACATGGCGGGGACGTTGTTACCGGCTTCGCCAGCCGACGAACAACATCCAGATAGGTTGTGGGGTGGTCATCATTGGACTCCTTGCCGTCGTCATCCACCCACCGACGTAGCTTCATGCGCCCTCCTGAGGTTGGGTAGAACGGTGGGTAGAATAGAGCCGCTGCTAGTGAGAGTGTGGAGCCTGGCGTCGGGGACGGGGAGGGAATCCGCGGAGGCTCTCCAGCACTAGATCCCACAGGAGCAGACTCGACACGGCTACTGCTGCTGTTGCAGAAGGCCGCGGCCTTGGGGCCCGGTGTCGTCGGCGGCGGTGACAGAGAGGGGCACCGTGGAGAAGCTTCAGCGCTGGTTGTCGCAGGGAACTCGGCGGCCGCGATGGCGGGCCCCATCATCGCCGGAGGCGGCGGTGGGGTTGTGGAAGGCCACACAGCGCCGGATCCCACGGCGAGCAGGGTGGCCGCGTCGTCGTCGGTGCTCGGCCCCGACGTCAGAGGGGGCGTTGGCTCGCCGGATCTGGCCCCCACGCGGGGAGGCATGGAGCCCATGGCGACGGAGGTGCCATCCCTCGGCGGCGTGAGGGGCTGGGGGGCACCGACGTCGCGGGCATCTTCCATGACGGGCGTAGGGGGCGACGCACCATACCGGGTCTCCGTAGCGGCCACGGCGCCCGGCCACGGCATCAAAGGATGCGCGGGAAACCAGATGAGCGTGGGGAGGCTGGCCCCGGTGGCATCGGGATGGCCCTCATGACAACTCTATAATTTTCCAATGTAAAAAAGCACCTTACCAATTCGAAACAAAAATAAAAAGGGCATCCACGCAGCGGGTCCGCCATGGCCGGCTGCGGCGCATAGAAGGTGAAGCTCGGGGGTGGGGGCTGGGAGGGGGAGGGGGAGGGGGAGGGGGCCACTGGCCCCAGAGCGTCGCCACGGCGGCGGCGGCGGCTCGTAGGCCACCAGGGTGGGCGGAGCCCTAACGGGCCTGTTCGGGCTTTTTCCCCCACGTTTAGCTAATTCTCATGGTCTTAATCATCCTTCAGGTATTCAAGTCCCTCCTCCAAGCTCTTGGTCTCTTCTCCAAGTTTCCTGAACTTCCAAGTCTGAAGAGATGTAGTCGCTTCCAGCATCACACGAACTCTTCAGCTAGCGATTATGTTCTGCATGTCCTCCGAATATAAACCTGCCAAGAATTTCATCAATGCACAAGCAAAGCACATAATGTCAAACTGGGCTTTGTACAGTTTTATTTTCAGAACACACTTTGTTTCTAGATTTCCAAATTGCCCAACATATAGCAGCCACTCCAAATGTATGGGCATTTTTTTCCATCAGGAATCCATACTTTGATCCCACTCCCAAACCTGCTGCAATGATCGAGTTACATTGTTTGCTTTGGGCCAGTGCAAGTAGTAATGATCCCCCAAATAACCTTGGTCACAGGGCACTCAAAGAACGGATGAGAGATTGATTTATTGTTATCATAGAAGGAGCACTTAGGGTCAGCAACCCATCCTCTTCTAATAAGAATATCCTTTGTGAGAATTGCATTGTTCTCCATTAGCCACACAAAGATTTTGACTTTTGGAGGAATATTCCCTTTCCAAATGTGTTTGTGACAAGTCCCAAATATATTTGGAGTAATTGCATTGTACATAGATTCCAGTTTTTTTCCCGTCTCCAGTATATCATATCACCCCTTAAGGCAAACTGAAAATCTTGGACTTTCTAACAACTCAAGTACCACTGAATTCTCAGTTCAGGATATAACCATCTTCAAAATGATAATATTCATATTCCTCACTAAGCACCATTTCGCAGTGGCCTCCTTGTGTTCACAAAGAAGGAAAAGCATTTAAATCGCTCACATAAAAAGGAAATCAGACAGACATACGAGGAGCAACAGGTATTCATCACAGGATCGTCTAGTTGAGGGCACGAACCGGGCGGATTTGTTTCTCTGTACAAACACATCTCTAGATTAATCTTCAGAGTTCAGACAAAAGAAAAAACGGGCACATATGGTCAACTGTTTGAAGGGAAAGATGACATGGTTTTTGTTCATCTTGTTTCATCACCTGTTGAAATTGTTAATGTTCTGTCTACAGTTCCTATCTCCGTATTGTTGTCGGATTTAATCTGAAGGCAAGGGAAAGAAAAGATGACTTGGTATTATCTCAAATACTATCTTGTCTGAAGCCTTAAGATCACCTCTACACCTCAGTCTGCGAATTGCCCGATGGAATCCCAGATTTAATTTGACTCATAGCAGCGTACCCGCTAAAAGGCTTTCCATATCACACACACAACACACACACACTAGACATGGTGAATTGGTCCGGCTCATTTCCAGTATTAGGTATAACGAAGCTCTCTGAACAAGTCTAGTGCGATGGGTCTAACAGAGGCACGAGTAGGCCGGCAGCTAGGTATTGCCATTAATCCATTGCAAATTAGTGGCTTGATTACTTGTTCATCCTGATTAATGAAAGGTTTTAAATGGTTATGCACTTATGACATGGTTAATTATCTGGACTATGGAACAAAAATTCTGCTTATGTCCTTTTTATATAAAAAAGGTAATTGTGTTCAAATTTCTTGTGTACCATTTGTTACATGATATGGCGATATATATACAGTATATATACATAGTTAGACCGATCACCGATATATCGGTGAAGTTCGGTATATGTATCTAGCGGTCCGCCCTACCTCATTTTTTCGGCTAGCTCCGCCATTGGGCGAGGGCGACCTTGCTTTGCTTGGGTCACCGAATGGCGGTGGCGGGGCTCCATTCTAGAAACCAACGCCCAACGGGATCGGAGGCGGGCGCCCTATTTTCTCGTGGTTGGTTTCAGTTCAGACTTTTTTCTTATTCTGTTTCAGTTCAGACTTGAGACATGGTGTGGGCGCAGAACGAACCCGTGTAGTATTAGCTGAAACTAATCGCGGCAAAAACAAGCAAAATCCATCGATATAAGCTTAAGCGGTAAGCGCCCGCTCGATCCCACCTCTGCCGCCAACGTGCGCGTTCTTCACCTTCACGGCTTCACGCACGCATCTACGCCTCCACATCCACCCAAAGTCGACCGTGGTCGATCCATCGGCAACAACATCTCATCTTGGCGACATGGATTCCAACGAAGATCGCAGCCCCACCGACAATAAGACTTCCATCTCCCTCCTGCGCCTCCGCGCCGGAGGCGACGGCGTCCACTGCGTCAACGTCTGCGCCGTGCCGGGCACCGGTCTCGACAACGACGGCTATAGCAGGATCTGGTACTTCTACCATGCCAAGAAATTCACGAACACGCGAGGCAAGCTCAGTGGGTACAGGCAGCGCGCGGTCATCGGCGGCGGCGGCATGAGCTGGCACTCGGAGATAAGCCGCAAGGACGTCCAGGGATCCGGTGGCGGCACGTTCTGCACCTTCTCCTACGGCCGCAAGACGGAGACCTCTGCTCGATCGATCGACAGGATGGAGTGGTGCATGGTGGAATACGACTTCGTCGCCACGGACAAGAAACGAGACGAAGCCACCAACGACAGCAGTAACTACGTGCTGTGCAAGGTCTACCGCTCGCCTCGCGCGAAAGGGAAGTCGGCGTCGGCCTCCATCAATAATGCATGCAAGCAGACGCCCAAGAAGAGGAAGGCCGGCGGTGACTGCCCCGAGGCGCCGCTAGCCAAGTCGATCCAGCAGCAAGAACAGGTGCAGCAGGAAACCGCCTACTGCTATCAGCCAGAAGACGTGCAGGAGGTTGGCGTGCAGCAGGCAGTAGGCCCAGGCGCGGAGTTGGAGCACTGGCATGGCGGTGTCAACTTCAACATCGAAGACTTCAACGTCAACGAGTGCATGGATATTCGGGAGATTGTTAGCCCATAGGATCATCGGCTCAGATGAGTGAATCATTTTTCAGTCTTGCTGAGCACCTGTTAGTGTTGCCGAGCACCCACTAGCTAAGCCGATCACGAACAAGCGTTGTTCGCCCACACACACTATGGCTAGAGGTTGAAGAAGATGAAGAACAGAGCATGCACACAGTCCAAGACACCAGCGTTATCCGAAGCCCTGTATGTGAGATGACAAATCTGAACTCTCTTTACTGAGTTACCGTGGTAGTATATACAACTCCATGCATCTAGTCCTAGTACAGCGCACATACTGCAACAGTAACTAGATAACACAGCAGCGCTGACTCTGCGCCGGCCTCTGCATATGCCTACAATGCTGCAGGTGAGCTGTTCGGCGCCTGTAGCTACACCGGCTACAGTATCACAGCAGGGAGCCTTTTTCGGCGCCGTCTTCCCCTTGCTGTGTGCTCACACAAGGAAGCAGTAGATTATTCTAATAATTTTTCCCATAATCCTACTACTATCCCTTGTACCCCCTCCATGCCGATCATCTCCTTCAGCTCCGTGAATCGAAGACGTCCGAGTGGCTTGGTGAGGACGTCCGCGAGTTGCCGACCAGTTTCGACGAACTCGATGACGATCTGCCATCCATCGACACAGTCCCTGAGGAAGTGGAACTTCACGTCGATGTGTTTGCTTCGGTCGTGCAGAACCGGATTCTTCGCGAGGGCGATGGCGGGCTGGTTGTTCACCATTGGGTGAGCTTCCACGCCGATCAACTCGCCTAGAAGCCAGCATAGCCATACAACTTGGCACGCCGCTGTGGCCGCCGCTACGTACTCTGCCTCGCACGTAGATAGCGCAACCACTTTCTGTTTTAGTGACAACCATGAAATTGGGCCCGATCCGAGGAAGACGAGCACGCCAGAGGTGCTCCGTCGTCCATCGATGTCCCCCGCCATGTCTGCATTGCTGAACACAGTGAGCTGCAGCCTACTTCCGCCGGTCTTGGAAAAAATGATCCCTTAATCCACCGTTCCCTTGACGTAGAGTAGTAGCCGCTTCACCGCAGCCCAGTGATCCTCTATAGGATCCTCCATGAAGCAACTGACGTAGCCCACGATGAACGCAATGTCCGGCCTTGTGTGGACTAGGTAGCACAGACCGTCGATGATGCTCCGGTAGAGTGTTGCATCCACCTTCGCCGCGATGTTGGCCCTCATCAGCTTCAGCCACTCCTCCATTGGAGTTACGCATGGCTTGCACTCAGCCATGCCGCTCCGCTCCAACAGCTTGGAGGCATACGCGTCTGACCGAGCGTGAATTTCTCCTTCCCCTGTGTTGTCGAGCACTCACTAGCTAAGCCGACCACGAATAAGCATTGTTCGTCCACACACACTATGGCTAGAGGTTGAAGAACAGAGAGAACATAACATACACAACAGTACAAGACACCAACGTTGGCCGAAGCCCTGTATGGGAGATGGCAAATCTGAACTATCTTTGTCCTAATACAGCGCACATGCTACAACAGTAACTAGATAACACAGCGGGGCTGACTCTACGCTGGTTTCTGCATGTGGCTACAGTGCTGCAGGTGAGCCGTTCGGCGTCTACACCTGCAGCGGCTACAGTATCACAACAGAAAGCCTTTTCGGCGTCACCTTCCCCTTGCTATATGTTCACATAAGAAAGCAATAGATTATTCTAGCAGAGATATTCAAGACGAGCCGGAGCCAGGACTGCAGCACCCAACAATCGCCGAGCCGGAGCATGACGGCCGGTTCATCCAGCTACCGTGTGGTCCGGTGTTGGCCGCCGAAGTCACCGGAGCTCTGCTCGGCCCAGTGACGACGATGTACGGCGATTGCAGCAGCTACAGGCCGAGTTGGTTGTACACAGGAATAGGAACAGCAGGATGCAGCAGCGGGCTTCTTCCACTTCAAGGATCTTCTTTCCACCTTCCCTATCTCATGTGTTGACAGGGCTACAGCCTACAACTAGCATGCTGTGTGTGTTCTTGGTTAATGCTGCATAAGTTTTTGTGCATCAAGTGTAGCTTTTTCCTAGCTGGGTAGAGATTATTTACCATGCATCAGACAGATAGTGACAAGTTCTTCTATCTTTCGTCTCTGCTTGTAAAGTTGACAAATATCGAGTTTGTAATGTAATGTGATATATCCCCTCAAAAAAAATGTAATGTGATATAACCGATGATCAATCTGTTCTTGCAATATAATTGCCTTTCTGCAGACTTGCATGTGATGATCGTTTGTAATATAATGCTTGTGATGAACTTATAATTCAGCGCGAGTTCAATCCGCACGTGTTGTGTGTACTTGTGTTCTATGGTAAACTTTGTGCTTGCCATGTTCAGAAGGACGTTCAGAGAGTATGTTGGATCAGGGTTTCCAGTTCGAAGATGATGACGAGCAGGAGCAGCCAAGCGCCGGCCGCGCCGGAGCACAGGAGCAGGGCAGAGACGCCGGCGACCTGTTCCTCGTCCCCGGTTGCCGGAGTGGCCTGCCGATCGACCTGCTCCTCGTCCGGGGAACGCAGAACGCCTGGCTGCTTGCATTGCCTACTGAGACTTCAGATCATCAGATTATTCAGAGTCATGTGGCGGCCTAGTTTCAGATTATTCTACCACTAGTGCTGTGTCTGTCTCTGTGACGGCTGATGATCGTTCCTGCTTGCCCTTCATCGTCCAACTTGTGTTAATCAATTTGGATTGCTCCTGTGAAAATCTTACTGTGATTCACTAGCTTCATCGTGGGGATCATGCAAATTGTTAGATATATGTCGAATATGTGTACAGTTTGGTTATGTTGCGACTTGAGTTGTATTAGGGCTAGGATAGAGTTGAAGTCGAACTCTGTATCCTAGGGGCCATAAATATGAGGCAACCTCTGTTGTAACCATGAGACGACTCGATGGCTGGTTTGGGCGGCGGCGAGGCCGCGGGATCGCCCGGATGCCAGTGTAGCTGCTGTTTCATGGGGAGGAGCACCCGTAGTCATGCCCCGAGGATTAGGCACATTGCTGAACCTTGGTAAAAAAACATCATGCCTCAGTGTCATTCTCGTTTGCGTATTTTCTTCTATGGTGGTTATGCTTCCGAGTTCATCGGTTAATAGATCCGTTTAGGTCTGGAACTAACCGTGCGCTCTAACAAGTGGTATGGGAGCCCATGGTCGAAAAAACCTAAAAAATCTCAGGGGTCACATGGTGACGGGGAAGCCCGTTAACGTCTCGAAGGTCACACGAGTTGTGTGTGATATGGAGCGTTGGACTCAGGGGCCTGGAGAACATCTTCCGGAGATCGCACGAGGTTGTGTGATGTGAAGAGTTGGGCCCAATATGTGACGTGGGAGATTGTTAGGTTTAGTCCCACATCGGTAATTGATGATGGGGGAGCACCACATATAAGCCGGGGATAGCCATCACCTATCAAGCTAGTCTTTGAGTTGAGTTAGGTGTTGACATTTCTTAGCGTCGCCACCAGGTTTTGTATTTCCAGCAACGACGCCAGAAATGCTTATTGATATTTCTTATGCTCAAGTAGATAATTCCGCAAGCGCACAGAATATCATTATAGCATTTCACCCGGGAGTATTCTAGATATCGTTATTTATATTTTACCACAGGGAAGCAATGGTTAAAGATAGTGATAGTTAACCATCACATATCTACTAACTAGACTAAAATGGGGGTAAGTGATACACACTAAAGTGGGGTGACACACAAGTGATACACACTAAAGTGGGGTGACACACAAGTATCAAATCATGGAAAAGTAAATTGAAAACATAACTAAGTAGCAGGACAATAATAAAGAGAACTAGAATCCTAAGTTACTTCTATTCAAGCACCACTCTAGCTAGTGACTATGGCTATACTGACAAATTAAGATAGTGCAAGGTAGGATGCAATAACAATTGAGGCGTACCTGCCCTAAACTCACCCAGAGGATTGATTGGGCACAAAGCACCACGAGCCCTATGATTTAACAACTAGACCTATCGTGGGGGAATACATAGGATGGACAGGGCTATCACCACCTGCCAACTACCCTGATCTAACCGGAGACCTAGCCACATTGCAAGATACCTAATAGTATAAGCACCACACTTACACTATTTGATACTACCCTAGCCTCACGTTAAGACTAGAGCATCAACTAGTGACGAACAACCCATGCTACAGAGAGCCTACTTATCATAGGAATATAAACATAACCAAAGTATAACTAGATAACAAGACTAGTACATAAAGTAAAAGACTTAAAATAATACTTGCATAGAAAGTAACATACTCATAAATAAAGTACTTACAAAAGAAAGACAGAGCTATGCTAGACTCCTGAAGACTACTCCAAAGCTCCCACCAAGACTAGCTACTACTAGAAGAGCTACATCTTGAGAGAGTAAAGAGAGAGCTACATCTCTTATGTGTTGGTGTAGATGTGTGTTACAAGTGAGGGGTGAGGGTCCTATTTATAGCCTAAGGTGGAGTAGGGGCTACTTCATCACCATGTCAACGATCTGTGTGCTCTCCATCCTCCTCCATTGGATCAAATAGTCATATAATCAAGGGTAGACAGCATTTGAGCATGTGCTTCTTTGCATGGAGGCATGCAATGGCGGTGTGGAGAGAGTGGGGCGCTAGGCGGCATATAGGGGTGGCGCCGGCCGGCCCCCCTATGACAGGTGGGACCTCCCTCCTTCTAAAAGCTTGCCCACATGTCATGAGTGGGTGTGGGTGCTTGGAGATGTTTGTCACATTGGTTGTGCTGCCATGGCACGTCCGCGATCCGTGTGATGCTCCTTTCGGGCCTTTGATGTTGAACTGACTTGAGATCAGTGGTGGAGAAGCCTTGGAGGACTTCTCCCATGGATCAGTGATGTGGCAAGGGCAGGTGGGGCACCGGGCGGCGCCACCAAGTGGCCTATGGTGGCCCACCTTGCTCCAAATAGCTTCTAGTGCTTGATTTTTGATATTTTTGTATGGTTTTCCTGCATGACCAAAGATCTCCAAGTACAGGTGAAAATGTGAATTATAAACATAAATCACTACTTGTGGTGTTGTTTGGTGTTGTTTTCTCTCATTTTTTGTGCAATGTTGATGGTCAAAATAGGCATTTAGTGACCGTCAACGTTAGGACCAATGTCTGGGTATGTTGTGGGATTCCGGTGGACCGGGACCCAAGGGGCGCTGGCTCGTGGGTATAGCGAGCTGGGCCGGATTTTGCTGCACACTCTAACACAAATATTCTGAGTTCACAGCCTTGAGAGTCGGCAGCCACCTAGGCTCGTCGGCAAAGTCAAAAGAGAATTTCTATAAATTTTTATTTATATCAAAGAGACACTATATTTTTTTAATATAAACAACTTTATATAATGAGAATCATAATGACACCCACTCTGTACCAAAACAACTGCACATCTTGTTTCTATGGGGTTATACTTAAAAATTGACTAACTAAATACAAAATAGTGTCAACATTTATATCTGCAAATAGATTTATTATAAAAATATATACCACAATTAATCTACTGGTATTTATCATGCATCATATGCCATCTATCTCAAAATAAAAGCAATCTAGATTTTAAGAGGACAACTTAGGACGTGTTTGGTTCCATGGATATCCATGTATGGGACATGGATATTCATGAATATATGGTGTTTGGTTGGATGGACAAGCTGAACCTGTATATATCCACAGCAGGGAATATTTTGGGTAGATGTTGGATATCGTGGCCCTCATAAATCTAATGGATGAGCTTATCCACATGTTGATTAGCGCATGTTTTGTGTGACAATTAGATTAGTATAGTGCTAATTAACATATTTTATTTTTAGTTAATGATTATAATGACAAGATTAGTGTTGGTACATATTTATTAGTGTATAATTAGTTGTTATCATTTTTAAATAATAGATATAATTAATCAAGTATTCTCATCCCATCCAATCTCATCCATCCAACCAAACAGAAAAATGCCTCGCCTCATCCATCCAACCAAACAAACAACATGGATATCAATATCCTAAAATTCATGGATGACTATAGCCCATCTATAGGTCTAGGAACGACGCTTGGGAGAGTCTGGTGTTGCCGCCGCCTCCCTGCCTACCCATGGTGGCACCGCTTCCCCCGTCACCGGCGAGCGGAGCGCCCTGCTCTGAGGACCCTCCTACAAGGGCAGGTTCAACTTTTCCCCTTGATTTATTGATTTGGTGGCTCATTCTTTTTATGCCTAGGGCTAGGAAATTTGGGATATTGTGATTTTTTTGCGTTTGTTGTTGGTATTTGATGCGTACATTAGGTTTTCGATATAGCCAGCCTATGGATTCGACATAAACTTAGTGTTGCATGGACCTAGGTAGTTGATAAATGAAGAATTTGGATAGGTTTGTTTGTTGCCTTTGTTGTGATCACTGTGAAGGTTGTGATGTATTACTGTAGGAGTGAATGCACATATTTGGTTTGGAAATATGTAGTTGTTGTTGGTGTTGATGGCTTGCTTCATATTTTGTAGATGGATCATTTAGTGCGATTGTTTCATGGTGGCAACTTTAAATGAAATGGGGAGTTTGAAACCATGCACGAACAAGTCTAGTTCTTTAGTCAACCTCCTAGTTTTGATGCTTTGTTGAGCCGATGCCAGGACAAATTTATGTGGGCAATAAGTTTGAGAGGTCGATTTGACTGTGGGAAGGAAATAGCACATTATGTGTTAATGGCTTTGTCATGTGAGGATGAATAGAAGAACTATAAGAAAGTTGTGAAGAGTAGCGGTGTTAGGTGCTTGGAAGTTGTGGAAAAGGGGTGTATCCCATTTGTGGTGCCTATGGATGATAATGTGGAAGTCGAGCCCATAGAGAACCTTACCCAAGACGAACTGTTGCAATCGGTTAGTGTGAGGGAAGTTGATATGTCCTTTTAGCTTGGTGCCTTGAATGATGACTTCAATGTAGAAACGTTTGTCGAGGATGATGGAAATGGAGATGGAACACATGATATGGACGACATAGTTGGCTAGGAGTAGTTAGTACCGCTAACACTCCACAGTGGCAACGAGGAGGATTGGCTAGACGATACAAACTAGCATCAATCTTCCCTTCCTCTATCATATCCGGAGGGTTTGGTGACGGCGGAACCCAACGAACAAACTCAAAATATGACTAGCTCTTCGAGGGGTCGTAAGGAAACAACCTAATCAACGGATTGAATATTTCATGGCCATTGAACCACCTGAAGAAGTTGCATTCCTCTAGATAGTCATCAAGTTTGGGGCACGCTTAAGTTGACATGTGTAGAATGCACGGCCAGCTGACTCTGAATGCTTGGACTGCTTCACAAAGGCCGGTATGCCACAGTCACATAAGGGTGTAGGTAGTGCTGGTAAGAAAGGACCGAAGGCTCCATGATCTTTCAGATAATGCAAGAACTGCTTATTATGTCGAAGTGCCATTGGACCTGCCATCAAAACCATCAAAGGAATACTATTACAAAATAGTTTAGCCATTTCCATGTACCCTACAACAGCGTCCAAGGTACGTATCCTCCTACAAATCATCTATATAGTCATGCAAACCCATCAAGCCAAACACTAGAAACATATTTAATCCCTGCAAATCATCTCTATAGATACACACAAAAACCATGCATCTAATCACTACAAATTAACTTCAATTAAAGCTAACCTTAGTTACAATAGTCCAACGCAGACACCTGTGCAAACACTGCAACAGTCTAACCCAGTAGCAAGTCAAACCCTAGAACAGTGCAAACCAGACACCAGTCCAAACACTAGAACAGTATGACAAGTACACATGCAATCGGAATATATTACACATCATTAGCCAAACAAACTTTCAGTTAACCAAACAAAAGCTAGTCTTGGACACAACAATGTAAACCATAGCAGTGTACAAACATCAACTCAACAGATAAACATCAAAGGGCGATGGAGTCATACCTCCTGCTCGAGACTGTTGCAAACCAAAACCAAAATCAAAATCCAAACTTGATCACATAGACAAAGAGAATGGGAGGAAGAGAAGAGCCCTCCAAAATCCGTTCACGAGCTCATAGGAAAGAGGGAGAGAGAATAGAGAACCAAGAAAGGGGTTGGGGCCGTGCCGTTTTGGCCCTGTCGCGCCAACCCGTCTGACGCGACAGCACGGTCGCACCCGAGTCGTTGGTGCTGTTATTATTAAAATATTTATTAAAAAGATTAAAAATAAAAAAACAATGTTGAACAAATCAAGTGAGAGGATCGCTGCAGTGGTCAATGGGGAGCGGCGGGGCAGGCGAATGCAAAGCAGCCCAATGAGAATAGGCTAGTTTTTTATTTATATCTAGGGTTTTCTTCAAGGTCAATGGGGGGCCTACTTCTTTTTTTGAGGGGAAACAGGAGGGGTAAAGCCCCCTACTGTGCTTTTATTGATTTTACTAAGTACTACAATTCTCCATTACAGGAGTCAAGAAACAAAGAAGGTTACAAAGAAAATTAAAAGGATTACATAAATGCTTCTAGCCATGAATCAATTGAGGGATGGTGTGCTGATTTTGCCCTTAGTATAACTAAGGCAAATTCTGTCCTGAAGATCAACTTACAACGTTGTATGAAGGCTAGAATTCCTTTGAAAATGACATTATTTCTAACAGACCAAATGGACCAACACATTGTTACCAGAATTTCCATGAAGAATGGCAGATGAAGCTGAGTCTTGAAAGCTTCAAAAATCTGCGAAGGTGAAGAAGAGACTGGTATCAACAGATTCAGAGTATTCCAGCAAGCTATTGCCAAGGGGCAATCAAACATGAGATGGAAGAGAGACTCCTCTACACCATGTGTACAGAGCACACAATTATAGTCCTGAAGAAACATGGTTTTACGCCTGAGTAATTCTCTGGTACTCAACCTGTCTTTGAGTAGAAGCCAAAAGAAAACATGCAGATTTCCAAAGCCATTTATATATTTGATGTACTTGGGAACTCCCAATGAGAACTTTGTAAGCTTTCCTTGAAGAGAAAATATTTGAACCCTATATATATGTCCACAGATCTGATTCTGAAGTAAGCTGTATATTCTGAATAATGATGTCAAGTTGCTGAAATTGCTCATAAGCTTCAGTA
This sequence comes from Miscanthus floridulus, assembly GCF_019320115.1. Taxonomy (NCBI): domain Eukaryota; kingdom Viridiplantae; phylum Streptophyta; class Magnoliopsida; order Poales; family Poaceae; genus Miscanthus; species Miscanthus floridulus. Next base: position 77,141,881 of record NC_089580.1, read on the forward strand.
GACAAAGGCAGGTGAAACAAAGTAATGGTTGTTGCTGCTGATTTAATTGTCTGAACTGAAACAGTTGTATCTCTGCAGAAGGAGAATAACTCCGGAAAAGTATGTTGTAAAACCTGCCCATCCCAAAGATCTAACCAAAAGAAGCAAGAGGTGCCATTTTGAATAGTAGCCATTGCCATACCTTTATAAGAGTCCAACAATTTCAGTAAATCTCTCCACCAGAAAGATCCTTTGAAATTAGAAGTGAGGCATGGAAGCTTTCCATCAGAATAGTATCTATTCTATACAAGTTGTACCCATGGTACACTAGCCCTATTATAGCCTTCGGGCCAGGCTTCTTGGATGGCCCGGGCTCCACTTCAGCAGGCCTTGTATTACTGCTCTCAGCCTCCTCTTCAACAGGCTTCTCTTCATTTTCTTTGGCAGGTTTGCCATCATTATTCTTGGCCTTTTTGGACTTGGGACTTGCAATAGCTCTTTTGGCAGCAGGCATTGAAAGGAGCTTCTCATCAGTCAAACACTTTGGGTCCACCTTGCAGAAGCTTGCTCCCAGGTCTCGAACTACAGTAGCAGAGATCAAAGGTGGCTTAGTATCACATCCAAGACAACTCTTATCTTTACAAAGAGTTGGTTTGAAACCTTTTATTCTGGGAATGTATTCTCTAGTACTATGTCTGACTTGAGATTTAGAGATAATGATAGCTTTACCTCTCTTGGTACCCTTCTTCTTGATTGTAGGAGTAGCTAGGATTTGAGGATCCAGAGAAGCCTGATCCTGTTTCTCCAAGGGGGGTTGTCCCTCTAGGTTTTGAGAGGGATCAGAAAGGCCAACTTGTTCTACTTGGGAGTCTAGAGAAGACTGTTTCAGCTTCTCCAAGGGAGAGGCTATTAGCCCATAGGATCTCTGGCACGGTTGAGTCGACCACTCACCAGTGTTTCCGACCACGACTATCGTTATCCGACCACACACTATGGCTAGGGGTAGAAGAAGGGAGGGAGAACACAGCACAAGCACCAGCGTTGGCCGGAGCTCTGCCGAGGAGATGACAAAAATGAACTCGCTCTCGGTTACTGAGTTGCAGTGGTAAACTATATATACAACTCTATCCATCTAGTCCTAGTATAGCTGCCATGCTACTACAGTGACTAGATGTGACAGCATGGCTAACTCTGGCACATGCCCCTGCTATGGCTATAGTGCGGCAGGTGAGCCATTCGGCGCCTGCCCCTGCTGTGGCTACAATACCACAGCAGGGTACCTTTTCGGCGCCGCCTTCCCCTGCCATGCATTCACACATGGATGCAGCAAATTATCTAACAATTCTTCCCCTAATCCTGCTGCTATCCCTAGAACCCCCTCCATGCCGATCATCTTCTTCAGCTCCGTGAGTCAAAGACAGCCGAGCGGCTTGGTGAGGATGTCCGTGAGTTGCCGACTAGTTTCGACGAACTCGATGACGATCTGCCCTCCATCGACATAGTCCTTGAGAAAGTGGAACTTCACGTCGATGTGCTTGCTCCGGTTGTGGAGAACCAGATTCTTCGCGAGGGCGATGGTGGGCTGGTTGTCCACCATTAGTGCTGGTGGGTGAGATTCCACACCAGTCAGATCGCCTAGCAGCTGGCTCAGCCACATAGCTTGGCATGCTGCTGTGGCCGCCACCACGTACTCTGCCTCGCATGTAGATAGAGCCACCACCTTTTATTTCAGCGATAGCCATGAAATTGGAGCCGACCCGAGGAAGACGAGCCTGCCAGAAGTGCTCCGTCGTCCATCGATGTCCCCCACCATGTCTGCATCGCTGAACACAGTGAGCTGCAGCCTACTTCCGCCGGTCTTGGGGAAGACGATCCCCTGACCTACCGTCCCCTTGATGTAGCATAGTAGCTGCTTCACCGTAGCCCAGTGATCCTCTCTGGTATCCTCCATGAAGCGGCTGACATAGCCCACGGCGAACGCAATGTCTGGCCTTGTGTGGACTAGGTAGCGCAAACCACCGACAATGCTCTGGTAGAGTGTTGCATCCACCTTCACCGCGGTACTAGCCTTCGTCAGCTTCAGTCGCTCTTCCATCGGAGTCACGCACGGCTTGCACTCAGCCATGCCGCTCCGCTCCAACAGCTTCGAGGCATACGCGCTCTGACTAAGCGTGAGTGCCTCCTTCCCCTGTCTCACCTCGATGCCGAGATAGTAGGAGAGCACGCCGAGATTGCTCATTCAAAAATGAGCCGCCATCTCACGCTTGAAGCTGTCGATATCCTCTGCACGTGCGCTAGTGACGATCAAGTCATCCACATATATGCCAATGACGAGCTCCTTCTTCCCCCATCGCCGTGTGTAGAGCGCGTGCTTGGTTGCGCACCGTGTGAACCCAAGCCTACCCAGCGTGGCGTCAAGCTTGGCGTTCCATGCTCGTGGGGCTTGCCGTAGCCCGTAGAGCGCCTTACGCAGTCGAAGCACCATGTGCTCCACTCCCTTTACGGCGAAACCTAGAGGTTGTCTGACAAAGACTGTCTCCGCCAGCTTGTCATTGAGGAAGGCTGATTTTACGTCCAGGTGATGGACGTGCCAGTCCTTTGCTACTGCCAAAGCTAATAGCAGTCGGACAGACTCCATGCACGTTACGGCACAAAGACTTCCTCGAAATCGATGCCCTCACGCTGGACAAAGCCTCGTGCGATGAGTCACGCCTTGTGCTTGACAATGGCGTCGTGCTCGTCCCGCTTGACCTTGTACACCCACTTCAGGACGATCGGATATCATCCGGGAGGTGGATCGACGAGCTCCCAGGTCTCATTTTCCTCGATCGCCTTTATCTCCTCCAGCATCGCCCGTCGCCAATTTCTGTCGTGCTCGGCCAGCGCGAACATGGGTGGTTCCTCTGCACTGATGAGAAGCAGCTCTGTGTCATTGAGTAGCCAACCCGCTAGGCCTGAGGGCCCTGTGCCGCTGACGATGTCGTCCAGCCTATGGAACCGCACCTTCTCACCTTCGTGGAAGGCATCCACGAACTTAGTGATGTCACTTGGAGGTGAGGCGAACTTGATCGGCGTTGATGGAGTTCCCTGTTCTACCGGAGTGGTCTGCACAGCACCTGGAGTGCTCGGCACCCTAGCTGCAGTGCTCGGCACTACTCCTAGACTGCTTGTCACCACTCCTGGAGTGGGCTACACCCCTCCTGGAGTGGACTACACCCCTCCTGGAGTGCTCGACACCAGTCTTGTAGTGGTCGGCACCACTGCAAGACTGCTCGGCTCCGCTACGGGAGTGTTCGGCACCCATCCTAGAGTGGTCGCCACCACTGCAAGACCTCCTAGCTCCACTCCTGGAGTGCTCGGCACCCCTTCCAGAGTGCTCAGCACCTCCCTAGGAGTGCTAGTCTCTATTGCTAGAGTGCTCAGCACCTCTCCTGGAGTGCTCGGCACCTCTTCCCCAGCATCTCCACCATAGTGGATGACCAAGTGCTCAATGATGAAGGTGTTGGTGAAGCCACCAGCTTCCCCCGTGCCAGGACAGTTCTAGTCCTAGGCCGCCTTCTCATCGAGCATGATGTCGTGCGAGACAAGCACCTTGTCTTCATGTGGGTCGTAGAGCCGGTACGCCTTGGTACCTTCCACGTAGCCCAGGAACACCATCGATGTGCTCCTGTCCTTCAGCTTGGTGAGGACCGGCTTTGTCTTCCAGACATGGCCGATGCAGCCGAATGTCTAGAGGAAGGACATGCTTGGCTTGTGCCTATACCAAGCTTCGAATGGCATCTTGCCCTTCAGGGCCTTGGTGGGTGCGTGGTTGAGGATGAACACTGCCGTGGTCACCGCCTCACCCCAGAACCTTGCCGGCATGCCCTTTGCCTTCATCATGGATCGAGTCATGCCGACCACCATCTGGTTTCGCCGCTCCACCATGCCATTCTACTGTGGCGAGTACGATGCGGTGTGGTGTCGCACCACACCCTGATCCGCGCAGTACGCAGCGAACTCCACCGAACTGAATTCGCCGCTACGATCAGTCCTCAGCACGCGTAGCTTCTTGCCACTCTTGACCTCCACGCACATCTTGAACTTCTTGATCGCCACCGCCGCTTCATCCTTGCTCATCAAGACTTGCAGCCACATGTAGCGGCTGCAATCATCCACAAGAAGGAGGAAGTACCGCCGACCACCGTTTGTGGCTGGCGTGATTGGCCCGTAGAGATCGCCATGGACAAGCTCGAGAGCGTCCACCACGCGAAACTTGGCTGCCTTTGGGAACGACAGCCACCTCTGCTTCTTGACCAGGTAGCTGTCACATAGCTCGCCTCCATGCTCGATGTGGGGTAGCCCTCAGACCATCTTCTCCAGCCAACCAAGCGCGTCGAAGCTAAGATGTCCGAACCGGGCATGCCATAGCCACGGTTCCTCGGTGTGCCATGCCACCAGGCATACCGGCTGTTCCACCTTCAAGTCGAGCAGGTACAACCAGTTCTGGGACCTCTTTACCTTAGCAAGAAGTCGCTGCTCCTGGTTGAAAGCTCTAGTTTGGTTTTGGTTAATTGATGAAACCCTAAGTGCTAACCTAGTTTATCAAAGTGATTATGAGATAGGTAGCACTACTCCAAGTGATGAAGGAATGACGAAGATCATGACGATGGTGATGGCATGGTGATGATCAAATGCTTAAACTTGGAAAAGAAGAAAGAGAAAAACAAAAGGTAAAATTGTAGGATCCATTTTGTTTCGGTGATCAAGACACTTAGCGAGTGTGATCACATTTAGGATCGATAGCCGTACTATTAAGAGGGGTGGAACTCGTATCAAAATGCGGTTATCAAAGTGCCACTAGATGCTCTAACTCATTGCATATGCATTTAGGATCTAGTGGAGTGCTAACACCCTTGACAATGTTTATGAAAATATGCTAACACATGTGCACAAGGTGATACACTTGGTGGTTAGCACATTTGAGCAAGGGTGAAGAAGATAGAGGAGAAAGGAACTCAGTCTCACTATTTTCACTGTGATCGGACGCTGGTCTTGGGTGGACCAGCGCATCTGGTCAGGCGTAGCAGTGAAGACGCCAGCGTCGGTCTATTGACCAGACGCTGGAAGTCTGGGTCTGGTCGAACTAACGGGTCAGCACAGTATCTAGGGTTTTGCACCAGACACTGAGGTGTGTCCGGTCGAGGTGGACCGGACGCGTCCGATCAAAGAAAACTTGGTTTGGAACCTTACTGTAAACAACTAGATGCTGGGGGTCCAGCGTCCGGTCACTTGTGCCGGAGCGTCCGGTCGCTACTTAGCCGTTGCGATCAGGTGGTTCCTGTTGAATGGACAATGACACGTGGCTTACATCGATTGATCGGATGCTGGGTCTAGAGTCCGGTCAGTCTGACCGGAGCGTCCGGTCAGCCCGCAGTGTGCCCAGTGAAGGGGTACAATGGCTCTATTTCTTGAGGGCTTCTATTTAAGCCCCATGGCCGGTTGAAGCTCATAATCTTGCACATTTTCATTGATATAGCAACCTTGTGAGCTTAGCCAAAGCCCTCCCACTCATCTCCATCATTGATTCATAATCTTTATGAGATTGGGAGAGAATCCAAGTGCATTGCTTGAGTGATTGCATCTAGAGGCACTTGGTATTCGTGTTGCGCTGTGGATTTTGCTTGTTACTCTTGGTGGTTGCCACCACCTAGATGGCTTGGTGCAGCGGTGGAGGATCGGCATGAGTTGGTGATTGTTTGTGACCGTCTTCGGTGATTGTGAGGGGAGTTGTACCTTCCTCGGCGGAGTGCCGAAAGGTAACTCTAGTAAATTGCTCGTATTATTGAGTTACCTCACTTGTGGGTAGGTTCTTGCGGTGTCCAATCGTGTGGACGAGGTTTGTGAAACACCTCTTAGCCGCCGAACCACCAAGTGTTGGTCGACACAACGGGGACTAGCGTGTTGGCAAGCACGTGAACCTCGGGAGAAAAATCGGTTGTCTCTTGTCATTTGCATTCTCCCGGTGATTGGCTTAATCTTCATCTTGTGATTGGTTCATCCCTCTACACGTCGGTATAATCACCCTACTCACTCTTCTATATTCTTGCAAACTAGTTGTGCCAAGCTCTTTAGTGTAATTAGAATTGAGAGCGTGTTTTGTTATTTAAGTTCATCTAGTGGAGCTCTTTAGTGTAGCAAGTTTGAGAGCTCTTAGTGAGTAGTTTCATAGCAAGTTGTGTGTCTAGTAATCATTGCAATTAGAATTGTTGGATAGGTGGCTTGCAACCCTCGTAGAGCTAGAGCAAGTTTGCACTTCGCTATTTGTGTTACTAATCAAATTGCTCTAGTTGATTTGTAGAATTTTAAATAGGCTATTCACCCCCCTCTAGCCATATTAGGACCTTTCAAGTGGTATCGAAGCCGTGGTCACCGTTTGATTAAAGGCTTAACAACCTCGGTGTCAAATTATGGCTCAAGTTGTGTTCAACCATGTGGGGGGCAAACCACCATTCTTTGATGGCACATGCTATGATTATTGGAAGAGAAAGATGAGGATGTATCTTGGTTCAATCAATAATCAAGTATGGGAAGTGACTGAGAATGACTATGCTATCATTGATCCCGATGATCCAACCAACCAAGATAAGATCAACAAGCAATGCAATACAATGGCTCTCAACACCATATACAATGCCATTGATTCCAAGGTGTTTGAGCAAATCAAGGATTGTGAAAGAGCAAATGAGGTGTGGAAGAGATTGGAAGAAACTTATGGGGGCACACCAGCGGTGAAGAGTGCCAAATTGTATATCCTCAAGGATAAATTGACAAGCTTCAAGATGAAGGAAGATGAGAGCATTCCAGAAATGTTCCATCATTTGCAAGTGATTGTCAATGATTTGAAGGCATTGGGAGAGAAGATCAAGGATGATGATGTCTCTCATCGGTTCTTGATGTGCCTACCTACAAGATTTGAGATGTTGAGATTGCTCATCATAAGAGGAGGATTGAAAGAGATTACCCCCAACCAAGTACTAGGTGATGTCATGACACAAGAGACATACCGTGTGGAAAGGGAGGGGGATGACAAGGATGACAAGAAGGAAGAAGAAGACAAGAAGAAGAAGAGTATAGCATTCAAGGCTAGCTCATCATCATCCAAGAACAAGGGCAAGTCCAAGAAAGAATCAAGCGATGATGATGATCTTAGTGATATTGATGATGAAGCTATGGCCTTATTTGTCCGCAAGATGGAAAAATTCATGAAGAAGAAGGGCTATGGTGCAAGAAAGAGAAGAGATCACACCAAAAGCAAAGAGTATGTGAGAAGATGCTATAATTGCAAGAGCCCCGATCATGTTGTAGCAAATTGTCCCTACAATAGTGATAATGATGAAGATGAGAAGAAGAAGCACAAGAAAGATAAGAATGAAAAGAAGGAGAAGAAGGAGAAGAGAATGACCTTTCAAAAGAAGAAGAAGGGCGGAGGCTATGTAGTCACTTGGGATAGTGATGGTTCCTCGGATGGTGATAGCTCTAGTGATGATGACAAGAAATCTATCAAGAGAGCACTAGCAAGCATCACCATCAACAAGAAGCTCTCCATCTTTGACACTCCATCGACATGTCTCATGGCAAAGCCTACCAAGGTAAAATATGATGAGAGTGATGATGATGAATGTGAAAGTGACTCTTGTAGGAATGATGATGATGAGGATGAGGAGTACACCAAGGAGGAGCTCTTGGACATGTGTGAGCAAGTGCACGCTTGCAATGAGATGAAGAGAAAGGAGTGCAAAGAATTGCGCAAGAAAGTAAAATTTCTTGAGCAATCCTTTGATGAGCTCAATGCTACTCATGAGAGGCTAATGGAAGCCCATGAGAAGCTTGGCAAAGCTCACTCTAAGCTTGAAAAGGCCCACTCCTCTCTTATTGAGCAAGTCAAAGTGGAGGAAGCTAAGAAGGAGCAAATGATCATATCATGTGATGTGGGACTAACATGTGATCTTATTAATGAATCTATTTTTGTTGCTCCCACTAACACTTCTTGTAGCACTACCACCTCCACTTCCCCCTTGAGTGATGGTCTCACTTGTGAAAACTCACTAAAAGTGGAAAATGAGACCCTCAAGAAGGAGGTCAATGAGCTCACTCGTGCCTTAGGCAATGCCTATGGTGGAGATGCCCGCTTGCTAAAGTGCTTGGGTAGCCAAAGGTTTTCTCTCAACAAAGAGGGATTATGCTATACCCCCAAGAAAGGCAAGGCGGCCTTTGTCACTCCTAAAGTTAGCTTTGTGAAGGGCAATGGTCGGTTTTACAATAGATGCAAGCAAGTTGGGCATATAGAGCAAAATTGCAAGACTAACAAGAACAAGGTACCTAATGTATCTTCAATCAAATTTGATTCTTGTTATATGCTTTATAAGGGTGCCAATAGTGTGAAGGCTAAGTTCATTGGTACACCAATTGTGGGCCCAAAGAAGAAGGCCATTTGGGTACCAAAGACCTTGGTTACTAACCTACAAGGACCCAAGCAAGTTTGGGTACCTAAAAGGAATTGATCTTCTTTTGTAGGTAAATTATAAAGCCGGAGGAAGGCATTGGGTGCTTGGTAGTGGATGCACACAACACATGACCGGTGATTCAAGAATATTCAATTCAATCAATGAAAGCAAGAGCAATGGGATTGATAGTATCACATTTGGTGACAATGGCAAAGGCAAGGTCAAAGGGCTTGGTAAGATTGCAATATCCAATGACTTGAGCATTTCCAATGTGCTACTAGTAGAGAGCTTGAACTTCAACCTTTTGTCGGTAGCTCAATTGTGTGATCTTGGTTTCAAGTGCATATTTGGTGTGGATGATGTAGAGATCATAAGTGTAGATGGCTCTAACTTGATATTCAAATGATTTAGATATGAGAATCTATACTTAGTTGATTTCAATGCTAGAGAAGCTCAATTGTCAACATGTTTGATCACTAAGTCTAGCATGGGTTGGTTATGGAATAGAAGGCTTGGTCATGTTGGAATGAAACAATTGAACAAATTGATTAAGCATGACTTAGTTAGAGGCTTGAAAGAAGTCACATTTGAGAAGGATAAGCTATGTAGTGCATGTCAAGCCAGAAAACAAGTTGGTAACACACATCCTAAGAAGAGCATGATGAGCACATCCAAGGCATTTGAGTTGATGCACATGGACTTGTTTGGACCAACCACATACACTAGCATTGGTGGAAACAAATATGGATTTGTGATTGTGGATGATTTCACTAGATATACATGGGTCTTCTTTCTTGGTGACAAGAGTGATGTGTTTGCAACATTCAAATAATTTGTCAAGGGCATTCACAATGAGTTTGAAACAACCATCAAGAAAGTTAGAAGTGACAATGGTAGTGAATTCAAGAACACTAGAATTGATAAGTTGTGTGATGAATTTGGAATTAGACATCAATTCTCGGCCAAGTATACTCCTCAATCAAATGGGCTAGTTGAAAGAAAGAATAGAACCTTGATTGATATGGCAAGATCAATGTTGAGTGAGTACAATGTGAGTCATTCATTTTGGGCCAAAGCAATCAACACGGCTTGCTACTATAGCAACTGACTCTATTGTCACCCCATGATGGAGAAAACACCTTATGAGCTTTTAAATGGAAGAAAGCCCAACATAGCATACTTTTGGGGTTTTGGTTGTAAATGCTATATATTGAAGAAATGCACTAGATTGAGTAAGTTTAAAAAGAAATATGATGAAGGTTTCTTGCTTGGTTACTCCACTACTAGCAAGGCTTATAGAGTTTGGAATTTGGCTAGTGGTACTCTTGAGGAGGTTCATGATGTGGAATTTGATGAAACAAATGGTTCCCAAGAGGAAGATGAGAATCTAGATGATGTGAGAGGCACCCAATTGGTCAATGCAATGAAGAACATGGACATTGGTGATATAAGGCCTAGAGAGGTGATTGATGTTGAAGATGACAAGAATCAAGTACTCTCTAACTCAAATGTGCAAGCTAGTGGTTCTCATGATCAAATCCAAGTAAGCACTAGTGATGGCAATGTGCAAGATCAACAAATGGCTAGTTCATCATCTCAACCAAGTGATCAATCAAATGCTAGCAATCAAGTGCAAGTGCTTCAACCAACCAATGTTGCAAGAGATCATCCATTGGACACTATCATTGGTGATATTTCAAGAGGCGTGCAAACAAGATCAAGATCGGCTTCATTTTGTGAGCATTTCTCATTTGTGTCATCCATTGAACCTAAGAAGATAGATGAAGCTTTGAGGGATGTTGATTGGATCGATGCTATGCATGAAGAGCTAAACAACTTCACAAGAAACCAAGTATGGGATTTAGTTGAGAGGCCTAAGGATCATAATGTGATTGGAACCAAGTGGGTCTTTCGGAATAAGCAAGATCAAGAAGGGATAGTAATAAGGAACAAAGCAAGATTAGTGGCTCAAGGTTACACTCAAGTTGAAGGTCTTGACTTTGGAGAAACATATGCCCCGGTTGCAAGATTGGAAGCAATTAGGATCTTGCTAGCTTATGCTTGTGCCCACAACATCAAGTTGTACCAAATGGATGTGAAAAGTGCATTTCTCAATGGGTACATCAATGAGCTTGTGTATGTTGAGCAACCTCCCGATTTTGAAGATGAAAAGAAACCCAACCATGTGTTCAAATTGAGAAAAGCTTTGTATGGATTGAAACAAGCACCTAGAGCATGGTATGAGAGATTGAGGGATTTCCTACTCTCTAAGGGATTCAAAATAGGAAAGGTTGACACCACTCTCTTCACCAAGAAGCTTGGAAATGACTTGTTTGTAATGCAAATCTATGTTGATGATATCATCTTTGGATCAACAAATCAAGAATTTAGTGAGGAGTTTGGCAAGATGATGGCAAGTGAGTTTGAGATGTCTATGATTGGAGAACTTAGTTACTTCCTTGGTCTTCAAATCAAGCAAATGAAGAATGGCACATTTGTGAGTCAAGGCAAGTATATCAAGGACATGCTCAAGAAGTTTGAAATGGATGAGAGTAAAGCTATTAGTACACCAATGGGGACAAGTGGAAGCTTAGATAGTGATGCTAGTGGCAACATGGTGGATCAAAAGATGTATCGGTCTATGATTGGAAGCCTACTCTATGTGACCGCATCAAGACCGGATGTGATGTTTAGTGTATGCATGTGTGCTAGATTTCAAGCCTCACTAAGAGAAAGTCATTTGAAGGCAACTAAGATAATATTGAGGTATTTGAAGCATACACAACATGTTGGATTATGGTATCCCAAAGGAGCAAGATTTGAGTTGATTGGATATTCGGATTCTGATTATATGGGATGCAAAGTTGAGAGAAAAAGCACATCGGGCACATGTCAACTATTGGGAAGATCACTTGTGTCTTGGTCATCAAAGAAGCAAAATAGTGTAGCACTTTCAACCGCCGAAGCGGAGTACATTTCGCCCGGTAGTTGTTGTGCTCAATTACTTTGGATGAAGGCTACTTTGAGTGACTTTAGAATCAAGTTCAAGCAAGTGCCATTGCTATGTGACAATGAAAGTGCCGTAAAGCTCACCAACAACCTGGTTCAACACTCAAGAACAAAGCATATAGATGTCTGTCATCACTTCATAAGAGATCACCAACAAAAAGGGGATATTTGCATAGAGAGTGTGGGCACCGAAGATCAACTTGCCGACATATTCACCAAGCCACTTGATGAGAAGAGGTTTTGCAAGCTAAGGAATGAATTGAACATACTTGACTTCTCCAATATGTGTTGATGCACTCCCACTATATGACATGCCTCTCCTTCGAGCCAAGCAAGGTAAAGTTGATTGACATGTCATCCATCCATTGCTAAGGACTTGTTTAGTGCATCTAGTCATTCCTATCATGTCCTAGGCTCATTCATGAAAATCAAATGAATTTGATGCTTGTATGGTACCACTATTGCTTGTATGTTTGAAATAATCTAGTGGTAGCATATGACATGTTTGTGGGCTTGTAAACCTAGTGTTTGATTTAGAAAATGAGCTATAAGTGTTTTAACTCAACATGGTACAAGATAACCCTTATTTGGAGGTGTGAAGAAGCTTGTCCTTGGATCAAACTGAGTTAAATATCTGTTGCAAAGTAATCTAGATTGAACCAAATTGGGAAAATGATCCTCATTTCACATGGTTTCACCCCAACCTATCTATAATTTGAGCTCACCTTTTGTGCTAATTGTTGACAAAGGGTGAGAGAAACAAAGATATGAGTGATAGGGGAGTATTTGACATAAGGGGAGAGATATGATAAAGGAAAGGGGATCAATTAAAATTTTGATCACACAAGTAGGGGGAGCAAGCTCATAAACTTGTATGATGCATTTGAATGAACATTTCATATATTTGCTTGCATGGTACAAGTTCTTAATTTCAATATTCATGCTTGTGTGGTGTATGCTAGTTATAGGTTTGAATGATGAAATGAAAAACTAGCATGCATAGGCTAAAGTAACTAGACTTATGTTCATTCTATGGAAACTAGACCCTTGCATGTAATGTTGATCTCACGGGGTACTCTAGTTTTTGTGTATGTCTAGTTACTAATGATTCTAAGGATGGTATATTGGTGCACTCCGATTGGAATCACGCTTCAAAGGTCCATCTCTTATACCTTAGCATCATTTGGTAGAAATTGACTCCTATATTTCCTATCTAAGCATATGTGCAAGCTACAATCCAAACTCTTAACACATATGTAGGGGGAGCAATTACTACCATTTGGAGTCCATGAAACTTTCCCATACTCTTCTACACATGGTAGATATGCTTGGGCAAGCAACGTGAATTCAATTAAATCTCAATTCATATCTTTGTGAAAGGGTTGTCATCAATTACCAAAAAGGGGGAGATTGAAAGCTCTAGTTTGGTTTTGGTTAATTGATGAAACCCTAAGTGCTAACCTAGTTTATCAAAGTGATTATGAGATAGGTAGCACTACTCCAAGTGATGAAGGAATGACAAAGATCATGACGATGGTGATGGCATGGTGATGACCAAATGCTTAAACTTGGAAAAGAAGAAAGAGAAAAACAAAAGGTAAAATTGTAGGAGCCATTTTGTTTCAGTGATCAAGACACTTAGCGAGTGTGATCACATTTAGGATCGATAGCCGTACTATTAAGCGGGGTGGAACTCGTATCGAAATGCGGTTATCAAAGTGCCACTAGATGCTCTAACTCATTCCATATGCATTTAGGATCTAGTGGAGTGCTAACACCCTTGACAATGTTTATGAAAATATGCTAACACATGTGCACAAGGTGATACAATTGGTGGTTAGCACATTTGAGCAAGGGTGAAGAAGATAGAGGAGAAAGGAACTCAGTCTCACTGTTTTCACTGTGACCGGACGCTGGTCTTGGGTGGACCGGCGCATCCGGTCAGGCGTAGCAGTGAAGACGCCAGTGTCGGTCTATTGACCAGATGCTAGAAGTCTAGGTCCGGTCGAACTGACGGGTCAGCACAGTATCCAGGGTTTTGCACCGGATGCTGAGGTGTGTCCGGTCGAGGTGGACCGGACGCGTTCGGTCAAAGAAAACTTGGTTTGGAACCTTACTGTAAACGACCGGACGCTGGGGGTCCAGCGTCCGGTCACTTGTGCCGGAGCGTCCGGTCGCTACTTAGCCATTGCGATCAGGTGGTTCCTATTGAATGGACAATACACGTGGCTTACATCGGTTGATCGGACGCTGGGTCTAGAGTCTGGTCAGTCTGACCGGAGCGTCCGGTCAGCCCGCAGTGTGCCCAGTGAAGGGGTACAATGGCTCTATTTCTTTGGGGCTTCTATTTAAGCCCCATGGCCGGTTGAAGCTCATACTCTTGCACATTTTCATTGATATAGCAACCTTGTGAGCTTAGCCAAAGCCCTCCCACTCATCTCCATTATTGATTCATCATCTTTGTGAGATTGGGAGAGAATCCAAGTGCATTGCTTGAGTGATTGCATCTAGAGGCACTTGGTATTCGTGTTGCGCTGCGGATTTCGCTTGTTACTCTTGGTGGTTGCCACCACCTAGACGGCTTGGTGCAGCGGTGGAGGATCGACACGAGTTGGTGATTGTTCGTGATCGTCTCCGGTGATTGTGAGGGGAGTTGTACCTTCCCCGGCGGAGTGCCAAAAGGTAACTCTAGTAAATTGCTCATATCATTGAGTTACCTCACTTGTGGGTAGGTTCTTGCAGTGTCCAATCGTGTGAACGAGGTTTGTGAAACACCTCTTAGCCGCCGAACCACCAAGTGTTGATCGACACAACGGGGACTAGCGTGTTGGCAAGCACGTGAACCTCGGGAGAAAAATCGGTTGTCTCTTGTCATTTGCATTCTCCCGGTGATTGGCTTAATCTTCATCTTGTGATTGGTTCATCTCTCTACACATCGGTATAATCACCCTACTCACTCTTCTATATTCTTGCAAACTAGTTGTGCCAAGCTCTTTAGTGTAATTAGAATTGAGAGCTTGTTTTGTTATTTAAGTTGATCTAGTGGAGCTCTTTAGTGTAGCAAGTTTGAGAGCTCTTAGTGAGTAGTTTCATAGCAAGTTGTGTGTCTAGTAATCATTGCAACTAGAATTATTGGATAGGTGGCTTGCAACCCTCGTAGAGCTAGAGCAAGTCTGCACTTCGCTATTTGTCTTACTAATCAAATTGCTCTAGTTGATTTGTAAAATTTTAAATAGGCTATTCACCCCCCCCTCTAGCCTATTAGGACCTTTCACTGGTCCTCGATCCGGAGGACTCCGTCCTTGATTATTACCTCGCTACCGCGCTCATCCACCTAGCCAATGCTGATGATGCTTGAATGCAGCTGTGGGATATAATATACATTCGTTAGCGCGTGGTGCTCGCCGTTCTGGCACCTAAAGATGATGGTGTCACGCCCTTGGATTGCCACCCTTGAGCCGTCACCGAACTTCACCATTCCGGTCACATCGTCGACGAGCTCGGAGAAGGCTGCCTTGGAGCCCGTCATGTGGTTGCTGGCACTAGAGTCCAGATACCACTGCTACTCCTACTTACCGCCCACATGTCTGATGTGGACTTGGGCGCGTGGTTCGTCGAGGTTGACAGCCTTCAGGGCCTTCCCAGACCCTTCCACCGCCATCACCTCTCCCTTCTCCTCGGCCTCGACGTCGTGTAGTGCACAAAACTTTGTCATCAGGATAGTTGCCTCATCATCATCAGCAGCTTTCGCCAGATGAGCCTTAGCCTTCTTTTCCTGCTTGCGATTTGGGCACTCCCTTGCCCAATGGCCCGTCTTCCCCCAACACCGGCAGGCGTTGGGGTCGACCTGCTTCTTCTTCTCCAAAGAAGCCTTGCCGTGGCGCTTGCCATCGCCATCGCGGCTAGAGGATACCACGGAGTTCCTCCGACTAGCCCACTCCTCCTCTGTCAGCAGTAGTTTGCCACTGTCCTTCGTTGTTGTCGCCTGCTCTAGGCGCTCGTCCACTGCCCGCAGATGGCCTGTCACATCCTCAATGGTGAGGGTGGGCAAGTCCAGCATCGTCTCTATGGAGAGACCGATCTGGATGTACTTTGCCGACATGGAGTGGAGGTACTTGGAGACTGCCTCCTTTTCGTCGATGGTAACGCCGTGGCTCTTTAGCTTGCTGATGAGCGTCTGCAGGCAGAGGGAGAAGTCCTCCACCGATTCACTATCCTTGAACTAGAGGTTGGCGTACTCCTGCTTTAGAAGCTGGGTCATCGCCTTCTTTGTGCGGTCGAAACCGACGCGCATCGCCGCAATAGCCTCAAGCGCCTCCATAGCAGAGCTCTTCGCCCCCAACGGCTCCCTGTACTCCACCGGTATAGCAGCGAGGATAGCCTCCAACATTGACATGTCGTCTTCTTCATTTTCGGTGCCCTTGTCAACAACATTCCAGAGCCGTCGGGCTCTGAGCTTGACCTTCATGGTCACTGACCACTCTCCATAGTTGGTGTGAGTCAGCGTCGGCCAACTGGTGCTGCTGACCTCCCGCAGCAGCTCAGCTGCTGTCGTCCATCTCTAAATCGTCCGTCATCGCCAGCAGTTAGTCCTGCGACGGCGCTAGTATGGCTCCGATACCACCTGTTAGCCCACAGGATCTCCGGTACGGGTGAGTCGACCACTCACCAGTGTTGTCGACCACGACTATCGTTGTCCGACCACACACTATGGCTAGGGGTAGAAGAAGGGAGGGAGAACAGAGCACAAGCACCAGCGTTGGCCGGAGCTCTGCAGAGGATATGACAAAACTGAACTCGCTCTCGGTTACTGAGTTGCAGTGGCAAACTATATATACAACTCTATACATCTAGTCCTAGTACAGCTGTCATGCTGCTACAGTGACTAGATGTAACAATAGGGCTGACTCTGGCGCTTGCCCTTGCTGTGGCTACAGTGCGGCAGGTGAGCCGTTCGGCGTCTACCCCTGCTGTGACTACAGTACCATAGCAGGGTACCTTTTCGGGGATGCAGCAGATTATCTAATAGAGGAGTGCCCCTCTATTGTCTGAAAAGGATCAGAAGGACCAACTTGCTCTTCTGCATGGTCAGAGCAGCACAATTCAGAAATGACTGAAGGCTTGGAAATAGGAAGGGAGAAGGTATAGCAATTACAAGAAGAAAAATTCGAGAGATGAGTCCAGGCTTGAGACTTGAGGAATTGGGTGGCCCATTCATTAGATGAATCTTTAAGGAGCGTCATAGTAAAGAAATCCATCCATTCAGCTGGTATGGTGACAGAAGGCAGCCCAGGATCTCTGTTGGAGAAGAATTTGGCCCACATCCTATAAGTAGCAGGGCTAGGAGTGCTCTTACTTGCTTTCCCCATACTATCACCAGTAGATGCATTGGCACAAGTAAAATTTTCAATAGTAAATGGGTCCACAGGTCAAGGCTGCTTGGATGACTGTCTAGACTTAAAACCTGACCAAAAAGATTTTTTATTCAGCATTTCAGGGTAGGGTCCAAAACTAACCCTCTGAGGCCAGGAATCCTGTACTTGAACAAAGCCTAACTGAATATTCTCATTAACTTGCTGTGGAGGCTGTAGGGCATTCTCATTTCCATTGACCCAACCAAGTAACTCTTCTTCTTGTATTTCTTCAGGCATCGGGGCAGCACGATAGGCCTAATATCAGGCCTAATCACCACACTAGTTTACAGCCCCAGCACGACAGCAAGAGGGCCGTGCCGTGCTTAGATCAGTCCTTAGGGCATGTTCAACAGTTTATACGGCTGCCGGCTGCAAGTACTGATCATGTCACATAGAGACAGCAATACAGACAACTTATACAATGAGTTGTCTGTTAGGCTATCTACAAGCTAATTAATTCTTGCGTAGACTCATAAATCAAGGTGCTCAAATATGCCTTGGGAGCACGAGCCCCCATCGTACAACGGTGCTGGAGCGGGCGATATGACTTGGGAGCACAAGCCCTCGTCGTCTCTTCACGAAGAGATGGCGTACCCGTCTCTTAACTGAGTCGAGGGGTGTTTTGCAAAAATGGCGTCTCCCATATTGTAAAAAGACGGGCATTGTACATGCCCTTAGTGAGGCAGGCCTCCTACCTCTTATTATGTGTAGCCGTTTGGACAGGTATATCGCTACTCTTTTTTATAGATATCATGGGAAACCACTCCCGGCCCGGTCTCTCTCACAAACGCTGTCCAACATGCAGTCTCTCAGGCAGGTGACTGATGGATTTACAAATTATCAGGCAACTGCGTTCGAGGATTTCTCTAGAACAAAACGAGGTACATCTAGTTTGGAAGCCGTGAGCTTGTTCTCAATTCTCACTACATATATAATGATAATATAGAGCTCTACAACCGAGTAAAATATAAGAGAATGCTTGGAAGACAGGAATTTTTCGCGAAGAAACAACTCAATTCCAGCAGAAATCGGGAAAAGGAAATTCTCGCGTTCGAAACGACCCCTAAATTCTTCATCAAACAATGCCACGCATAATGGGTGCATCACTGACGAGCTAATTGAAGAGGGGATCCCATTCATGATGGTCCTCTGCCTTCTGCCCTTCTGCCAACAACGGGTACTTCCAGCTATACCTCTCCAGCTTCTCCTCCTCCGCTCGACCCTCCACGATGCCCCTCCTCAGCTTCGTCACCTTGTTGATGACAGCGGCCACCGCGATGTCAAACGCATCCTTCACCGTCGTCTCAAGCCTCGACGTCGCGTCGCCGTAGGTCACTGACGGGATGAGGCCGACGACGGCGTCCCTCATTGCCCGGACCGTTGCCGGCGGTATTTTCCGGAGCCTCTCCTCCACGCTCTCGTTCTTCTTGCGCACGTCATCCTCGGGGATGTACACCGAGTAGTCGGTGTGGGTCTTGGGCAGGTGCCAGGTGTACTGCACGTACGCCGAGGCCGGGTGGAAGAACACCGGGATGCACCCGGCTAGCATGGCGTCGAAGGCGTGACGGCGCGTGTCGGTGGCTCCTCGCGGCAGGAGGCAGAACGTCGAGCTCTGGAAGAGCTTCATGACGCTGGCCGGGGATTCGCACTTGTTGTCCGGACCCGTGGTGCTGCACTCCATGAGCGAGCAGGAGTCCGACGCCTTGCACTGGTCGACGAGGTGGCCCTCGATGGACTTGGCGTCGCCGGGGCGCGGCACGCCGGCGAAGGAGAAGAGGTACGAGCGGTTCAGCGCGCGCACCCGGTCCTGCCAGAAGAAGAGGTCCTCATCGCTCGCCGGGTGGAACGAGGTCGGGTAGGGAATGGCGACGTCGTTGAGGTGCCACGGGCTGGCCTCCACCACGAGCGCGATCATGTTCTTGGCGGCGGGGAGATTCAGCAGCCTGCTCCCCCACTCAGCATGGGCATCATCCTTCCGCCGGAAGTCCCACGTGGTGCGGCCGGCCACGAAGAAGTGGTCGCGGCCGCCCATGGCGCGCCACTCGGGGCTCTTGGTGAGCAGGCTCGCCAGGTCCAGCGCCAGCTCGTCCCTCGCGGAGACGTTGTTACCCCAGAGGTGCCGCGCGACGTCGAGGCCGGCGTAGAACGGGACGAAGACGGCGGCCGCGAGGGAAGGGTCGTCGGTGAGGCACTCGTACCGTTTGATCCGCTCGTGGAAGACGATGTCCAGCGCGTGCTCGTCGGTGTCGTACCAGCCGTTGCCGTTGCCCTGGAACGCGCCCTTGCCGGCGCGGAGCAGCGGGCCAAAGCCGCTGTTGGTGGTGTACCTGCACATGTCCGTCCACGGCGACAGCTTGTCGCAGTTCTGGACCATGTCCTTGTTGAAGCGGGCCGGCAGCTCGTGCACGTAGATGTACTGACCGCCGCAAAGGTCGTCCTTATCGTCGGCCGCGGCCAGCGCGCGGGCGAAAGGGTGGCCGCCGCGCTGCTTGGTATGAGCATGAGCCCCCGAGGGCGAGCCCTGCTTCGACGATGTTTTGCCTCCATTGGCAGACTCGTCAGACCGTGACGCCGAAGGCTTCGACGACGCGTCGTCGCCGGCGTCCACCGGAGCCGAGGTGGAGCGTTGGGACTCCGACGGCTCCCCGCCGCGAGCGATCGGAACGATCTTCCGATCCCGATGCACGGACGGCGGCAGACCGTGTTGCACGGCCTCGATGCGCACCACGCCGGCACTATCGCCACGGCCTAGGCCGGCGTCGTAGCAGTGGCGCGCGAGGATGGATACGGTGGCGGCGAGCGCGAAGAGGAAGCAGAGCCGGGAACACCGGACCCGCCCCTTGTCGTACTTGTCCATCTTGTCCTCCGCCTCCTCCGTCGCCAGCAGCCGCCTGCCGTCGTCCGCCTGCGACGACGACGACAGCGGCAACTCGCTCGCGTTGTGCCGCTTCATGCCGCACAGCAGACGTGCGCCCCGGGACAAGGACGAGCGAGCGAGCTAGGTGGCACGGCGGGGGAGCCGATTGCGGGCAGGGTGGAGCTGCGGAGGCTGGCTTGCGTCGCGTCGCGTGGGATCCGAGGTGCCGGTGTTTGAAGCGCGCGCGGGGCGAGGCCATGAAAAGCCGAGCGCCTGCGTCGGGCGAATCAAATCGCTGCCAGTGGCTGTCACTGACACGGAAAGTCGGAAACTGCGGGGATCTCTAGTGAATCACTCTACAGTAATCTCCGACTGGACTATCTAAATCAAGGCTAATTAAGCTGCGTAACAGCAGGCCTGCCTTGTTGCCTGGGGATGCAAGCCGGAGCGCTTGCCATTCACGTGCGAGTGAGTAGAGTAATCCGAAGTCAGCTCACCAGCTGCCATGTCAACGAGATGCATCCCGGCAGTATGTGGATCGGAGATGGAGAGTTAATGGCGTGCGCGGTTAGTGTTGACCAGCATGGCTGCTTTAGGCTCATCAGCTCAGCTCATTGGCTTATCCATGTATTTTGTCATCTATTGTCAGTACCGCCTGTGCATTTTCTTTTCTCCGATTCCTATTAGATGCTTCCACGGCCATCAGGTAGGATTTTTGTTTAGTTCCACTTGAGCGTCGGTAGAGTTTTATCCCTTTTTCATGGCCTGTCAGATAAGCATTTCTCTTGACATGACAATGGGTTTATTAAGAAGAGAAGAAAATTTGAGTATAAGGAAACTCTCTTGGCTCAGTTTCCAATGAGTCATGGGATTAAATATTTATGAAATAATTGAATAAAATTATGCATTAAGAGTGCTGATTTCATCCATGTTTCACTATATTTATCTTACGTGTCATCTTTCGAAAACGACACTTCAAAACTATCAATGGAACTTAATCCAACTCGCGTGTGAGCGATATCTCACAGCTCAGAGAACGTGTATGTTTGAGGTTTCTAAAATTATTAGGTCCCTAGTATTTGTCACAGGAGAAGTAGGTCTAGGATTTGGAGAAGAGAGATGGTTAAGGCATAAATGCAAATGACTAATAAGGGAAGGTGCATTATCTTCAGGGCTTGTTTGGATACACTCATCCATCTTAACCTACATGTGTTAGTGTGGATTGGGGGCGAAAATTAAACCAAGTTTCACTCTAATTTACTCCAACTCATATGGATGGAGATGGATAAAAGTCCATCCAAACAAAGTCTCAATGGCATAGCTATAGGATTTATCAATGGCATAAGACTCGTGAAGTACTCTTCTCATAGAACAATGAATATTATTAAATCTTAGATCATTATGTGTCTTCTACGAGCGTAACAAAAATGAGAAGACCAAATCTGTAGTGGCCTATTATGGCCCAATGGCCCATGCTACAAAATAAAAGCAATATGAGAATGAAACCCATGGCCCATGGCCAAAGGAGTGAAAGTGTCAGCTTTCACCTTTCAACAAAGAAAGGCAAGTCTGAGGAGTCTCCAGGAGCGTTAGATTCTTAACTAAATTAATTTGTCTATTCCAACACCCGCATGATTTGAAAGTTGTGGATTTTTTGTGCCGCATCTATTTGTAGTCGTGGTTCACATTACTAATCGCAGTTGAAAATCGATTTCTAACCACAATTAGTGTTACGGACGACCCTTAGAAATGCCTCTATTTACAAGGATGGTTTTGTAATACTAACCACCTCTAAAATTAGTATGTATTTCTATAGACGGTTGGTTATATCTACCAGCCTTGAGAATAGAGACATTTTTATAGGTGATCGGTAACACCAATTACTCCTGGAAATTGATTTCTAAGGGTTGCTTTTTACTAGCTTCTGTCAGCTAGAAGCCAGAAGATGAAACAAACAACCTAGCTATTGAGCTGGTTTTTGAAAAGCTAAAAAAACTAACTTTTGAGGAAATATATTAAAAGTTAAAAAGCAAGCTGATAGGAGCTTTTCTGACTTAAAAATTTATTACAAAAATCAGTAGCAAAGAGATAATAATGGTAAGCCAAAAATCAAAATGCCAGCTTTTAATCTAAAAACCTAAAAGTTAAAGCTCAAGAAAGAGTTTGCTCTAGCTATCCTAAGGGCAATATCAAACAGATCAATGGTTAGACTCTCTTGTGTAGTTCTCTTGATTTTCTTTGTTTCGTGATCTTGTAACTTGAGCTCCTTACTTTCTGTTTTAATAAAAAAATTAGTAGGAGGTAACCTCGCCTGTTTTCATAAAAAAAAACAAATAGGCTATAAGTGTGGACATGACTTCTTTGCAATGGGCTTGCCCTAAGAAGTTTGAGAAGACACGTAAAGATGGCTTCACCCCTATAGTATGAAAAATGGCTTTTCGGCCCCTTGTGACCTTTTCACGCGAAACAGTTTCTTAAGTTAGTGATTGGTTGGGCTTCATCTAAAGAGCCAAAGAAGTCACAACTGAATCCATTCAAGAATCCGTACCAAATAAGGTCTAAACGTGTAATCCATCTTTGAATCCATTTCTAAAGACCCTTTCTTTTTATACAACTGTCTATGAGATAGAGAGAGAGAGTGAGATACACCTCTAAAAATCATCTTCCATGTGCCTCTCTTCCTTCCATCAGTGACAGTCAGATGTCTGTCCCTTCTCCTTGACTGGTGAATCGTGAGATGTCGCTATCCCGCTTCCAGCTTCTCCTCCTTTGTCCCGGTTGTTCCTATTCCTCCGGCCGTAGTTCTCACCAAAGCTCATTGACATCCCCATCTCCATCTCCTGTTCTCACTGTTCGCCTGACGGTTTCTGCGGCTAATAAGTCGGCTGAAGCTGATTTGTTGTGAGATAAAAACAATGTACCATGGCTGATAAGTTCAAACGAACAGGGTCACCCCATCTCCTATTCTCTTCGTCTTCCTGTATGCCGCCCACCAGCATTAAACTAAATAGACCCTGTATAGGTTGCCTTATAAGGAAAAGGACAGGAGCTTGTTACTCAATCCGTGACCCTAAACACACCTTGAAGAGAATCTACTCCCTCCATTCCAAATTATAAATTATTTTGACTTTTTTTTTATTGTTCATCAATTTTGCTATGTATCAGCTAGATATACCAGAAAGTCAAAGCGTTTTATAATTTGGAACGGAGTGATATATGAAATTTGAACGATTTCATTCAACAGATATGCATCAGTTGCCTCCACAGGTGTTCACCGGCAGTAGGAACCTGTTTGGCTCTCCTCTGTTTCCGCCATTCTCTAAGACGCCATCCACGGCGAGGTCGAACGCATCCTTCACCGTCTCCAGCTTGTATCTCGGGTCAGCGTAGAGCAGCCTTGGCACGAGCTTGATGACCTCCTCCCGCATCTTCTCTATTGCTGCCGGCGTTATCTTCCTCAGCTCCGCCTCGACGCTCACATTCCCCGAGCGCACGTCCTCTGCCGATATGAACACCGAGTACGTGGCGTGGTCCCTCGGCAGGTGCCACCTGTACTGGAGATACGCCGACCGCGGCTGGAAGAACACCGGGATGCAGCCGGCGACCATGGCGTCGAACGTGGAGCGCCGCGACGCCGAGTCCCCTGGCGGCTGGAGGCAGAAGGTGGAGCTCGGGAACAGCACCATGATGTCGCCCGGGTAGTGGCACTGGGCGCTCCCGAAGGCGCACCCCAGCTGCCGGCACGCGGGCGACGGGCCGCACTGCGCCATCACCTGCGACCGGATGGACCGCGGGTCGCTCGGCCGCGCTGCGCCCACGAAGGACATGAACCACCAGCGGTCGGAGCTCCGGATCCTCTGCTGCCAGCGCAGTACGTCGGAGTCCGTGCGTGGGTGGAAGTAGGTAGGGTAAGGCACGGCCAGGTCGTTGCCCCAGCCCATGGTGGCCATCTCCACGACGAGGAAGGTCATGTTCTTGACGGTCGGGAGCAGGAAAAGACTCGTGCCCCAGGTGGAGTTGTGGTCGTCGCGGCGGAAGTCGCACCTGTTAAAGATATATATATATATTTGTAACTATCATTGTGCGTAATCTTCTTGATATGTACGGTTGTGGTAGAATCATCTAGAATAGAATAGAGAATATTTGGTGTAATAAATATAGTAATCATTGTAACAAATATGGTAACTGCAACCTACAATCAAGGAGGTGCACGCCCTATGTAAAGCCACCGTCACCTGGCTGTTCGGTGATAGAAATTAACACTCAGCCGTCGACCCAAGATAGGGCTCCGATGTTTCACCACCAAAGACGCCTCTGAACTTTCATATGGTATCAAAGCCTAGGTTTCCAATGGCGACGAGTTCAAGCGTTCCAAATCCGTTCCTCGGTTATCAGATCACCGAGAAGTTGAACAAGATCAACCATGCGCTATGGAGGGCGCAGATTCTGGCGGCCGTACGCGGCGCACGCATGGAGAGCCACATCACGGGCAAGTCCCAAGCTCCAGCGGTAGAAGTTGAAGAGAAGAAGAGCGACGGCACGACCATCAAAGTGCCGAATCCAGCGTTTGAAGAGTGGTTCGCCCGGGATCAGCAGGTCCTAGGGCTGATCCTCTCCTCCGTCGGCAAGGAGGTTCAGGCGCAGATCGTCGCCGCAGAGACGGCGGCACAGGCATGGAGTACGGTGGAGCGCATGTTCTCTGCCCAAACTCGTGCCAGAACAATGAACGTGCGATTTGCACTGACTACAACCAGGAAAGGTAACCTGTCAATCGCTGAATATTTCGCCAAGATGAAAGGTTATGCAGATGAGATGGCGGCGACGGGCAAGCCAATGGACGACGAGGATTTGGCGTCCCACGTCTGCATCGGACTGGACGCTGAGTACAACCCGGTGGTGACATCTGTTACCGCCAGAATTGAGCCAATCTCGATCCCTGAGTTGTATGCCCAACTTCTCAGTTTCGAGACTCGGCTTGATTTGCAAGATGGCAGTGTCTCTGCCAACGCTGCCAACAGGAGCGGTGGTGGCCGATCTAACTACAACGGGGGTCGTGGCAACTCTGACCGCGTGGGCCGAGGACGCGGCTCGCGTGGGCGTGGCCCATCGCGCGACTCTTCGTGCGAGTCGTCATCATGCGGACGCGGCCAACAGCGCGGGTTTCAGCGTCCTGCATCAGGAACCGTGGATGATCGCCCCCTCTGCCAGGTGTGCTTTAAGAAGGGGCATACTGCGACCAAATGCTGGCATCGCTTCGACGAAAATTATGTCCCTGAAGAACGTCATGTGGCTGCGGCGATGAACTCCTACAACATCGACACCAACTGGTACACTGATTCAGGCGCCACAGATCACATGACGAGCGAACTAGAGAAGCTGTCCTTCCGCGAGAAGTACCAGGGCAACGATCAGATCCACACAGCCAATGGTTTCAGGTATGGAAATTAAACACATTGGTCATACTACTGTTCCAACTCAATTCCGCAATCTACATCTAAATAATGTTCTTCATGTCCCAAAAGCCAAGAAAAATCTTGCTTCTGTTCATCGTCTTACCAAAGACAACTCTGTTTTTCTAGAATTTCACCCTGATTACTTTCTTATCAAGGATCAGGCCATGAAGAACACCATCCTTAGAGGGCGATGCCATCGGGGGCTCTATCCGCTTCCTTCAGATCGATCAATAAAGCAGGCGTTTGGAGTAGTAAAGCCGTCCTTGTCTAGATGGCATAATCGTCTGGGTCACCCTTCGTTTCCAGTTGTTTCAAAAATTGTTAGCAGTAATAAGCTTCCTTGCTCGTTTGAGTCGAATAAAGAATCCGTTTGTGATGCCTGTCAGAAGGCAAAGAGCCACCAGCTACCTTATGATAGATCCCTTAGTTCCTCAAAATTTCCCTTAGAACTTGTTCATTCTGATGTGTGGGGGCCTGCTATAGATTCTGTTGGAAGAAACAAATATTATGTTAGTTTTGTCGATGATTTCAGCAAGTTTACTTGGATCTATTTCATTAAATATAAATCTGAGGTGTTTCAGAAATTTCATGAATTTCAGACCATGGTAGAGAGACAGTTTGATCGCAAAATTCTCACCATGCAAACCGATTGGGGCGGGGAGTATCAGAGATTACATAGTTTCTTTGATAAAGCCGGTATCATCCATCACGTCTCCTGTCCCCATGCGCACCAGCAAAATGGAATTGTTGAGCGCAAACACCGTCACATTGTTGAGGTTGGACTCTCGCTCCTTGCCTATGCATGCATGCCCCTAAAATTCTGGGATGAGGCATTTACAGCGGCCGTCTTTCTCATTAACCGTATGCCGTGCACTGCTCTTCAGCATGGCACACCTTTAGAACGCCTGTTTAAACAGGCTCCTGATTATTCATCCCTTCGGATATTTGGTTGCGCTTGCTGGTCTAATTTACGTCCCTACAACAAGCACAAACTCGAATTCCGCTTCAAACGATGTGCCTTTCTTGGGTATAGCACTCTTCATAAAGGTTTCACGTGTCTAGATATTAGTTCTGGCCGTGTTTTTATTTCTCGTGATGTAGTCTTCGATGAGACTGTCTTTCCGTTCGCTGAGTTACACGCCAATGCTGGGGCTCGTCTCCGTGCCGAGATTGCCCTTCTACCATCAGACCTTGTTCCTCTACCATGGGGCGGAATCAGTAGCAGACCGTGTGTTTAATTCCACTAACCCCACTAAACAGGTGGATTCCAGTACTTGTGATAGCAGAGATCAAACTCAGCTTCCCGGCGCAGGACACGAGGAAAATCCGGCGCAAAATTCCATCCGAACAGCTCCAGGATCGGTGCCTTCAACCGCGTCCAATGAATCCAGTCGCGAATCAGCTTCGGGCGCAGGGCCGGTCTCCGGCTCGCCTGCTGAGCCAACGGAGCCTGGTGGGCCGACCGCGCCCAGCCCTCCTCCAGCGGACGACACGCGGCGCCGGTCTCCTGATCACGCACGTGCGACCCAATCCGGTGGCACCACGACGCCTTCACCAGGTGCGGGCGAGGGGGCCTCCGATCCGCCGCCTTCGACGGACTCGCCCTCAGGTGAAGGTTTGGCACCAGAACGACCTCGTACTCGCCTTCAAGCTGGAGTCCGCAAGCCAAAAGTATATACAGATGGGACGGTCAGGTATGGTTGTTTTATAGCCTCTGGAGAGCCACAAACATTAGATGAGGCCATGCATAATTCAGACGGGAAGTCAGCAATGGATGCCGAGTATGATGCTCTAATTAAAAATAAAACTTGGCATTTGGTTCCACCAAGAAAGGGGGTTAATATTATTGATTGCAAATGGGTTTATAAAGTGAAGCACAAAGCAGATGGAAGCCTTGATAGATATAAAGCCAGGCTAGTTGCCAAAGGATTTAAACAACGGTATGGTGTTGATTATGAGGATACTTTTAGTCCGGTTGTTAAACATGCCACCATCAGAACAATTCTGTCTGTTGCTGTGTCTAGAGGGTGGTGTGTGCGACAACTTGATGTGCAGAACGCTTTTCTCCATGGTTTTCTAGAAGAAGTGTACATGCGTCAGCCACCTGGGTATGAAAGTAAGGCAACTCCTGATTATATTTGTAAACTAGATAAAGCTCTCTATGGTTTGAAACAGGCACCAAGAGCGTGGTATTCTAGGTTGAGCAGCAAGTTGTTTGATCTAGGATTTAAAGCATCAAAGGCTGACACGTCTCTATTCTTTTATCATAAAGGGGCGGTCACCATATTTATACTCATCTATGTTGATGATATTGTTGTTGCCAGCTCTACCCACGAAGCCACTACATGCTTGTTGCAGGATTTGAGGAAGGAGTTTGCTCTCAAGGATCTTGGGGTGCTGCATTATTTTCTTGGGATAGAAGTGAGTAAAATACGAGATGGTATTCTCCTAACTCAAGAAAAATATGCTAGAGATGTACTGCAGCGTGTAAATATGATGGACTGCAAACCGGTAGCTACTCCATTATCCACGTCAGAAAAGCTATCGGCACATGAAGGTAATCTTCTTGGACCAAGAGATGCTACAACATATAGAAGTGTAGTAGGTGCATTACAGTATCTTACGTTGACACGCCCAGACATATCCTTTGCTGTTAATAAGGTCTGTCAGTATTTACATGCACCAACAACTATCCATTGGGCGGCTGTGAAAAGAATCTTGAGGTATTTAAAACATACCATGAAAATTGGACTTCACATCTGCAAAACATCCTCTCTCTTGGTAAGTGCCTTTTCAGATGCAGACTGGGCAGGTGATCTTGATGATCGTCGGTCTACTGGAGGTTTTGCTGTGTTTTTGGGTTCTAATCTCATATCATGGAGTGCAAGAAAACAAGCTACTGTATCAAGATCAAGTACAGAAGCTGAATACAAAGCTGTGGCAAATGCAACTGCTGAAGTAATGTGGATACAAACCTTGTTATATGAATTGGGAATTCAGGCACCCAAAACCGCCAAGCTGTGGTGTGATAATATTGGAGCTAAGTATCTTTCTGCTAATCTAGTTTTTCACGCTCGGACGAAACATATAGAAGTTGATTATCATTTTGTACGTGAAAGGGTGGCAAGAAAATTACTGGTTATTGATTATATATCTACAAAGGATCAAGTTGCGGATGGCTTCACAAAACCTTTGTCGGTAAGACAACTAGAGATGTTCAAGAACAATCTCAACTTGAGAAGTTTAGATTGAGGGGGAGTGTTAAAGATATATATATTTGTAACTATCCTTGTGCGTAATCTCCTTGATATGTACGGTTGTGGTAGAATCATCTAGAATAGAATAGAGAATATTTAGTGTAACAAATATAGTAATCATTGTAACAAATATGGTAACTGCAACCTACAATCAAGGAGGTGCACGCCCTATGTAAAGCCACTGTCACCTGGCTGTTCGGTGATAGAAATTAACACGCAGCCGTCGACCCAAGATAGGGCTCCGACGTTTCACCACCAAAGGCGCCTCTGAACTTTCACACCACCCCGTCCGCCCCGCCACGAGGAAGTGGTCGCGGCCCCCCGCCCTGCGCCACTCGGGCCGCCGCACGAGCCAGCGCACCAGGTCGAGCGAGGCGGTGTCCCTGGCCGCGGTGTCGTATCCCCAGATGTGCCGAGCAAACTCGAAGCCGGCGTAGAACGGGACGAACACGGCGGCCGCCGCGGAGGAGTCGTTGGTGAGGCACCCGTACTTCCGCATCCGCCCGTGGAAGATGGCGTCCAGCGCGAACTGGTGCGTGGCGTACCACCCGGTCGCGCCCGTGAGCGCGCCGCCGGAGAGAGGCCTCCCCAGGCCGGCGTTGCGCACGTCCTCGCACATGCCCTGCCACCGGTCGTTGGCCGCCGCGCAGCCGCGGACAATGTCAGCGTTGAACCGCGGCCGGAGGTCGTGGACGTAGACGTACCGGCCGCGGCAGGGATCACCGCAGGCGCCGCTGGCATTCGTCATGTCGTCCGCCGGGACGAACGACGCGACGCGCCCCGTGAACGCGACGGGCACGCTTATGAGGGCGAGCAGGCGCAGGTAGAGTGTCAAGGCCCACAACGCTGCGGCCGTGACGAGGAGGAAGCAAGGCCGGGAAACGGCGCTGGGTTTGACCATTTGCTGATGCTAATGCGGGTTGGCTGCGGCGGCGGTTCGTGCACGGGCACGGCTCGTCGGAGTGGCTTGTGCCTGGCGATGCCGAATGAACTCGAAGGCATGATAACCCATGCGTTTTTGCGTTGGGCTCAGCGCGCGAGTTGCCGCTCCAGGTGGCCGTGTAAAGAATTTAAAAAAATCAAGCTCAGTTTGTTAAAGGAGAAACAAATAAAAATAGAAAAATAGAAATGGAAAAACAAGAAAGGTGTTATGGATATTTTATACATTTTGCCTACCAGTAGAAGTTGTTTTATCAAATGTTCTTCTATAAGAGCTGTTTGGAGCCAAAGAAAATTGCTCCACTAGAGGAGCTTGAGGGGAGCCAGAGTAGTTTTAACTAAAGTCAGAGCTCTACCAACACACCCATATTTGAGTGGAGATTACTTAAACATATGACTTGTTGCACGCTGATGAAGGTGAACAATGTTGGCAAGGATAGCTAGACATAGGGTGTGTTTGGTTGACGGCCATAACACGCCACGGCTGGCCACAACTCAACTTGTCTAAAGTTTTCCGGTGTTTACTTTACCGCCAGATTTGTGTCGTGCTGTAGATGGCTAGCTAGGCATGTTGCATTTTTTTTTTTTGGCCAAAGATAGCCAAAAGCCCTAAAAAAAGATAGCCAAAAGTACTATGTCATTTTTGTTGGACAAATATTTGGCGGAGCCAAAGCTTGAGTGTAGCATGTTCTCATTATAAACCATCAGTTTGGATACGAGGCGAACTAAAAGTCCATGGGCCTTTCCAGCCCATTCCCCTTCCACAGTTCCACTTGATAATTAACTTGACCATAAATACATTCCCGAGTCCGTCTGTCTGCCACAGTAGTCTCGCCCGCGCTGATCGATCATAAAATGTCAACCACGCAGTAAGTCATTTTAACTTTTCTGTGTAAGTTATTTTTATTATGTATTTAGACATAGCATACTAGATGTAAAGCAAAAGCTATATACTTAAAAAAACAAAATAATTTATAATTTGGAATGGAGAACTACCAGATCCGGGATTTTTTTTATAGTAAGAAACCATCAGGAAAGACCAAAACCCGACAGGAATCACATTCCTGATGAGACCGTCAGGAACTAGTTGACAAGACTAGCTCGTTAGGAATGATGGACTTGCGCACCATTGTTATACATCGAAAGAGTTTAAAGTCATGACCACACCAATCATGTTTTTGGTATAGCCGTCACCATGTATCAGGGGGAAGCGGTCTGAGAGAGGCCATCCCAAAGACCCACTTGCGCGGGGAAGGTACGGAGGCTATCCACAGAGTTGCCCGATCAGGAGCTTGACCCTTGTGATTGGCTCCAACGAGGACTAGAAAGAAGCATAAGCTTCTCGATACATCGGTAAAAATACCAGAGTCGTCGATAGGAGTTTACATCTCTATCTCATTTAAACTTCCGCGTTTAATTTGTGTACCTAGTTGGTGTGCTTATATTTCTAGTTTAGCTTGCTAGGTTAGTTGATAGGATTTGAATATAAGTTATAAACTCTCTTTTTTTGCTGTAGAGATAGCAATACAACTAGCAAAATCTTAGTTGCACATCCAGATAGCTTGTTTTATTGCATAAGTTTTAAAAAAAATCAATGCGCCAAACTTTATTCATTCAAGATTGTTACATCATTGATCACGGGATCTAAAATAAAGTTAGGAGGCTTATCGATCCAAATACAATTCTACCTATGTTGCAGAGCTCTTCTTGCTAAAGTGTGGACCACCTGATCCGCCTCTCTACTGCTAATATATAGGAGAGACATGAGAGAAGATGACAGAAGCACCACACTTTAAATCCGGTCGCAATCATCAGACTGAGGTTCCGTTCGGCTTATCCCATATTCGGCTTGTTTTTTTAGTCGGAATAATATTTTTCTCTCACAACAATTCAGCCAGAATAGTATTTTTCAGCCAGTTTCAGCCAAGATTCAGCAAGCCAAACGGGCCTGAGAGGGAATGATAGAAGTATAAAATTATACGGTTAGGGATAGAGATAAAATTCAAGATATAATAGGTTTAGGAATTGACTTGGAATCCTGCTCAATCCTGTACCAAGTCTTACGAGGACAATCAGACATTACATAATCAATCTATTCATTTGTTGGTTTCAGCCAGGGCTTATCAGTCAGCCAACAGTATTTCCTCTCACAACAAACCAGCACCAGCCGGACTTATTAACCCAGAAACCAACCAACGAACAGACCGAATAACAGTCTAAGGATAAGTCATTGCAACAAATCTTTCAGGGACTGCCCTTACTGCTGTTTTATATGTCATTCAATATAATTATTCGTTATGTGCTTTGTGTTTCAGTGTGCTTAGAACTCGTTTTTAACTCTGTCTCTTTAAAAAAATATATGATTTTTTTAACTTTTTGGTTTTATAGGTACGTGACTTTGACCATTTTTTTTCTACAAACACACGATTATATTATAATCTCTATCTCTATCTATAATATATTATATTATATATATATACATATATCTATACCTAAAAATGCTCTAAAGTAATCATCTACCTGGTGATAAAAAACGTATACTATCCGGTCACAAAGACAACAAATAAAACTATACCAAATACATACTATCCGACCAAATACGTACACTATCCGGCCACCCTTCCTCCGCAGTCCGCACCACAAATCCAAAGTCATACCAAATACGTATACTATCCGGTCAAATATGTACACTATCCGGCCGCGCCGAGTCTGAAATCCAAAATCGCGCCCACTTCTACCGAGTCCGCATCGGAGCCAATTATGCACAATTCACGACTTCGCATCTGAAACGGTCAGCACTCAGCAGCCTCCTCGGGACGATCGGCAGCCTCACATTATTTATAATTCCAAATACACATACAGGCTGGGCTCATCAGTTTAATAATTATTCAAAAGACACGTAGGGGTGTACAGGATCATGACAACATCCGACGCCCCTCGTCCCAATCTGCTAGAGAAAATTGCTTTTTTTTAACATGTTCATACTATTTTTAAAAATAAATACAACATACGTTCGTACTTAAATAACCATATCATTGTTATGTTTCCGTGCAACGCACGAGTATTTATCTAGTATATATAAATACAAATACAACTAAAAAGAACCCAAGTGTTATCGTCAGATTAGACTAATCGTCCCGCTCCTAAACTAATCCCGCCCCTATACTAATCTAACGCTCTGCTCTCTCTCTCTCCGCGGAACCGCCGCCCACCTCGCACGATTGGCCCTGCCCCGCGCGCTATCTTTTTGTCCCGCGGAATCGCCTTCAATGGGTGATACATTAATCATGCTCTGTTTTATTAATCATGCTCGTGTGTTCGAGAGAATAATAATAATAATATCCGTGACTGCGCTACATTTATCATCAGTTAGAAATCACTGCATTATGCAATGCATTGGTGCACTGAGCATTACCAAGCTCCTTTTAGTAGTTAGAAATCACCAGTGAGTTCCAGGTTCAGAGCAGAGCTTAAGCTCAACGCCGATGACTGATAAGTCCATGGAACAACCATTGAGTTATTTTAATTTTGACTACTTTATCGAGGATCGCTCCAGAAGTTGAACCGAATCCTTACATTTTTAAATACCCCTGTATCCCAGCAGACTTCCGGTTTTTCTGTGCCTCTCTTCTACCACGTCCATAGTCTTAGCAACTTAGACCAAGTATAATAGCAGGCTGTAAGCCGACTAAATACTGAGATGGAGGAGAGAGAGCAGGAGAGAGATGAGAAGCGGGTTGTAAGCTTACAGTCGGTTTGGGCACAAGAACCAAAAAAATCTGTGAGAGAGACAAGTGTGCCATGTATTAACTGTAAAAAGCTGACTACTATATGAGTGAGCTGAGAGAAGACTACAAGGAACCTTACGGCCAACAAGTCGGCTGTATTATTAGCCTTGCTCTTATAGAAACTGAAGCACCATCCCATAATCATTCCTGTCGACAGTTGCATTTCATTCATTTAAGATTTTCGTGTGCCCTGTGCCTGGATGAAATAACAAACTGTGAGTGGTCTGCTAGCTGTTATCTAGGGATGCGCTGTATGCCTGTTGTTTTAGCACAAATGGGTTTGAAAAACGTTACTTTGCTATTACGAAATGACAATTTTCTGTTGCCTTAAAATAAGTTTCTGGATGTGTATCGTTTTTATTGGTACAATTTTAGAAAATAATGGTAAACTATGTTAGGTCACTGTTTCCAACTGTCATTGTTGATGTCTTGTGCAGTAAAAGCCCAATAGGGGATCACCCCTCCTATTTCCCTCGAAAAAAATCACTGTCACCCTTAGCAATCAATACGAGTAACTTACTCGCTGACCCAATATGCATGCTTGTTGTCCAGGTTTGAAGTTTCTTAGTACCCCTTCTGGAGCCGTGGAGCATAAGTTTTCATTCTTTGTAATGTCGTGGGTATCTTCTTCACAGGTGCCTGGATGGAGTGGACTGTCGAACGCACAAGTCACAACATTTGGTGATGTTTACCCTTTACCAGCTGAACAATAAGTTTCTGTTTAATCTCCTTTTGTTGCTTGATTTTGTAATCAATTAGATAATTAGTTTTCTCTTGACTACAGGCATTTTTAGCCATATAAGAGGGTTCTGACTGATTTTCCGAATCCTATTGTGAAGCAACTGTTCTTTGGTACATAGTCTTTTCTGGACCGAGATTTTTCAACATCAGATGTGTTAGATTAATTTGGGCCAGGCCAATTATTTATTCTAATTAATCAAATAAACTTCAAAGGCCCACAATTATTGTTAAGTGGAAAAGTGATTAGTACCACATGAGAAATTCACTAAAAAGGTTCTCAACTTAAATACTGAGTCTTAAGACTCTCACATAGACAAGTTGAGAGGGAGAACCGGGAGGCCACACGTGCGCGCCGCCGCCGCCGCCGTCGAGCCGCGTCGCCCGCGCGTGACGCGCCGGGCGTGGGCCGTGGCCTGGTTTTGTCGCTTGGCCCAACCGAAACCCTAGCCGCCGCTGCCAACTCCCAACGCCCAACCACCCTGTCTAGGTTCATTCCCCCGACAGGGCCTAACGGACAGATAGGAACGGCGCGGCTATAAGGGTGGGCGCCCTGTCCAGCGGCAAAAGACCCCCGACTCTTCCTCTTCCTCCTCTCCGCAACATCTGAGCGTTGAGCTGTTCGTCAGCATCTCCGACCGGAGTTCCCTACGTGCACAGGGAGCTTCGGTAGCAGGCCTCCGGAACTTCCCCCGTCAAGCGTACCTGCACGGGTAGGCGGGGAATCAAGTTTTTGGGGAGCGGTGCTTCTGCTTCTGCTTCCTGACGGGAGAGTCCGTGCTACTGCTCCGACACCGCAGTTGCTTCTGCTTCCTGACGGGAGAGTCCGTGCTACTGCTCCGACACCGCATCTACAGAAGCTTCCCGGCGCGACCTCCTCTGCAACATGGTGGACACGAGGAGGACTGGTGCCCACACCAATGCCACCGACGGAGAAGATGGTGGCTCACTGTCCGCGGGTACCAGCAGTCCCACCCTAGGGTATAAACCTAATCCCACTGTGCGCTATTGTTCATATGCTTTTCTGTTAGCATTGATAGCGTACTTGGTTGCTGCTCCGTTACACACTATCTGCAGTAGTGGTGGTGTTATAGTATGGTTAGTGGTACTGTTACTATTGGTTAAGTTGTTTTTATGGATTAATATAAGTCGTAAATTGACCAAATGTTCAACAATCCAAAAACTTGATAGGTCTTTTTCGGCTGCTAATTTTGCTGCGTCACTAAAACCACCACCATTGAAAGATGATGGATCCAACTATAAAGTGTGGCGTGTCCGTTCCAAGCTGTG
Organism: Miscanthus floridulus; assembly: GCF_019320115.1. Taxonomy (NCBI): domain Eukaryota; kingdom Viridiplantae; phylum Streptophyta; class Magnoliopsida; order Poales; family Poaceae; genus Miscanthus; species Miscanthus floridulus. Next base: position 77,177,091 of record NC_089580.1, read on the forward strand.
GTTCACTAGTATGCGTTGTGAGCACGTGATCAAGGGAAAGCGCATTGAACCTCCTTTCTCTCACGATGAGGAGATTAAGTTCAATGAGGCAGATAACTTGTTCAAGGGGGCTCTCATCAGCATATTAGCTGAAAGCATGGTGCAAGTGTACATGGATATGGACACTGGCAAGGACATATGGGATGCACTTGAGGCCAAGTTCGGTGTTGCCAATGCTAGTACTGAGCTGTACATCATGGAGAAGTTCTATGACTACAAGATGGTCGATGACCGATCTGTAGTAGAGCAGGCTCATGAGATACAGATGCTGGCAAAGGAACTCCAGAACAATGAGTGTGAGTTGCCTAACAAGTTTATGGCCGGCGGTATCATCGCTAAGCTGCCACCTACTTGGTTGAGCTTTGCCACTACTCTAAAGCACAGGAGGCAAGTGTTTAGTGTGACTGATCTCATTGCTACTCTTGGTGTGGAGGAGAATGCTAGGGCAAAGGACACTCATGGCAAGAAAGCGCATGAGGAAGGTTCTAGCACCAATCTGGTGCAAAAGAAGAACTTTCATGCCGCATAGAGGAAGAAGAAAAACAAGCCTGCAGTCAAGCCTAAAGCTGCAACTTTTAAGAAGAAGGGCAAGGAAAAAGAAAAGGGTCTTTGCTTTGTCTGCGGTGCATCTGACCATTGGGCAAAAAGAGTGCCCTGACCGCAAGGACAAGCAGAAGAAGACCGCAAACATGGTTGTTAGCGAATCTGGAGGATCTGGGTACGGTAATCATCTACCTACAGTTTTTTCAGTTTGTCTCTCGCCTGAGTGGTGGGTTGACATGGGTGCTAACATTCATGTATGTTCTGATGTTTCTTTGTTTTCTTCTTATCAGGAACAAAGAGGTTGCTCCTTGCTGATGGGAAACGGTACGCATGCTGCTGTACTTGGTGTTGGTACGATCAATCTGAAGTTTACTTCGGGAAAGATCGTGCAGCTAAAGAACGTGCAGCATGTCCCCTCCATCAAGAAGAATCTCGTTAGTGGGTCTCTATTGTGTAGAGATGGCTTTAGACTTGTGTTTGAGTCCAATAAATGTGTTGTATCCAAGTATGGAACCTTTGTTGGAAAAGGCTATGAAAGCGGAGGCTTGTTCCGCTTCTCTTTGATGGATTCTTGTGATAAAATTGTGAACCATGTGAGAAATGATGATGAGCCTAATGTTTGGCATTCCCGACTCTGTCACATCAATGTTGGTTGTATGACGCGCTTAGCTAGTTTAAAATTAATCCCTAAAATCGATCTGGTCAAAGGGTCTAAGTGCCATGCTTGTGTTCAAGCGAAGCAACCTCGCAAGCCTCACAAGGCTGTGAAAGAGGCGAGAAATTTGGCACCGCTAGATCTCATTCATTCTGATCTATGCGAGATGAATGGTGTGCTGACCAAAGGAGGAAAGAAATATTTCATGACTCTTATTGATGATAGCACTAGATTTTGCTATGTGTACTTGCTAAAACAAAGGATGAAGCAATGCATTATTTTAAAATCTATAAAGCTAAAGTAGAGAACCAATTGGAAAGAAAAAATCAAACGGTTGAGGTCTGATCGTGGGGGAGAATACTTTTCACATGAGTTTGATTCATTCTATGAGGAACATGGAATTATTCATGAGAGGACGCCTCCATACTCCCCCCAATCCAATGGGATTGCCGAACGAAAGAATCGCACTCTAACTGATTTGGTTAACGCCATGTTAGACACTGCGGGACTTTCTAACGAATGGTGGGGTGAGGCTATATTGATGGCATGTTATGTCCTGAATAGAGTTCCTACAAAGAATAAAGAAGTAACACCATTCGAGGAATGGGAAAAGAAAAGGTTGACTCTCTCATACCTATGCACTTGGGGATGCTTGGCCAAGGTGAATGTGCCAATCGTCAAAAAGCACAAACTTGGACCAAAAACTGTAGATTGTGTGTTCCTCGGTTACGCTTTACACAGCGTCGGCTATAGATTCCTAGTTGTAAGCTCTGGAGTACCTGACATGCGTGTCGGTGCAGTGATTGAGTCTAGAGATGCTACATTCTTTGAGAATGAATTTCCTATGAGAGGAAATGTACCTAGCACATCTAGTCAAAAACCTGTTGATTCCCCCATGGCGCCAACAGAACATCTTGAACAAACATGTGTTGAGAATCCTGAGGAGGATAATAGTGGAGCTACTCGAAAGAGTAAGAGACAGAGGACTGTAAAGTCTTTTGGTGATGATTTCACTATATACCTCGTGGATGACACTCCAAGCACCATTGCTGAGGCATTTTCCTCTCCCGATGCTGACTACTGGAAGGAAGCAGTGCAAAGTGAGATGGATTCAATTATGACCAATGGAACTTGGGAGATTGTTGATCGTCCTTATGGGTGCAAGCCTGTAGGATGTAAATGGGTGTTCAAGAAAAAGCTTAGGCCTAATGGTACGATTGAAAAGTACAAGGCAAGGCTTGTGGCTAAGGGTTATACCTAGAAAGAAGGCGAGGACTTCTTTGATACTTATTCACCAGTGGCCCGATTGACCACAATCCAAGTACTGTTTGCCCTAGCTGCATCTCATGGTCTTTTCGTTCATCAGATGGATGTTAAGAAGGCTTTCCTAAATGGAGAGTTAGATGAGGAGATCTACATGGACCAGCCTGATGGTTTCGTAGTAGAAGGTCAAGAAGGAAAGGTGTGTAAATTATTGAAGTCTTTGTATGGCCTAAAACACGCACCTAAGCAATGGCATGAAAAGTTTGATAAAACTATGACATCTGCTGGCTTTGTTGCGAATGAAGCCGACAAATGTGTATACTACCGCTATGGTGGGGGAGAAGGAGTAATCCTGTGCTTGTATGTGGATGACATACTAATCTTTGGGACAAGCCTCAATGTAATTGAGGAAGTCAAGGACTTTCTGTCAAAGAGCTTTGACATGAAGGATTTGGGAGTGGCTGATGTGATACTAAACATCAAACTACTAAGGGGAGAAAACGGTGGGGTAACACTTGTACAAACTCACTATGTGGAAAAGATACTGAGTTGCTTTGGTTATAGTGACTGCAAGCATGTGTCCACTCCCTATGATCCAAGCATGATCCTAAAAAAGAACCGAAGAATAATGAGGGATCAGTTGAGATACTCCCAAATCATCGGCTCGCTAATGTACTTGGCTAGTGCAACGAGGCCTGACATCTCATTTGCTATGAGCAAATTAAGCCGGTTTGTTTCAAATTCGGGAGATGATCACTGGCATGCTCTTGAAAGAGTATTGCGCTATCTAAAGGGAACGTCGAGCTTTGGCATTCACTATACTTGGTACCTGAAGGTACTCGAGGGCTATTGTGATGCAAATTGGATATCTAATGCTGATGAGTTAAAGGCACAAGTGGATATGCATTCACACTTGGAGGTGGCGCTGTTTCCTGGAAGTCTTGCAAGTAGACCATCTTAACGAGGTCAACAATGGAAGCAGAACTTGTAGCACTCGATACTGCTACTGTTGAGGTTGAATGGCTCTGTGAGCTCCTTATGGATTTGCCGATGGTTGAAAAACCTATGCCCGCAATTTCTATGAACTGTGATAACCAAACAGTAATTATCAAGGTAAACAGTTCAAAGGACAACATGAAGACCACTAGACATGTAAAGCGGCGGTTAAAATCTGTCAGAAAATTGAGAAACTCCAGAGTAATAGCATTGGACTATGTCCATACGTCTAAAAATCTGGCAGATCAATTTACTAAGGGACTATCGCGTAATGTGATAGATAGTGCATCGAGTGAGATGGGACTGATACCCACATGAAGTTCTATCATAGTGGCAGCCTGTCCTATGTGATCGGAGATCCCGTGAATTAGGATGGTGAAACAAGCTATGGGTAGACTGAGGGAAGAGACCCTTTTAATAAAGGTCAATCTCTTGAGTAATGCACTTCTCTTCCTATCTGTATGGCAGGTTGGTAAATACCTCAATGTGATCCGAGTGGCTTAATGAGAAGCAAAGATGTCGGCCTACAGGGCATCTTAAAGGAACACACCTATGTGAGTTCGATTGCTAGTCACAATCTATGAGATTTGAGTGATCTCTAGATACTCATGAATAGGCCAGGAGTATGACTTATATGCTCCAACCAGAGGGGATGCTACAGGCAGCCTAGTATCAGTAAAGGAATCGAGTGAGCCTCACTTTGCACAAAACTATCAATTCAAGGCATAGTCCATTGGTCAGTTGCAAATGAGTGTAAACTCCTTTTCTAGATGGATGTTCAACTTAACAGTCTCCATCGAAACACTGGTATATCAAACAAGCTCAGGACTGAAGACATTAACTATGGACTTCTGAAGTTTGGTGGGGATTGTTAGATTAATTTGGGCCAGGCCCATTATTTATTCTAATTAATCAAATAAACTTCAAAGGCCCATAATTATTGTTAAGTGGAAAAGTGATTAGTACCACATGGGAAATTCACTAAAAAGGTTCTCAACTTAAATAGTGAGTCTTAAGACTCTCATATAGACAAGTTGAGAGGGAGAACCGGGAGGCCACACACGCGCGCCGCCGAGCCGAGCCGCCCGCCCGCCCGTACGCGACGTGCCGCGCCGGGCCGAGGGCGTGGGCGTGGGGCCAACTCCCAACGCCCAACCACCCTATCCAGGTTCATTCCCCCGACAGGGCCTAACAGACAGATGGGAACGGCGCGGCTATAAGGGGGGGCGCCTTGTCCAGCGGCAAAAGACCCCCGACTCTTCCTCTTCCTCCTCTCTGCAACATCTGAGTGTTGAGCTGTTCGTCAGCATCTCCAACCGGAGTTCCCTGCGCGCACAGGGAGCTTCGGTAGCAGGCCACCGGAACTTCCCCCGTCAAGCGTACCTGCACGGGTAGGCAGGGAATCAAGTTTTTGGGGAGCGCCGGCTTCACGGCGCGACTGCTGCCCCGTCACCGTTTCTGCAGATTCCTGTTCGGGTGCTTCTGCTTCTGCTTCCTGACGGGAGAGTCCGTGCTACTGCTACGACACCGCAGCTGCTTCTGCTTCCTGACGGGAGAGTTCGTGCTACTGCTTCGACACCGCATCTACAGAAGCTTCCTGGCGCGACCTCC